>NC_136484.1:32398647-32613647 GCF_053919585.1 Euprymna scolopes | reverse complement strand
AATAATAGGCATGCTAATAAACAGCTTCTTATTTTTTTAAAGCATGTTCATAATCTTCTGATTATAATCACTTTTTGCCCTTTTTTGCCAAATTATTTAACTAAATTTTTATCTCATATACCTTTGGGATATATACAGGGTTTAAACGATAAATTGGCAGTAATTTCAATCTGCCATTTAGTTTTGTTTTTAAACGGCATTATCAATCTGAAATGTTAGTTTCTGTACTCCTTAGAGCCTGACGTTCCAGATTAGCAACCTAAAATACTAAAAGAATGAGTGTCAGTGTAGAATTTAACCATAGAATGGTTATTGCAGAATTGTTCCCGCCAGGCATAAGACATCTGACATTATCAGATACACCGGCTATGTCCCTAGGAATGTTCATTGTGTTGTAGCGAACTTAAGGGAAGATAAAAACACTCAAAAGAAGGTTCACAGTCCGAGAAGTGATAAAATCCGTACCAGAAGGTTTCTCGATGGCTTGAAATCTAACTTTGAAAACACTTTACCTTCGTTTAGTTTATTGGATATATCTCCTGAAGAGGATAGAGGATATACATGGTCTTTCAAACTGGATTATTTCTTGATTTAAATCTTTGTATAGGGATATTAACGTGATGTAAAATTTTTATGTTAGAGGATATATATATATATATATATATATATATATATATATATATATATATATATATATATATATATATATATATATATACTAGCAAAAGTACCCGTCGTTGACTGGGTTCAAAAACAGCCAACAGAAAATGGACTCTGATTTATGAAAGTATGATAGGTTATGAAAAGGAAGGGTTGTAATGAGATAGCTTCGAATTTGGGGATATCAAAACCAAAGCAAAATATGATGAAAGTAAAAATAAAATAGATAAACCCCATAATTTATTATACCATACCTGTTCACACTGAAATACTTATCACAATATTCTGTGGATCTATATTAAAAAACCTTGTTAAACTTTGTGACATATTTCCATTTTATGGAGGTCAGGCGCAAACGAACACCCCATAATTTTATTATACCATATTTCTTCAAACTGAAACATAAAGTATACTTACGCAAATAGATATGAAAAGTCTTTATTAAAGTACCTATTTCCATTTTATGGAGGCCAGGCGCGAACGCAGACCCCACAATTTTATTATACCATCCCTATTTAAGTTAAAACATACTTATCAAAATATTCTTATGTACATCTATATCAAAAACATTTGTAAACGTTTTTTTTTAAATGTTTAAATTTTTTATTTCCATACTTTGTGGACCAAGCGCGAACACAGACCCCACAATTTTAATGAACCACTGTTCTGCTAGATCAAACATACCCATTCCTGTGTCTCGATACATCTATCATTATATGTAATATGTTTTTTTTTTAAATAGTCAACCATGTAGGAGCCTATTCGTGACTAGACACACACACAGACATTCAGCTTTATATATATATATATAAAGAAATTTATATTTATATATATATAAGGAAAGAATGTTTTTCTTCTTTACCTGCATTTAAAGCGTTGTGTTAGTTGAAAATTGAAAATAATTACGTATATAAATGGATACGTTTTGAAAGCTAAAAACAACGCATTTTTTTTATATAAACCAATTTATTTGCTTATATCATGTATATTTCGTTGCTAAACATCCTTATCAATGAAGAATCTGGTTTTTCTTTTTCTTTTTCTTGGTCGCATGGTTTGTTCTGCGTGCGAGGGTGTTGGTAGTAGTTCGATGGTCTTGGGTAACGGCTCGATATTTAAAAATAAAAAAATAAAAACAGTCATGAGCAGGGGTATCGCGACAGCCGCGCAAAATTGAAACTAGAAAAGAATATTCATTAATAAGGATGTTTAGCATCGAAATATACATGATATAAGCAAATAAATTTCTTTATATATAAAAAATGAAATGCGTTGTTTTTAGCTTTCAAAACGTATCCATTTATATACGTAATTATTTTCAATATATATACATAGAGTGTGTGTGTGTGTGTGTGTGTGTCTGTGTGTGTGTGTGTGTGTTATTTATTTGATTTTGTCCACGATACTTTTTGAATGAATTCAATTATTTATACACTAGGGAGCGGCATATATATTGTTTTTGATATATATATATATATATATATATATATATATATATATATATATATATATATATATATATATACGCACACACACATTCTTCAGTGTAGGAAATGATAATTACTGCTTAATTAAGGATTCAATTTTACAGTTACAAAGTGAAATGAGCTAGAGAGATAGAGAGAGAGAGTGGGGAGAGAGAAATTACTAACTATAAAGAAATAAGGAAACTGTTGTTTTCAATTCAAAATTTGCACTTACCTCCATCAGTCCTTATTTGGCGAAAGCGCACGGCTCCTAAACGTAAATTGGCTTGGTCTGCCAAAAATCTTTGATTGTTGATTGTCAGAACCTGCCCATTGTATTTTTTATATGGAAAAATTATTGGTACAGCATATTTTAGTATCCATTCCCAAATTGCGTAAGTGCCATTGACCTGAATAATAATAATAATAATAATAATAATAATAATAATAATAATAATTGTAGTGTCGCACAGCACCAAATAGTCGTAGAGAACAGAAAGACCGAAGAGAGAGTGAAAGCACTAACCAGGCCTCCACTAGACGAGCCAAAAGGGCTGGGACCTTGGGGAGGTTTATTACCTCTCAAATTCTATGATCAATAGCAAGCGGCTGTTGCGATGAGGCAAATACATGTGCAAATTTGACCGACAGAGGTGGAGAGTACTGGAAATCTGTGGAGACTTGTATGAACAATCTCTAATAATGACCTGTGTGAGAAATCTTAGTGAGTGAAAATAGTAATCACTGAAAAACAAAAATCACAAAATTCTCTGGCACATAAAGATACAAATAGATAAACACGATCCGAAAATTGAAAGAGAAACTGCAAAATGGCACAATGAAAGAAAACTATAAGGTATTTGCAGCTTCTCTTCCAATTTTCGGATTTTTTAATCATGTCCAAACGCATTTTATTTTCTTTTGGTGGATTGATTGTTGCTATTTCTTCTGATGAGTTAAGGACAAAATAGATTCCCTGATTGATATAATAATTAAGTGATTGATTTTATGCTACGAAACAGATACTGTCAAGAATTGTAGGTGTCAACTGAATTAAAAGAATAAATTGTAAGATGGCCAACATCATGAAATTTGGAATATAGACTTTTGTCCTTAACACGACGATTCTAGGTTCAATCCTTGGCTTGGGGGAGATACTAGTCTAGTGGCACTGATGAGTTGTGATACAACGAAACAGGATTGTATGTCGATGACTACACACACATATATATATATATATATATATATATATATATATATATATATATATATATATATATAGAGAGAGAGAGAGAGAGAGAGAGAGAATGTGATTGATATTATCTTTAGCAGATTGTGAGAGAGAAAAGGCAAGTAACAATCTGTGCATCCCTGTTTATAAAACAGATCAGGACGACCCCACCAAGAGTCACGATAACAGGAGAGGAATCGAGTTTAGCACCACTTAGTAGCATATATGTGTAATTATGTTTGAGAATGGAACTAATGCTACATCAGAAATATTAACGCTCAGTGCATTACCGAATATATAGATATAGAATATATTAATAGTAACCACGAAAGAAAATCGATTGCTTGAATATAAAGATAAACACATTATTTTACGGAATAAACACGAGAGATTACTATTTACCTGTTTTAAGTTTCCGATTTGCAATTCTCGTTTAATGGCGTCGTTTTGAATGAACCTCTTGTTTATTGTTTCGTTCACTAGAAAGATTAAACACACGATGACGAAGACGATCTTGAAAGAGAAAGTCTGGAATATCTTGAACAGTTTATCGTTAAGTTCCATCTTTCGTTTCTTGTTTTTCCATGTTTTTGTGAACATATTTGGTGGTGGACAAATCTTCACCTCGCCACGTGGTGCGTCTGAAAAGAAGAGGCTTACAAAAATACTGAATCTGTAACGGACTGAATAATTAAATAAAATTAGAAACGCATATATTTTAAGTTAAAGAAAGATTAAAGCGGTCTGCATTCCAATAACATATAAGGGAGCCACCGTCAATCGTAAAAAAAAAAAAATTACGAAATTTTTTGCAATCCAACAATATTTAGTACAAATAAGCTTAATTTATGCCAGACATGCGCATAAGGTTTCATACATATTCGCACACACAGGGATCTACTTGATAATTTTATATATATATATATATATATATATATATATATATATATATATATATATATATATATATATGAATAATTTTTATTATATATATATAATTATTTCGTAAATAATTAAAATACCACAAGTATATTTATAGCACATCCATATCATTTCTGCCACTTGTTTCTTTGAATCGTAGACCAAATAACTCATCAGAAACCCATATAAATTCATTGTATATATACATTAAAAGTATATATACAATACTATTAAAGGGTATATATATATATATATATATATATATATATATATATATATATATATATATATATACCCTTTAAAAGAGAGAGAGAGAGAGAAAGAGAGTAAGAAAGAGAGGGAGAGGGTGGAGACATTGATCAAATATACATATCTCTACGTATATATAAAAGGCACTTTCTCTATGGATTCTAAAACGGCTGAAATCTCTCACAAATGTATTTCATGCTTCTGGGAGTGTTCTTAGATCGATTTTGTATCGGAATGCCTCCGATAAGTATCGAAAATCGATAATCGATACTTGAATAAATCCGATTAAAGAAAAAGAATTGACCAAAATTAACATCCCCATAAAGCTTTACATCAGAAGTGCATTTGAGAAGTTTTATCACCGCACAAGTAAAACCCGGCGTATAAAATCAACAGTAGGTTATTTGATAAGACAATGGCGCGTTTGAAATTAATGTTTTGCTTAGAACACAATTGAACCATGATACTTGACTTTTGCATTTTGAACTTTAATTCAAGCCATTATATGAAAATATTTTTTTCATAAAACCAGCAGTAGGTTTTCCACGGTGTAATTTAGACTACAATGTGTTATGGACTAAGTTACTGTGGGGAGGCATGTGAAGCTGCCATACGATTAATCGCAGTGTTTCCCAACTAGAGCAGACAATCAATCAATTTGATTGAAAAATGGGATATTTTACCGATTTCGAAGACAATAAAAGTATGGTGTGGATATTCGCTGATCATCATTCAATTCCTGGCAGCGTCGGGTCTTCCTACTAGTAGAGAGATATAAGCTGGGGAAATATACACATAGAATTAACACTAAACCCTGTGTATCACTTTATTGTAGGTCAATATCTTTTTAATTTTGAAATTGCTATGAAACGCAGAGAAGTGAAATTTGGTACACTGGAAGAGCATAACATAGTGCCTTATTTTCCTGATTTTTGTGGAATTTGAACAAATATTTTGCAAGTTATGCTAATTTTTCTATTTTCTAGTAATTTAAAGTGGGTATCACTTTATTACAAGTATCTAAAAATGTATATTTTCGGTAATAAAACAATATTCTAACTTCATATTTCTATTTATATGAAATAAAGAACATATCCAGTAACAATATTAACAAAAAACAAGAACTAGTTTCACATTATTTTGTTTAAGGAAACATTTATTTATCAAGATAACTATCATGCTTCCAAAATCACCTTGAATAGCCTCTCGTCGACTGATGGTGTCAATAGTGGGATTTGAGATGATGTGATGATATAGGAAACTTCCAAGATCTTCATCCAAAATTCATCCTTCGACGAAAATACAATACCTTATTGATAAACATTCATCTTTATTGCTCAATTGGGTTTTTATCTGGAGAAAAATGTGGCCATGTCATCAAATTTTCTCCACTAATGCCTAATTACTTAAGGTCGTAGCCTTGGCTGAATGGGATGGCGCATTGTCGTGCATGAAAATCAATTTGCGGTGACACAATAATGGAAGATCATCAAGCCGTGGTAACAAATGCTCATTTAAAAATAAAATATGGCTTGTCAGTTTGACACCTTCTGGCACTCGAAATGATCCAGTCGCAGATTATTCCAGACGAAAACATGTCACCTCCACCTTCTTGTTGACGACGGAATCGATGAGGGGAAGGGAATCCAAGAAAACTCCAAACTTTGGCCCACCCATCTGGTCCATCAAGGGTTGCTCTGACCTCATCGGTGAAATGAACATTTTCAAAACTGGTTTTCATGTACTTCTGAACCCAAGCCAAACGCTTTTCCTTATAAGTTTGGTTTAAAACAGGCCTGGACAAGGAAGGTATTTCAGCCTTGTCAAATATAGCAGCACTGTTGCTGCCCGGCTGCTTGATGTTGACGGCGAATTTTTCTAACATCACGAGCAAAACCTGGCTTTCTTGTGTTTTTGTCCTTTCTTGGTTTGAGGTTCGGATTTTCAACGAATGAAAACAATGTTCTTCGATGTCGTCCAAGCTCCTTTCAATCGACTCTTTCTAGGCATTTTGGGAGACCTGCAATAAAGTGATACACACTTAAAATTACGAGAAAAAAATTAGCATTATATTCTAAATATTTGTTTAAATTCCACAAAAATCAGGAAAATAAGGCAACTTGCTATGCTCCTCCAGTGTACCAAATTTAACATCTCTGCGTTTCATAGCAATTTCAAAATTAAAAAGGTACTGACCTGCAATAAAGCGATACACAGGTAATAGAAAGTCCTTATTTCATTCTTGAGATAATAATCCCACGTGGTAGTTGTTACTTAATATAGTCTTAGCTGGGTGTTTTAGAAAGGAAAATGTCTGTTACATGCGAAAATCATATTGAAGTTATCTCCCTTACCTCCTTCTGAAAGGTCCGTATTGGAATCTGCATAGTCTTGTTGGGGAGATCGTATAATACACGATGTCAGCATTGCAAGTGTTATTATCTGCAAAAGAGATCTTAATATTATTAAAAAAAAAAATAATGAAAGAAATAAAAAAATATAAAAGAAGCACGTATGAATGTAGTCCTCTGCATTTTAGATTGCAAGTGATAATTATTTGTTTTCAATTTCAGAAGAGTTCTACACGAGAAAATGTGAAACTCCAGCATTTTAGTGATTTTCAGCGAAACTTTGTCGAAAAACCAAAAAAAAAAAAAAGTACAATAGATAATTGAACTGACATAACGGAAAACATTAATTATTGGAACATTTACTGAATTAAATTAGCTTAAATTTATCATTAAAAGCATTCATACATTATAAATAAATCACATTTGTTCGTCGTTAAATCAATCGTCAATTAATGTTATCAAATAAGTGTTGTATATAACCATTACATGACTCAAAATTGTTGATAAGCCGTAAAAACGGACAACAAAATGAAATGGTTGATATGCTGTAAAAAACGAAAAACAAAATCATATGTCAAAATAGTTGATGTGGTGTAAAACTGGCAAAAATCATACCAGATATCCAATAGGTGATATTCTGTACACCCCCTCCCAAAAAAAACGGTAAACAAAGTCAAATCAAATATTAAAATGGTTGATATGCTGTAAAGAAAATGGAAAACAAAATCAAATCATATATCCAAATGGTTGATATGTTGTAAAAACGAAAAAAAAAATCAAATCATATATCAAAATAGTTGATATTCTATAAAAAAAAAAACGCTAAACAAAATCAAATCATATATCAAAATGGTTGATATGCTGTAAAAACGGATAAAAAATCAAATAATATATCAAAATGGTTGATATGCTGTAAAAACAGAAAAAAAATCCAATAATATATCAAAATGGCTGATATGCTATAAAGACGAAAAAGAAAAAAATCAAATCATATATCAAAATGGTTGATATTCTTTAAAAAAAAAAACGGCAAACAAAATCAAAACATATATCAAATCGTTTTATATGCCGTACAAACAGAAAACAAAATCAAATATCAAATCGTTTTATATGCCGTACAAACAGAAAACAAAATCAAATATCAAAATGGTTTATATGCCGTACAAACAGAAAACAAAATCAAATATCAAAATGGTTTATATGCCGTACAAACAGAAAACAAAATCAAATATCAAAATGGTTTATATGCCGTACAAACAGAAAACAAAATCAAATATCAAATCGTTTTATATGCCGTACAAACAGAAAACAAAATCAAATATCAAACTGTTTTATATGCCGTACAAACAGAAAACAAAATCAAATATCAAAATGGTTTATATGCCGTACAAACAGAAAACAAAATCAAATATCAAAATGGTTTATATGCCGTACAAACAGAAAACAAAATCAAATATCAAATCGTTTTATATGCCGTACAAACAGAAAACAAAATCAAATATCAAAATGGTTTATATGCCGTACAAACAGAAAACAAAATCAAATATCAAAATGGTTTATATGCCGTACAAACAGAAAACAAAATCAAATATCAAAATGGTTTATATGCCGTAAAAACGGAAAACAAAATCAAATCATATATAAATCTCCGATAGGTTAAGCAACAACGCAATTATCTCAACAAAAAAGCTGGTCAATTTATTCAATGCATAAATATTTAATAAAACCTAGAAGGCCGACTGTTTGATAATAAAGAAGGATTGATTTTATTTTTGCGGGCTCAAACAGTTCCCTTTGAACATTGATTTATAGATTAGTGACAAAAGCGGTCGTAGTACTGGCTTTTAAAGAAATCGAAATGGAACAAACCCGCAGAGTATTTTATTTATATAGGAGGGATCGATTTGTTTGGTTTGGATGGAGTACTTTGATAATTAGGAAACTCTTAACGTATATAAATAAATGAACTCCTTTTACAAGCGGACACATCGAAAATAAAATAAGAGACATAAATAGAACAAAAGAAAAGAAAACAACAACAAAAAAAAAATAGCTTGTTAACTGAAAGAGAACGAAATACTTAAGTATATTTTTTATATTGTGAAAATTCTTTCTGCCATAGAAGAGAGATTATGGAACTCTGAATGCAACCGTTTAACAAAACATACTTACATGTCATAACAAATCCAGCACTGTTTTAATTTGCAGAACGATATGTCCAGCGTAACCACAGCTTGTAAATGGCTATCAAGTGGTTCTATCTTTCACTTGAAGGCAGTTCATAAAAATGATGGTAAAATAACCAATCAAGTTGACATGAGGTTAACGCATTGCTCACTTATATTCAACTGACGAAAAAAAAATTCTTTTGATCGGACACTGTATGGTCACAAAAAGCGCTAAGCCACCTTACAAAAATACAATGAGGAAATATTGGGATGGAACTTAACATGCGGCCGCAGCTGAGATTGAACTCACTACACGAGTTTTGTAGTATTCTTTCTATCCCCGTCTTTTATGTGATACAAAACTACATCCAGTTACAATTCCTCACATTAGAATATTTGTGGAGTGTATAGTCACTAGTGATTGGACGATTCCAACATTTTTCCCGATTCCGATACAATTACCGATTCCGTACTAAATTCCCGATTCCGATACGATTACAGATTCCGATTCTTTATAAATCTGTAACTAAAAGTTGTTATTTTTCTCTAACTACAGTAAAACACATGTTAAATGCCCATGTATTTTCTCAAACGCAAAAAATACTCTTGTAGGGGGTGTGGTCTATAGATTTTAGTTTTAAAAACAATAAACATTTATTATTTTATTATTACTGCCAGTGTGGAAGATTTTGTTTTAAACAAAATAAATGAAAAATGATAATCAGAAAAATCGTATAGGCACACATTTTTTCCGATTCCGATACCGATTCTGATACCCCTAAAAGTTCCGACTCTTCCGGTTCCCGACTCCAATTCCGATTCTGATTAATCGTCCCAACACTAATAGCCAGTAATAGTTACCATTCCTTACTATAATCGAAAGTGTTGTACTGGTCCAAATCCCATTCATGGATTTAGTAGAATTTATCAATTATAGACTATTTATTTGCAAAATACCCAGCAGCAAAACAAATAAATCTACAAACTATTAATAAATACACAAAATAGAATCGATTAAATATTTGAAAATATCAAAAACTTGAAGCATAAGAACCTTTAACACAATAACTGGATTCGGTATTAAATGATTAAAAAAAAGTTGATATGCCGTAAAACAAAACTATCACCACTTTTCTTAAATATTCCTATTATAAATGTTACCACAATAACACTTAACCACGTTGTTGCTATTGTAGATGTGTTGTTGTACACTGAAGGTGAGGTATGTCAGCTACTTTAAAATTATTGTTATTTTTCGTTTGAATATCCGTAGATATCAACAAGGCTAGTTGGGAAAATAATTGTCTGTCGTGGCTAGAAGGTCAAATATAAGAAAACGTTTGAAGGGAAAAACAGGACACTGGAAAACTGTTAATCGCGTGAAAAGTGACGTAATCGGAAAAGTTACAAAAGGAGAAATTGACTTGCAGCAAGTCGAAGTAGTCGTAAAAAAATCGGGCTTAAAA
Source organism: Euprymna scolopes (assembly GCF_053919585.1). NCBI lineage: Eukaryota > Metazoa > Mollusca > Cephalopoda > Sepiida > Sepiolidae > Euprymna > Euprymna scolopes. Next base: position 32,603,135 of record NC_136484.1, on the reverse strand, counting down.
ATGAGTAGTTAGACAAATTGGGGTTGTCTCCCTTCCTTCCCATCGGTTCGATTTATGATATAAGAACCGAATAAAATAATATGCTGTTAGTTTGAAAATAATCATAAACAAATTGGTCTCAAGCAGGGGGGGATTTTCCCCCCGAAACGAATTTCCAGGTTTCGGGGGGGGATTAGGAGACACAAAATGGGCACAAGACAACAAAAACAGTGTATCATCCATTGTTATAGAAAGCTCACTTTGGATTTTATATCTGTTAGCATTTGTTAGTATTAGTTATTATTTGTACGAATGCAGTCAGATGTTTTTTAAAAGGAGGAAAAATATAATTCTGATACATGATGAAACGGTTGCGGGACTAAAAAAGGTTGAGAACCACTGTCTTAAAGTTTGTTCTATTAATTTGAATTTATAACGGTTGGGTTTATTTCGACCAGCCATTATTTCTTTTACTATTTAAGCTTGAATAAATTTCAGTTTCGAAAGTTTTCACCAATACAGCAGTAAACCAGTATTTACCACTCTCCCATGACGAGAGTATGTGACACAAGGTCGGAAGGTGGGATAATGGGCCAGCACCTCAAGAGAAGGAGCACTCTGGCTCTGCAAAAATAGTCCGATAACAAAAAGGCCATCGAAATGGCCCAGTTTCTGTCAGACTGATTATTGAGGTTCGAATCTCGACTAATATTAGCTCCGAAGTTAACACCAAATGCCTTTATTTTCTTTTAAAAACATTGATAATTGCTTTTTCTTCTGATGAGTTAAGGGCAAAATAAATTCATTGATTGATATGATAGTTCAATAAATGATTTTGCGCTACGAGACAGGTGCTGTCAAGAATTGTGCATGTCAACTTAAAGAAATAAACAGGAAGATGGTCAACATCTTGAAATTTGGAATATAGACTTTTGTTTTGTTTTTATTTGTTAATTGTAATTAACTAGAAAGTCGACCAACCACGACAAGGATATACCACATCCTTACTATTACTTTTCAATCCCGAATTAGATTTATTTTTATTACATGCCTCAGAATCGTGGAGCTGGTTACTTCTGGCCAGGTTTCAAGTGTCAGAAGAAATTTCCTGCAAGTGAGTCTGCAAAGTTGTTTTAAGTGAATTGATGTTTCGTGAGTGAATTATTACATTTCAGCGTTGAGTTGTATTTATCATCTTCCCACAGCGGAAGATGTGACACAATGTCGGATAGTGGTATTTGAAATCAGCGCTCTAGAGGCAAAACACTGTCCGAATAAATGTTGTTTGGACAGCCTTGTTGGTATTTCCTGGTAGGGACGCCTTAAGCGATGAGCAATAAGCTAACCCCTTCTCAAAAGGTGAAAAGGCAAAGCCTGAAAGACGGACTTCCTAGAACAGCACAGAACCATATTTCAGACCGACAGCGAACAAACCATTCTAAAAAAAATGGTAGAGACTTTGCTGGACTGATTTTTTTTACTCACGTTCACTCCTAACATGGCACACCAGACTTGGATGTAAGGGGCTACTATTTGGGGCCATGCCTAGGAAAGATTAACAAGATGTTGGTTTACATTATATTTAAACTTCTGTATATCGCTAGAGTCAGGGAAGCAGGTAGCAGAAAGGGAATTCTAAAGTCTAGCAGTTCGAGGGAAGAAACTATTAGAGTTGGTGGAGTTATAAGTCCAACCCATTTCAGTGTTGAGTAATTTTATTAGCGCATTGAGTGATTGTATTCACTTTGAACTGGTAAGAATACAAATTGTTTGTCGTACTTCATGGTGCGAGACAAAAAACAACAACAAAAACAAACAAACAAACAAAAAACAAACTAAAAAAACAACATCAACAATGCATACATTATATAAAAGGCAACTATCTTTCGTCTTCCATAGTGCATTTCGGAGAATTTCCGTACGAAATGAATTTCCGAAAGTGGTTAAGAGTGACGATGTTGCTAAAATGGATTAGAAAAATATTGAAGTTTGATTGAAGTGTTGATTTAAGACAATTTGTAGTGTTGAATCTAATTGTTTTATGGTTCAAATATTAAGTCACAACAAAATGTCGGTGTGTATTAACACTTTCACTTAAAAATACATTTATAGTGCTGTTGTCCTTACTTTTTACCTTATCATAAATTGTGAGATATAGTCAAAGTGTCTGATCTCTGAAAACAAGCAACCCAAGTAGTTATTATGTCATGTTGATGCTCGTTTCGGTAAGCTTATCGTTCAAAGCATTAGTGTTATTATAGATTTGGTTACTCAAAAATATATACCAACCTAATAACCATGATACAAACGTTGAGAGTTATCAAATTATATCGGGTTATCGTCGGAATATAACACCGCCGACTTAAAGCTCACAACTCGGTAGACAACACAGTGGTAGACGTTTTAACCAGAGTATCAGTTTAAATAATGGTAACCTTAAAATGACTATAATAGTATACAGGTAGAAGTAATTAAAATAATATCTGTGATAATTCCAACTAGTATTGTCAGTTGCTTTAATCTGATACTATTGGCGACGATGATGATGCTGGAGAGATGAGAACAGATTGAGAGTGTGTTGACAAGTAGAGCTTTTACAACTATTGGAAAGGTCATTGATGCTAGAAAGAACATCGTTTATAATCAAGAGTGTCATCTCTGTTTTACTTCCGGCTTCTGTTGTTTATTCGGCTTGATAATTAGACATGTTCAAGCAGACAAGAAAGCTATTCTTAACATGGGGAAAAGGGGAGGGCTTTCATGTTAGCTGAGAGGAAGAAAATCATCAATCTGAAGAGATTGGATCTTGTCGTCCCCTCTGCGCAGAAGAAACCGGAAGTCAAAAAGAGCAGATACTCTTGATAACACCACCAGCGTGTTAATCCTTCAGTTAGCGAATCTAATATATTGGACACCTTTTTAAATTGTTTTTAATATAGCACCACGTGATTCCTGCCGATAATATTTCAAACCTCAGCATTTCGTGCCGTGGTCTTCTTCTTAGTCTTCTTTTTTTATAGCCGTGTCGTCGTCTCTCACAAAAATTTCAAGATGTTCATTAACTGTTAGCAGTGGAGTGAAAGACTGCAACTACAGATTACTTCCCTTGATTGATGTAGCCGAACAAATTAGCGTAGGTTAATAAAATAATGTCTTGGATGCCTACCAAAAAATCAAGGAAGTAATAACGCGGCAGTTCTTTGGTCCATTCTGATTTTCGACTGCATTATGGGAGAATTTTATTTCAAAATTATATTCTGACTGCGAGATTCATTTGGAATTCTAAGGAGGACATGGAAATGTCGAAACGTTGATGGATCCGCATAGACTCCTAACAATGTTTATTTAATTTTATTTTAAATAAATAAAATTATAGAAAGAAATCCTTATCCATCGTCTTTCTACCTACCACATTTTTCACACATTTGTTCATCTGATAAACCTATTTCCTTTTCTTTTCTTATATTCTTTTTTTTCTCTCTATTACTTCCTAACATTGTCGCTTTCATTGGAACACTTTTGAAACACTTAGTTTTTAGCTCATGTTTACAACATACTTGAAATTAATGAACCTAATATATGTATAAACTAATACACACACACACACACACACACACACACACACACACACACACACACACACACACACACATATATATATATATATATATATATATATATATAATGGTTGTTTAGTCTGGTTTCCTAGATGTAAATCCACTGAAACTCGTATTTATTAAAGAGTGCTCAATGGAGGACAGAGCTGGTATATAATACAAACATTATTGGTTACATATGTACATACATGTTTCAGTGCAATCTCTCTCTCTCTCTCTCTCTCTCTCTCTCTCTCTACATGTGGTTATATATATATATATATATATATATATATATATATATATATATATATGAATGACCATATGATGCTTATTTGTTATTACTTACCTTGACCGGTTGAATAAGTATGACGGATCCCGTTACATTGACGACAACAGAAAGAAGCCATTGAAGGGCCAATTCCTTACCCCACAGGATGCTGTAGATGAAAGTGAAATATGCAGAGGTTCCAATGCAGAGGAAAATAAGAAAATATGCCAGGTAGACCGACCACCAAGGGAGGCGAAACTGTTTCATCCGGTCGAAGAGTGATAATGATTCCTCACAGACGTCCGGCTTCTCGCCTTTGACCTTGCGCCATCTAAACAAATTGATAATGATTGATGTTGGTATGACCATAATAAGGGAACTGATTATCCCCACGGCAATCTCTTTAGAAGACAGAGTGAATGGTCCAAGAGTGAAGGCTCTCGATGGGGTCTTGTCATTGGGTTTATAATACATGGCGCTACTGATTAGAGACAAGTACAAGACACCGACCAGTGTTGACAACCTCTGCAGACGGGTGAAGTGGCTAGAACGCGGACGTTTTACAATCGAGACGTAAAGGTGGTCCTCAAACAAACCGATGTGAATCCGAGTTTTTATATTTGTGAAGAAATTGTCGCTTTCATTAGAATGGGATTCTAAAAGTCGGATGATGGAGCCGTCACCTTTGTCGAATGACAACCAGTCATTACATGGGAACGTATACCTGTGAAAAGTAAATATAAACACAAATATATATACACAATTTTAGAGAATCAGATGAATGAATTATAGATCCGCAAAAATAAAATAAAAAACAAACGACAAAAACCAAAACCAAAACACATAACAATGTACAAACCCGACATGAATCCAGTTAAATTAGGAGTATGCTACCCAGATTTTCTCAGGCAATTCTCGTTTGATTAAATTCATTGGTGTTATCGGTTTCAAATTCGAACAATTAGGATTAATAGTTCGTCTCCTATGCTGGACATTCATCAGCTTCTGTTTGAATATTATGCTCTTATTTTTTTATTTTTTCCTAATAATTGATAACTCAGCAGGGTTTTTCTCCTACTTGCTTCACACACACACACACACACACACACACACACACACACACACACACACACACACACACACACATATATATATATATATATATATATATATATATATATATATATATATATATATCGGCGGCAACTTAGTTGCATATTAACATTTCCGGGGCATCACCGAATTATCTGATCAAGAAGATTATTATTATTACAGTGTAACTGACTTAGATTTGTTTTAAAGAGAAAAACGCAATTCAAAGACAAATATGTTTAAATGACGTTTTAGGAATTTAACTTGATTAGAGTCTATAAATAACAACGAGAAATTTTTTATCAATAAAAACAAATATGTTTTCAGAAAAAAGAATGTTGGTTTTTCTTTTCATTGTTTTGACTCTTGAGCATATATCCGTTAATACCTTATATGTTTTATGTAGACTGATGTGATTCTCGGTTGATCAACTGTGCCTAACTGTATCGCATATATACTCGAGAGTCAGAAGAATGAAAAGAATATGCTGTTGTCACAGCCCTAGTTATAGCTCTCTTAAACTAGACGCACTCATAAAAATACACACATAACTACATGTTCGGATATCTCTCTATATATACACGCATTCTTACGTATAGTTTTATCCATGCACACGTGTATCCCCAATTCACACAGACATGTACAGCTACACATACATATATTCTTAAATTTAATCATAAATGTATATAGTTTTTAGAGATACATTAGTTTAAAAGCTAGTCCGTCAAACAGTTTCGCACACGGCGAACACACAGACGCAATTTGTAAAAAGGAAATAATAATCAGTTGTCGGCCTTTTGACCTTACCTCTGGCAGGCAGGCGTCGACATTGGCTTCCGTTTAGATATCTTTTCCTTTTTCTCTTTCTTTTTACCCCGTGGCTCGTGACCGTGACGGATGACACTCGACGCGTCTCACGTTTAGTTTACACACGCAATGCGACTCTATAATGAAACAGACTTTTGCGTACTGATCCAGTCTTATTGAGGTAAGCTAAACATTGCAAAATTATGAACAAACTCTACAATCTATGAATTGCCTCGATAAAATATTTAATCTCAATCCACATATGATCGGCAGAGATCAACAAACTCACACGGACGTAATACACACATGGTCTTATACATTTTCCACCAAAAGGTATTGGCTTTATATATAAAAAAAGTATAAATATTTTCTACTTGTTTGAATAAACTTTACATGTTGTACACATATAAACTCATTCATCTATTTTCATTCATTTATGTCGACAAACATGTAATGCTATCGCAACAAGTTTTATTATGGAAACACAGAAAACGACTGGTGCGAAAATTATTAAATAATAAACTAATAAATCAAATTACCAAGTGCTGTTGGTCATGTCTTTAATGCCAATGTTCGAAAGGAACCATCTTGGACTCGATCCCTCGTTGTTATGCCAGATCTTTAATGTGAGCAATGAACCAAGATGTTTGCTAGTTCGCAAAAGATAAGCAGAAACTGTTCCTGATCCCAAATTCTGAAACGATCGAACATGAACTATTTAAAAAAGAGTCTTATATTTTATTTCACGATCTCACGAAAAAAAAAAAAAAGAAGATGAATATAACAATAGCAATTAAATTTAGGAAATTCGTAGATACATCACGGGTCAGGATTGGTTCATCCTATTGCTGTATAATCGTCTCTGTCTTCTATAGCCGGTTATCTTCTTTCTCTCAGCTTCCATTTCAGATATAATATTTACTGAATGTAGTTTGGGTATACACTCAACATTTAGACAATGCACACCAGAGTTCACGCGTGATTGTTTCTCTGATTTCATAATATTTATAAAATTATCGAAACTACAGAATTTGTCCTGTTCTTATTGCATCTCATACAGAAGCTGAGAGATAAAAAGATAGCCGACAACAGAAGACAGAGATAATTATACAGCAATACATCAATAGGATGAATCACTAAACTATATCACGTACATTATAGCGTATATTGTAATTGTCAGTTATGAGTTATTTCCCTTGTAATAATCACTCACTCATAAGTGATCGCGCTTTGTTTGAACACTTCGATGACGTCACACCATAAGTAGAAACGATGCTTCACGTTTGTTCTCAACATAGTACTCAGTTCAGATGAGTAAACTCAAAGTTGATAAAAATAGGGAATTAAAAGTGAATTTCACGTTGTTCTTCTTAATTAATACGTCCAGTCTTGTCCCGATATATTACAACTAACAGGGAGACGTTACCCGGAATTGAATGAGGATCGACAAATGTTCCACCCTTCTATAATTTATTCTCATCGAAATTGGTGAAATTGTTAATTTTTCAATTAAATCGATTAATTGCATGCTCTAGTTGGTGCACCGGGAAGAAGATTCGCATGCCTCCCTGCAGTGACTTAGTCCGTAATACATTTTAGTTTATATTGCACTGTAGAGAACCTACAGTTGTACTGGCTTGAATTAAAGTTTAAAATGCAAAAGTCAAGTATCATTGTTTAATTGTGCTCTAAGTAAAAACATTCATTATTAACGCGCTACTGACATATCAAAGAACTTAATGTTGATTTTATATACCGAGTCTTTTTGCTTGAATGGTAATAAAACTTCTAAAATGCACTTGTAATGTTAGGCTATACAAGGCGTTAAATTTAGTAAAAATCACCTGTTTCTGCTTTAGTCGGAGGTTTTCAATTATCGATTATCGATACTTATTTAAGACATTCCTGTACAAAACCTATCTAAGAACATTGCCAAGCACATAAAGTACATTTGTGTAAAATTAAAAACATTTGCCCAGCCGTTTAGGAGTCAATAGGGAATGAACTCATACACAGAGACGAAGTTCCTTTTATATGATAGATAGATAGATAGATATACATTGCATAGTAGAAATATATTGCATTATATTACATATTTGGAGTGATTTTTAAAAGAAAAACAATCATAAATATTCGGATGTGCTTCAACATTATGTAAGTGTTTAGCTGTTAAAAGTAAATACTATTTTTTTTTTGCTTTTCACATAAAAAGCAAAAAGTCACAAATTAAATTTAAAAAAATTCAAAATGCCACCACAAATGAATAAAACACGAAAACATAAAAAAATCACTTACAAAAATCACAAATACATTAAGAAAAAAATATTGCACGATAACATTGAGACGTTCTTATGAATCAGAGATTATTTTTCCAAGAACAATTTAGCATCTAATATAAACTTGACATTTAACGGAATTTAAACTACGTTTTTAGGCGGAGATATGTTCTTGTTTACAATGAATATTGTGTTTCACAATAAAATTACTCAAGAAGAGTTGATATGCCGTAAAATAGGGGACTAAACAAAACTTTAATAGTTTTTTAACTTACTGTTTCGTAAATGAATTTCTTCAAATCTATTTAGATTCAACGGCCAGTGTGACTAAGTAACTCACTTAATTTTAATCAGTCGTTCAAATGTCCAAATTTTCATATCCATCGAGGCTCATCCTTGGCGTTATTTTGGCAACTTCAGAATGATTTGATACATTAGGCCCTTCTTTGTTACAAGGATTATCTCCAACTACCGTAACCGGGACTAGAGGCTGGTTTTTGGCCTTTTTAAAAAGGTGTTTCAGACGACAGACAAAAGAAGAAAAATTGATAAGGGAATGCTGACGGGTCTGTTCACTACCACTTTTTCGTTCAACCAGGTTGCTCGTACACAACAGCAGTTTTTCATCACCTTTCGGGTTTGCGCCATCTTATTGCAATGCTAAATAGGACCCAACGCGATTTAAGAGAAAATATCTCTTAACTTTTAAGCAACATATGTACTAAGTGTCCTAGAAACCCAACTCTTACACAAACATGTAATTAATACCTGAATTTGTTTTTACTGTCATTTCACGTGAAACAAGACACAAGGTCACCTTGACGTAAGGAGCTACTAATTGGAATCAACTTTACAGGGATACTGTGTAGGGAGCTGAGCAGCGCGATATCAGTTCACGTTTCACTTTTTATTTTATCAGTTCGTTATCTACTATAAAATCAATATTTCCTTCTGATTAGCCAGTCTATTTTGTGAATCGTGCCAATATGTTTTACAGAGTAACACAATATAATTCGATTTAATTTCTTTGAAAATATACTTGAACTTCTGTACTTCATTACAATCAATGAACCAGGGAGCCGAGAGGGAATTCCAAAGTCTAGCAATTCAAGGAAGGACATTATGACATTGGTTGCTTGTTATGCACAATATTCAAAAAGGGACTTACCTTTCTGACGCCGTCGGAGAGAATCCTAATAGTTGTCTCACCATTCGTTCCTTTGAGGGTGAAATAGGGCGTTGCTGACATGACGCGAGACGAGCGGACGCCCGTCTGAACCCGTATCAAATACTGACAAGGATCAGAGCGATTGTTGTCCGCAAGCGGCATATACAACCACTACAACGGAAGGAAACACATGAAAGAAAGAAGTCTACACTGTACATAAAATCAACTGGTGTCTGCAATGTATATAAAATTAATGATCTCCTTTTTCAGCTTAACCATATTTCATTATCTATATAATAAAGTAAAGTCAGACTTCACTATTACATAGAAATTAACAAACGAGCTTTATAAAAATATCCTCATGTATATTTATATACATTTCTCTCTTGTTTTAAGATCAATATCATCGATTAACAAGTTTTCTTAACAAGTACTCTCTTGTATATAAAAGTAAAGTAATCTATTTCTTGAAAATTTTTATCGGTTATGTCATTCGATTTAATTTCTTTGAAAATATACTTTATCATGCTCGGAATATTTCTCCAAATGAAGCCATCTTTCCCATCAGCGACAAATATCGCTACTAATAGTAAATACTCATAATCCTACATTGCTTTATTTATTAGTAATAAATAACAGTTATGTAATATCTTTTATTCTTATAGAAACAGAGGTGGAAAAAACTTAGGAAATCTCCGGAAACTTTAAAATTTCATACCTCTTCAGATGACGTCACGCTTAATTCATAATCGGCCAGTACAATTAATTGTCTCAAATAGGGTTTTCGTGTTACAGATAAGTTTTAATTTGTTATTGATTCACAAACACTGTAATCGTTTTATAATTAATGGTTATATACTCTGATATTTTCCTGTACAATCAGCGATTGTTTTGTTTCTTATATTACACAGCAGAGAAAGACATTATCGATGTACACATTTTTATTCAGTTTGAATTAGAATTTTTCATTTTTATAATTTAATTATTAAAAAAACAGATAAAAAGTAATATCTTGTACATAAAAACAAACAATATTTCTTTTCAATTTCACCATAAAACATTAATACATAAGAGTTGCACAAGGTCGTTCACAAAACATATTTAATTTCTATTTATTTATTTGCAGACTATTATCCTCATCTTTATAGTTGTTGTTTCATGACGTTTCGGCCAACTATTCATCTGGTCTTCGTTAGGTGGTAACCGCGACGGGATAGGAACTTTGAATCTCCTAACTGCATTCTCAGCAATTACTGCCATCCATAGTTGTTGTCTTCTCACCACGTTTTTGACCAAGTAAGCCTCTGGCTGGCATTGGGTAGGATTGAAACCGCTATCTACAGACAATTATCACCTGGAACCGTAGAGATTCAAGGTCCTTATCCACTGCGCCAGAGCCCCCACCTAATTTGACTGTCTGACACCTAAACCTCGTCATTTATAACGTTTGATTATTTTTTCGACTACACTGAAATTACACCAACACAAGTTTTGATTTGTGTGGTAGTTTCATTGTTGGCCTTTTCGTTTGCAATTTTGAAAGTTAATATTTTCGTTTGCAATTTTTGAAAGTTAATATTTTCGTTTGCTCTATGTAGATACGTGCTGTTCCATTTTAATTACAATGTTTTACATATTTTACTTTATTTGATTAGCAATAAAGATTAACAATTAAAATCTTGTACTTTCTTTTTTCAGTTTATCCGCATTTCATTATCTATATAATAAAATAAAGTCAGACTTCACTAATTCATTCACCGATATGAAAGATGCATACGCAAATCTGCTTCGACAACGATTTAGGCGTATTTCGTTCACTTTCATTAATTTTTACATTTTATCTTGCTCGATATCTTCTCTTAACAATAGTCAAATATAGTCAAATTTTTCCTTTCACGTTCAGATATATAAAAAATTCTGACGACTGCATTCAGCGAAAAAAACTTATTCCTGGGAAACCTATCTTTGTAGTACCGTTATCATTTCATATTTTTAGTATATTAAATTATTTGCCAACTGTTTTCTCATAATGTTCGTGGAATTCTATAGATCGTGGCAAACCGTAGTACTTTAATCGATTAGAAACTCATATATTTTACATTCCCGTACACCGGAATAACTGATTAGCAGATTAATATTTTTGAACACTAAGAGGTCTTAGTCAATAAGACAATTGCTCATAGATAGTTGTTTCTATCATTCTTGCATAAACATAACTAATTGTTTATATTCATTTACATTATATATTATACTTTTCAAACATTATAAATTCAGTAATAATTGCTGATAAGTTATTTAACTTTTTCTCATGTCAAATTGTTAATACATGAAGGTGTAACGAGAGTTACAACCGTTAGATAAGTGAATTTAAGAAAATGATGACGGCAAGTATTATTTGCATATTAAAGCTTCTTCGAAAGACGTAAACATAGAAAATTTAACCACTACTCACCTTAATCTGATCTTTCTTGTCCAATCGTCTCATCATGAGAGCCAAAATGCAATACACCAAAAATATCGACAGAAGGACAATGAGTACGTATGGATTATTCAAAACTTTTTTATCAAAATCGACGAAGATTTTGGCAAAATCTAAAGGTACTGGAGTAATGAACGAAACCACTGACGTAAAGGTTCCGAATAAATTAGTTTTCAATATCACGTTGTAGTTCTCATCTACAGATGTATCCTGAATAATAATAATAATAATAATAATAATAATAATAATAATTATGATAATAATAATAATAATAATGATAAATGTGATAATAATCATTATTGATGATGATGATGATGATGATGATGATACTCATAATAAAGATGATGATGATGATGATGATGATGATGATGATTATAATAATAATAATAATAATAATCAGAATGATGGTGATAATCATAATAATAATAATAATAATAATAATAATAATAATAATAAAAGTGATAATAATCATTATGATGGGGATAATAATAATTATTATTATTATTGATGATGATGATAATAATAATAATAATAATAATAATAACAGAAAAAGAAGAAGAAGAAGATGAAGTTGACAAACAGATAAAAATCCGATGCCACCCAAATACCATTTTTTCAATTTTAACCCATTAGAAACTCTTTTTACCAGATGAAAACTAATTAAAAAGTTTTCCACCTATCTGAATGCCCTTTATACCAAATTTCAAGTCTATAGATAAAAAATTCGTTGCGTATATAGGTTTAGACGTGCCCTCACACACACATTCTCACTTATATAGATATATAGATAATATTTAACTCTGATAATATTGCATGTTTGTTTGCACATTTTCGAGATGGTAGAAGGAATGAAGGAATATTATACTTGCGGAATCTTTGTGTCGGCGTTTCCTGGGAAAATTGAGAAAACTAAGAATTTTAACCCAGAAGTAAATTGTCCGGAAAGCATCGAAAAGACCATTTTCATAAAAAAATAAATAAATTAAAAAAATATTAAAATAATAATAATAATAATAATAATAATAATAATAATAATAATAATAATAATAATAATAATAATAATAATAAGCCGGTAGTTACGATAAAAAGTTATTTTGGGGGAGGGTATTTTTAAAGAGGTGGCTTTACTTTTTATTAACGATATAACAAATTAATAAAATGGCTGACTGGTGTACGACTGAACAAAATGCATTATAGTTAAATTCAATGGAATTCCTGTAACTTATTAATTTTATCACAATGCATTTGTTGGTTTGCGACACAGAACATTGATTCCAATTTTAAATTTGGAACCATATCGCAACATGAAGAACAAAATAGATATGAAATCAGCCAGAAAGACTCTTTTTCAATCAAAATGCTAATTTACTATTCATGTAAAAAAAGAGTAAATTAAACTCTGTGTAATAATAAAATAAAGATAGTCATTAGAAAATCATAATCACTAATAGTAAATTAATAATATGCTATTTTGCTTAGAAATATGCAAATTAGTTAGCTCAAATACATCAAGTACAGAGACATGTTCAGTAAAGTTTAATTTTATTATTTTGTTTTGGAAATTTTTTAGATCGAGATTGATAATTTGGATTATTTAAATTATTGTCCATAGGTGTAACAGTGCGGATTCGCGTGTGGCAGCAGTAGCAGCGGCAGCAGCTGTACAACAGTCAACGCATGCAAATTTCCGAGTTATGGGCGAGGTGACGTCACAGCGAGAAAGAAGGAAAGGAAAAGATTATGAAAAAAAAAGAAAAGAAAAACGTCGCCCAAGAAGGATATAAGTAGATGTGTTACACGCGTAGTCCGAGAGCGACAGGGAAAGACGTGTCATGAACATTGGCCGGACAAAGACAAAGTACCACATGATCGACACGGTACAGTCTTCTTAAGCAGATTGAAGTATGAGAAGACTTTTGAACAAGAGACAGGGCGTTATTCTGAAAGTACCTGTAAATAAATGTCTGTTGTTTTACTGAAAAAAAGTGTGTCGAATTCTTTCCATGTCTGTGTTTTCTTGCGACTGTCTGCATACAACGCGTGGGTTCCAAGTGTTGATGTGTAACGACTACGTTACATAAAGACACGTGGGGCAACGGTTAAAGAGGTTTAGTGATATTCAGTCCTGGCTAGCAGTTTTCTATATGTTGAAAGTTAAATCCTCACTACAGACTATACTGACTAAGAGACTTAAAAAATACACACTTTAGATTTCTATCCTCTTCTCACCGACAGGATGAGAGTAAGTTACTTTCGTGGATTAAATAAAGCGTTCAATTCGAAATTCTGCATAGATATAAATAATTCAATATAATGAAAACGAAGAAGGCTACATCGGCCAAAACGTTGTGAAAATAACATTCAAGATGAGAACAATTTCCATTGCAAGTGCTTGTCTGAGCTCCAATCTCTGGTCCCCCTCGCCAATCTTTCATGAAAAACACCCGTCTAGCTGAAACCACTGTCAATAATTTTTCCCATTCTTTATCTGTACCTAAATCAAAACGAAGATTCCATGAACAAAGCTTTTTTCTTAGAAGTGCACGCCTGTGGAATTCTCTTCCGTTTGCCTGTTTCCCACCTGACTACAACTTGGATGTCTTCAAGTCCAACATAAACAAATTCCTGACGAACTGCCCCCTTAAGTAAGACATTTTATCAAATCTCCATTACTTACGATCACTACGATACTATACCATTGGTTACTGTACACGCAATAACCCTTATCCTCGAGTGGCTTCCGCGGCTTGATAAGTGGTGACTACCTTGTAAAAAAAAATCCTTTGCATATGTCTACTGCCATGCGAAATTTCCATGAAAAAAAATGGTCTCTACTTAATTGTCATGTTACAGTGATGAATATATGCAAAAATTACGAAAAACGATAAGGTAGAAAAATAATTATTAAAGAAAATACTTTTTGACAAAAATCAGCGAAAATCAAATATTTGGCTAAAAAAACACCGGGGAATTCCAAGGTGAGGTAAATAGCATGTAACTATTGTAAATTTTTTAACAACTTGTGCGTTTGCCCTCTTTTTAAGCATAACTGAGTTATTTCCCTTGTCATTATATCATTTCTTCCCAAAGAAATATGGCGACGGGATTTTACGATAAAGACTGAAAACTCGTGTGTTTTTAAAATGGTGCTGTAATATTTAAATACTTTTGAGATGCACATTAAGTAGATATCATTGCTTTCAATTGCTTGGAATTGACACAAAAAGTCAGTAGATACCCTTATTATTTTAAGTGATTTTATTGTTTTTCCAATTTCGGTATTTTAATATAGTTGCACTGGACATCTTTGTAATGTATTCTCCCTGTCAAACACATTGTTATTGCACAACTACCCTGCTGATTATGTCTTGATTATCTTCAAATCCAATGTAAAGAAATGAAATTCTTGTAACCTCCCCTCTTCAATAACAAAACACAGTTCAAACCGTTGATCAATGTTAGTACTCTCATAGTGGTCCTTATCTAAAGATGAGGACCACTATGTGAGCAATCATTTCCGTTTTATTAATCCTTAAGTGGCTCCTGGTAATCATTCGGTTTTATTAATCCTAATCCTTAAGTGGCTCTTGGCCTTAATAAGTGAGGACCCCAATAATGGCTGTGATGCGATGGACTCCACAACTTTATAAATAGAGATAAACTTTTTTTGTTAATAATTAATTTTTGCAAAAACGAAATAATGACAACCATTTTACCTTGATGTTAAATGTTTCCCATTTTTTGCTCTTTGTATCTTTTTTCATGAACGGTTTTAATGTAGTAGTTTTCGTCATGAGTTTAACAGGAACTGCTCTTTTCTTTAGTCTCTCGTCTCCTGTAAAATAGAACATAAATAAAAACATAATTAAACACACAACCATACACACGCGTATATATATATATATATATATATATATATATATATATATATATATATATATATATATATATGTATGATATATATATATATGTATGTATGTATATATAACTTGATATATATATATATATATATATATATATATATATATATATATATATATATATATCACAAAAGAAAAATGCTAGCATGAAAAGTAAGAGGGTTAAGTTTAAACATGGAAAAGTAAAGGACAAGATATTCTAGTAAAATATAATAAATTTATGCGAATGAGAAAACCGAGGAGAGAGAGAGAGAGAGAGAGAGAGAGAGAGAGAGAGAGAGAGAGAGAGAGAGAGAACTAATCAGATCTTTGCTGGGTGGGTGGGAAGCGGACTGGAACCTTAGAGAGGCTTATTACCATTCAACTTTCAGTGATGACTAAGGCTATGACAACAGCATATTCTTTCCATTGTTTTCACTTTCGAGTGTGTATCCGTTGATGTCTTATATGCTATTTTATAGAGTGATGTGGTTCTCGGTTGCGATAACGAAAATTCATTTGCAAATGTCATGGAAAGAGGTGGAAGGTACTGGAATTTGGTGGGACATATTGACATCTAAATTCCAGAGAACACCACCGATTATTGTCAGTGAGTAATATCTAATGATGACCTGTATGAGAACTTATAACAATAATAACAACTTCTCTCATTTCCGAAATTTGAAAAAAATTCCCACTCTCTTCAAGTTAAACTCGGCTGAAAAAATAATCTAATTTCTAGCTCCGACTCCTACAGTCAGTAATAATAAAAAATACACTCCTACAGTGAGTAATACAAAAAAAAATACACTCCTACAGTGAGTAATACAAAAAAATACAATCCTACAGTGAGTAATACAAAAAATACACTCCTACAGTGAGTAATACAAAAAAATACACTCCTACAGTGAGTAATACAAAAAAATACACTCCTACAGTGAGTAATACAAAAAATACACTCCTACAGTGAGTAATACAAAAAATACACTCCTACAGTGAGTAATACGAAAAAAATACACTCCTACAGTGAGTAATACAAAAAATACACTCCTACAGTGAGTAATACAAAAAATACACTCCTACAGTGAGTAATATAAAAAAATACACTCCTACAGTGAGTAATACAAAAAATACACTCCTACAGTGAGTAATACAAAAAAAATACACTCCTACAGTGAGTAATACATAAAAATACACTCCTACAGTGAGTAATAAAAAAAAATACACTCCTACAGTGAGTAATACGAAAAAAATACACTCCTATAAAAAATACACTCCTAAAGTGAGTAACACAAAAAAAATACACTCCTACAGTGAGTAATACAAAAAAATACACTCCTACAGTGAGTAATACAAAAAAATACACTCCTACAGTGAGTAATACGAAAAAAATACACTCCTACAGTGAGTAATACAAAAAAATACACTCCTACAGTGAGTAATACGAAAAAAATACACTCCTATAAAAAATACACTCCTACAGTGAGTAATACAAAAAAAATACACTCCTACAGTGAGTAATACAAAAAAATACACTCCTACAGTGAGTAATACAAAAAAAAATACACTCCTACAGTGAGTAATACAAAAAAATACACTCCTACAGTGAGTAATACGAAAAAAATACACTCCTATAAAAAATACACTCCTACAGTGAGTAACACAAAAAAATACACTCCTACAGTGAGTAATACAAAAAAAAAATACACTCCTACAGTGAGTAATACAAAAAAATACACTCCTACAGTGAGTAATACAAAAAAAATACACTCCTATAAAAAATACACTCCTACAGTGAGTAATACAAAAAAAAATACACTCCTACAGTGAGTAATACAAAAAAAAATACACTCCTACAGTGAGTAATACAAAAAAAAAATACACTCCTACAGTGAGTAATACAAAAAAATACACTCCTACAGTGAGTAATACAAAAAAAATACACTCCTACAGTGAGTAATACAAAAAAATACACTCCTACAGTGAGTAATACAATAAAAAATACACTCCTACAGTGAGTAATACAAAAAAATACACTCCTACAGTGAGTAATACAATAAAAAATACACTCCTACAGTGAGTAATACAAAAAAATACACTCCTACAGTGAGTAATACAAAAAAATACACTCCTACAGTGAGTAATACAATAAAAAATACACTCCTACAGTGAGTAATACAAAAAAATACACTCCTACAGTGAGTAATACAATAAAAAATACACTCCTACAGTGAGTAATACAAAAAAATACACTCCTACAGTGAGTAATACAAAAAAATACACTCCTGCAGTGAGTAATACAATAAAAAATACACTCCTACAGTGAGTAATACAAAAAAAAAATACACTCCTACAGTGAGTAATACAAAAAAATACACTCATACAGTGAGTAATACAAAAAAAATACACTCCTATAAAAAATACACTCCTACAGTGAGTAATACAAAAAAAAATACACTCCTACAGTGAGTAATACAAAAATGGTTGATTTCCGACTACTTAGTCTGACTCCTCAAACTTTAGTTTTAAATATTAAAAAAAACAAAAACAAAAAAAAACAAGATGCAAACAAACCTTGATGGTCAACGAGCATAAATAATTTATCTTGAGGGCGCGAAGACTGGACAAGCACTCGCAAAATCGATCGATATTTTTTTATCTGTATGTTATCCACTTTAACAATAGTTTCAGTGTTTGCATCATCTTTCAGTGCCGAATAATAGAAATGATAATCATATCGTGTCGGTGCTTCATTTACTTTGCCCCACACTTTCACGTCCGTCGACGACAACTCGACCAATGAGAGACCGTTTTCCGTTAGCGAAATCTCAAGTGCAGACATCCCGTTTGATGTTCCGTCGATGTTGTGCCAGGATTTTCCAGAAGCTTCTTTTGACTTTAAGACGACCTGGTACGTCTTGTCCGGGTCGTGGTTCGGAACCATGTTGTCTTGACTATCAACGAGTGAGACAAACACAGTTGACATTTGGACCTCATTTGCTACGGTTTGCTTCATATTGTCATCGTTTTTGTAGCACACCACCATCTGAAACAGAAACGAATAGATTGTAGTTAGTAATCAGTAGTTATCTCCCTTAGTCGTTATATTCTCTATTTGTTTTTCTCTTCACTTTACTATCAAAGTAGCAAAATTGTTTCTAATATCAATACGCATTAAAAACGAAACAATTATTTTGGATTATTGATAATGTTTACATATCAATTTATTGTTTATTCTATCGTCGTTTATGTTAGAATTCATATTTTGAAAACTTGACGCAAATTATAAATCTATGACGTCACGCCAAAGCTATGATTATTTTGTTAAAGTAATGTTTTAATCTTTATTTATAAGCAAGTAAAAAATAGCTCTTGGAGTAAAAGTTTCGGTTTCAATTCCGGGTTATGGCAGTCGCTTTATTTATTGGGCATTTATTATTTTCTGTTAATGCAATATTTTCCATTCCTAAAAGTTCTATCCATATCTCTGATATTTTGAAATGAGATAAATTCTGCAGTGTATCTATTACGTTTAAATAATTATTAGTGACGGATAAACCGACACAATTTATATTTATATAAGAAGATATATGGGGTGTTTGTAAAATCTTATGTAGCAACACCAGACGCAGGAGGAGGAAAACAACGTGAAAAAAACGTGACGTCTTTGCCGTTGCGTCCATCGCAAAACCGGAAGCGGCGAAGGACTAAATTAAAGCTAGTCAATCGAAAAGAGGGAGTGACTTTCGAAAATATCGGCAAATATAAAACGACCCCTCCTTGTAGAAAAGTGCCAAATTGGGGGTGAAAGAATTAATGTTTTCAGTCAATTTTTCGATATTTGTCGTCTGAAAGGTCGAGCTTCAAAATGATACCAATCTCGTGAAAATCCGTTGCCTCTGTCGAAAGTTTTAGGCATACATACATACATACATACATACATACATACATTTAAACAGACAGGTTAGATTCATATTATAGGTGTTAGAAAAACATTTTTTCAAGGCATGAAAAAACAAAATGTTTTCTATAAACTTTAAAAATTAAGGTACAAGATTCATTTGAAATTCATCAATTTTCAAATTGCACTGTTATAAATTTTACAAAGTAAAATATAAAACTTTAATTTAAATTGAATTTAGAAATTGCCTTGATTTATTTTATATTACGTACATTTTGTTGTACTTAAAAATAAATTTATCTATTATTTAGCAATTAATGATACAGATATATAATTTCAACTGATTGTTTTTTTTAAGTACAATGATGCTTAATAGTTTTTTTTAAATACTGTTCTCTTTTCACCAAGTAAAGCTCAACAATATTATTTAGCCTATATCGTCTGTAAGCAACACCATTACATAATGTTATATAGTGGAACAGAAGAGGAATTGGCTGTTATCTATCTATCTATCTATCTATCTATCTATCTAATTGAAAGTAGACAAAAGATGAGATGTGAAGCTATATTTTGATAAAAGTTATCAAAACATGTTGAGGTGTAAACTGGACAAGTTGCACCGGAAGAGATTTGACCAGCATCGGAAGAACGTGTCTTTCTGTCACGTGTTCTGGTTAGCTGAGAAAATATATGAGTTGGAAAAAGGGCGTTAAACAGAGCAATTTAACAGGTCACCCCCCCCTCTTACCGGGGAGGGAGCTCACGTATCTCGGAATGGAGATTAGAATTAACAACTCAAGCAAAGATCGTCGATCACTCCTCCGCTGGACGTAATGCCTAGGAGTGAAATAAACTATATAAAATACACAGCGTCTTGGTTTCTCTGTTGAAACGTCTTTCATTTTACATACAAGGCATATTGCAAGATGAAACGTAAGGGGCTACTAGTGCGATTGTGTCTAGTTGGGAACTGTGGGGAATTGAGCAGCAAGACCTTTATTCACATTACGTTTGAACTTCAGTAGAGTCAAGGAAGCAGGAAAAGAAATTCCAAAGTCCAGCAATTGGAAGAAAGAAACTATTAGAGTAAAAGACTTTCCGGCATATAGAGACTGCAACAGTAAAGAGGTGGGATTTTGCTTTTTGTCAGGTTAATCAGGATTATGTATGTCGAAGGAGAACAAGTGTTGTGAGTTCAACAGAATACATTCCATTAAAGTATTTGTAAAACAGGCACAAGGATGTAACATTGCGGCGATGGGACAGAGGTTGAGACTTGCGAGATAGTACGGGACCTATTAGATTTGAGACTCCTTTTTGGACTCTATCTAAGAGTGAAAGGCAATTTGTGATAAATGCACCAGGCAATTTGTGATAACAGTACTCCATACATGGGCGAATTGTGGCTTGTTATAGAGATAAGATGCTCTCGAATTGCGAGTAATTTTTAGCTTGGTAGAGGGAGATCACCTTCTTTGCAGCAGCCTTGGTAACATCTTCGTTTCAATTCATGTCGCCTGTGAATGTTGAGCTGATGAGTTTGAAAGATGAGCTTTCACATAGGGTGTTTTTTTGTCGTGGCAATCGTTTATGCATAAATCAAATCTATGAAGTCTGAGTATTTTGTTTGACTTATTCTATTAATAATTGCTCACAAATTGCTCACAAAAATACAAATAGTTACTATTATGTTTCGGACTTTTTCATCTTGTTATTTTCACAAACGTTTCGGCTGATGTAACTTCCGGCTTTTTCAGGTGCGTGCATTTTAATGGGAAATTTAAGAATCTCTTTGTCGAACTCGAGATTCTGAATTCTTCATTTAATAGGATTAATGAATCTCTTGACAAAGGCTTCCTTTCTAGGGCAATTGCTCTTGACATATCAAAGGCCTTCGACAAGGTATGGCATAAGGGTCTACTTCACAAGATTTCCAGCTACGGTATAACTGGAAATGTTTTCTCAATCATTAAATCATTTCTCTCCGATAGGCTCATAAGAGTAGTGGTAGATGGACAAAAATCGGAGGCCTGCAATATAAATGCTGGAGTCCCTCAGGGGTCAATCCTGGGCCCAACTCTCTTCCTGATCTACTTCAATGACCTCCCTAAACACATACTTAAATCATTCGTTGACATCTATGCTGATGACACGACCATCTACGGCAACACATCAAAGGCTGTAAATGACAAAGTTCTCTCTGATTCTCTCTCCTCTGATCTCGAGCGCGTGGTTCAGTGGGGGAAGATGTGGCTAGTTACCTTTAATGCATCCAAAACCAAACTCCTATCCTTACATCATCAACGCTCTGATTCCCAGCTGGCATCAATTGTGATGGATGGCTCTCGTCTGGGTGGGGCCCCGTGTTTTGACAAGCTTCTGGGTTTGACCTTTACTCCTGATCTGAAATGGAACACGTACATCAAGTCTGTTGCCAAGGTCGCTGGAAAGATGGTGGGATCCTTCTACCGCTCCAGAAGATATTTCACTACTGATGCAATTCTCTATCTATATAAAAGCCAAGTACGTCCAAGGATGGAATACTGTTGCCATATCTGGGCAGGAGCTGCTAAAAACAGCCTATCCTGCCTTGACAGAGTACAAAATAGACTTCGTGGCTTAGTGGGGGATTCCCTTTTCTCTACCCTGCAACCTCTCTCCCACAGAAGAGACGTTGCGAGCATATCCTTGTTTTATCGTTATTTCCATGGCAGGTGCTCGTCTGAACTCCAATCTCTGGTCCCCCCTTGCCAATCTTTCACGAAAAACACCCGTCTAGCTGAATCCACTGTGAAAAGTTTCCCCCACTCTATATCTGTGCCTAAATCAAAACGCGGATTCCATGAACAAAGCTTCTTTCTTAGAACTGCACGCCTGTGGAACTCTGTTCCGTCTGCCTGCTTCCCACCGGACTATAACTTGGATGTCTTCAAGTCCAATGTTAACAAATTCCTAATGAATCGCCCCCTTAAGTAAACACTTCATCAAATCTCCACACTAACGTAATGTACTTGCAATAACCCTTATCCCTGAGTGGCTTCCGGGGCTTGATAAGTGGTGATCACTGTGTAAAAAAAAATACATGAGGGTAGATTTTTCTTATATCTTAAGCATAAATATGTGGCACTATCTGGACTGATGCATTTATCACTATTCTCTTCCTCTTAGATGGGGTTAAAAAAGAGTCTCTAATCTAATAAACCCCGCATTGTCAACTAAGCTTCCACCCCTGTCCCATCCGCAACGTGCTTGTTTTACAAGTACTTTAATGAATGCGTCTTGACGAATTTGCTGCTTTGGTCCCCCCCGCCCCCAACGTAAATACATATGGTTAACCCCACAAGCAGCGAAATTCCACCCCTTGTTTAGGTCCCCAGTTGCCGGAAAGCCTTTTAGTTTAATAATTTCTTCCCTCGAACTTTCTACCACAAACTGACATGATCCCAAGTAGTATCCCTTACGTTCAAGTGGCAATAAGTCTTGTTTGGGGTTAATAAGAGTTTAAAAAAATACATACATCATCTGCGGTGAGGCCTTCAATAACAGTCAGTTCCAAGTAACAGTCATCTGGAAGTTGAAGGTTCAATCCCTACTACAGGCGATGATAACTATGAGTAACATAAAAAAAAACTACTTAATATTTCTACACGTTCATGAATGATGGAACGAGAACAATATACCCTTGTGAATTAAATAACGGGTTTATTTCAAGAAGATTCCCGAATTCGACATAAAAATTCTCGAGTTCAAAAAAGATACACACGGTAAAGGTTATATCGGCCGAAACGTTGTGAAAATAACAATCAATATGAGAATAGCTGTCTGAATAATACAGAATAAAATACAACAATAATAATAATAATAATAATAATAATAATAATAATAATAATAATAATAATAATAGCAGAAAAAATTACAAAAATAACATAAAACAAATAAGTGTACTTTACTTTGAATAAAAGTGTAGAATCCGATTCTCTCATATCCGGAGAAACAATGACATCGCCATAGTTTGTCTGCAGTTCAAATCCTTCCGTTTCGTCAGGACTTGACTTCATTCCAGCGACGTCAGCGTAATTGTTCTTTAAATAGAATTTCTCATTTGGTGGCTGCTTGTCTATTATTTTGTAACTTGTCTTCATGATCATATCGTTCAACGCCGTCTGCAACAAATAACACATGAAACAGAATACAATTCGGGTATGCTTTACAATAGACAACAGCAAAAAAGTGATCAAGAAACAAATATATAACAACTAAATATTACCAACGGCAAGTTACTCTTTTACCTACTTGGATAAGTTTTGGTGCTTTAACTTATTTTTGAAGTGTTAATTAAGTTTGAAACGCAATATCTCCGGGACGTTTATTGGGTGGATTTCTATCAATATCTTTATTTTCGAGTTTTGAGCGATTCTCGGGTCTCCAAAGACGAGAACATCGTGTTGCCATCTTTGTTTTCGTTTTAACTTAAATGCTTAGCACCACGTGTGTCTCAAACTGAAAACACACTTTAAAATCCGTAAAAACATCAAACATTCGTCCAGGTAGGAAGAAGAATAACTTACCTTACCTTTGGTAACATTTATTTGTTGCATATTTGTTTCTTGGTCGCTTTTTTGTTCTGTTGACTATTGTAAAACATGCCCTTATATTCATCTAGATTAGGGTTGTATCTGAAAATTTTTTATTTATTTATTTTCTTTCTCATCGCAGCAAGATCTGACACAAGGTCAGAAGGTAGAGTTTAGTTGGTTGGTTGGTTGGTTGTTTTTGTTTTACGGCACATCAACCCTTTTCAGGTCATTTAATGCCGAATCCAGTAATTTTGAAGCAATTTTTTAATAGAATATATATTTTTTCAAGTCGGTTTCTATTTAACCCAAAGTTGGGACCCTAACTCTGAGTCAGAGTGGACCTGGGAGAAATGGCAATTAAAGGGTGGCTCCACACTCTCCAAAGCCCACAAGTTGGGGCCTCACCATCGGATATAACTTAAGATCATATCTAGGACCAGGTAGAGTTTAGTTTTAAATTATTTTGACTAGCTTACATAAAGTTGCGTGTTCAAATCACGTCGGGGTCACCACTTTAACGAATAAAAGATATTTATATGTCAACAATTTTACAACAACATATACTTTGAAAGAGCAAAGTTTATTGAGAAGTTTCAAAGTTCCTGGGTAAGAAATAAATAAGAGCGTCAGAAAGTTCGTTTCAATGTTCTGTTGTGTATATATATGCATGTGTAAGTTTACCTTCTGTGTGACTGACTTCACTGAAGAGATAGAAACAATCTTAATTGAATTCCAGCGTGTGGCGTTACAGTCGACGTTTCTGGGATCGGCCTAGCTGATGCTGAAAGTCGAAGCACGTCGCAAGTGTCACCTGGAAGAATACTGATTTCGTTGACCCAGTCACTGTTTTTTTTTTTAATTTATAAGTTTGGTTGATTTGACATAGACTTGTTACTTTTTGGTTTGAAAATGATTTTCATTGTCTGGAAATATTTGGACTTAACACGTACTGTGAAAACTAACTTGCTTTTGGAAATGAAGAGAAGGGCAAATCCCAACGAAGCAGATAAATGAAAGAAGGTAGCTAATTGAACATTTGTATTTTGGCTTTGGTTTGAATTCTATGTCGATGTAAAAATACGACGCCTCACTACCTTCAAATAAATGTAAAGAAAAGAAGAATAAAGAATAAACCAAACGAACAAAGACGAAGATGTGTAGTTTATATCAGCTCGGTAACTTTCTTATGCCCGCTCGTATAATGCATTAATTTCTAATGCACCACGGTGTTTCTGGAGGGTCTTCTTTGTGCATTAAATAGGATGACATGTTATGGCGATCGCATCGAGCACGATTGCCACTAGTCTCTCCACATCATGGCCAATACGAGCAACCTCGCCACACCATCTGGGTGATATCATTCAACCCTCGCATTTCTAATATTAGTACTAAGTAACCTACTTCCGATGTTCACGTTAACGCTAGAGAATTCCCTATTCGAAAGACGGAGCAAAAGATAGCAAGCTTTGGTTTTGGAGGCTGGAGAATTACCTGTCTAATCGCAAGAGAGGAGGCAGACCTACTCCGGCGCATACGTGTTCCTCACACCAGTTTTATCAAACTTCATACGGAAACAGAACGATTGATGAGTTACAGGATAGACGGAAATAAACGCTTCTGATAAACGTAGCAATGAAACTCCAAATTCGACTCTCATATCTCGCAGGCTTTATCAAAGGGACCGAAATGTTAAAAGATGAGTCAAAAATCCCTGTCAAAGCGGCAGGCATGAACGAAACTGATCCAACTGCTAGCTAGAAGCTTGAAAGCTTAAAACCACACCTAACCAAGGTATTTAATGTTACAACGACTATAATAGCCGGGGTATCAGCAATAGAAGTTCATTTTCATTTTATAAAAAAAAAATAAAAAAAAAAAAAAAACACCACACCGAAAGCAAACGTTCTCAACTTTGAAAAAAAATATTTATTGTGTTTTATTTTGGATTTCTAAACATATATCTAAAATATTTATTCAACATTTGCTGTTGAGGATTGGTTGGCTTATTTGAGAGGCACTTTGGCCAGAACAATCCAATTATACTTAATCGACAAATACTTAAACAGCTATCGTTCGGTGCCAAACGAAATTGCGGTGGCGGACAGATTAATTTACAAGTGGGTCATTACATCAAATTGGACGTCAAAAAGAATGTTACAGTGTCCAGTGCCTGAAGAACATCTGCATAAGGTTTCTTGCTTCATGTGACTTAATATTTTCAAATCATGTTTTTTACCTGTACATTTTTCTGGTTACTTACCACCCTCAATAATCAGAACTTTGAAAAGTAAATAATATTCCATCTTACCTTTGCGTTCTCCATATTGCTCGTAAGTTTTGAATTCAGGTTTATGGACGCTGAAAAATATAAAGAATATATATAAAAGAACGATAACGGACAATGAAGTACAAATAATGGTATATTGATAAACAATGTCAACAATATATATATATATATATATATATATATATATATATATATATATATATATATATATATATATATATATATATATATATATACAGGGTGACCCAAAAAACAAAAGCAAATGGAGGCCATCTAGAACATATGCTGTAGAACGGAGGAAAAAAGGCCAAAGACCCTAATGTTTTGATGTGATGTTTTGAATATAATAAACTAGTTATGACCAAAGTTTCATTTAATTCGAACAAATTTTGATTGTAAAGTTATATATATATATATATATATATATATATATATATATATATATATATATATATATATATATATATATATATATATATATATATATATACTATTTATTTATATAAACATTTTATATCGCTAAAATAAATATGTTTATATCTCTTCTCTATACTTATAAAATGAAACAGTTTTCCTCTCTATAAAACATTACTCTAAAACAAACACAGAGGCCACATATAAATTCAATATGGGCACACTACTTGCCAATACCTGATGCCTGTTTTCCGGTTATTATCACTCGATTTTATTCAACATCGTAAATTTCTATAATATTTCCGAGGAGAATCACGCGTCCAAACAAATCATATCTAGAGGTGGTAGCAGGATACTTACTCATTATTATTATTATATCCTCCACCTTTCCTAGTTTACACCGTTACAAAATATTTCATAGGGTTCAATTATTACACCGCGTCCGTGATTATTTCATTTTATCATTTCGTTTTAATAACCGTAGTCTAATACTCATCCAGTATGTAAATAATTATCGCTCCCTTCCGTTTCGTTTTTTATGGCTTCTATTAATTGTATTGGCTGCTCAGATTTTTCAACGGTTTAAGAGAGTGCATTTTCGAACACTTTTAGAATTAGTTTCGTAAAGTTAAGTATGGCATTCGCCGTTATTCGCTTCGACAAAAATATAGAAACCTTTGCTTATCACACATCCAATAATACAACACGGATTTAAAAAAATGAACTACAAATCTGTTCCCTTCCAGTGAATACATACCTTACGACATTGATCAGATTTACTCATTTCTGTAATGTCTGCTTTCTAAGATATTTACAGGGAACTGCATTTTTCACGAAAACTATATTTTAAATGTAAATTAATCCAAATATGAAAATGTATCGAAAAAATTCATGAAATTCTGGCCATTATTTAATTTTTACTATTTATTATTAACAACACATGTATGTATTTAACTTAAAAATGGCTAATTTAATACAATCTTTTTTAGCGAATTGTCTTTTTTTAACTTTAAAAAAAGCTAAAAAGAATTGATTTTAAAAAATTATACTTTTTTGAATGAAAATTTAACATACAACACATTGTTTCGTTTTGTTTTTCTGAATAAGTTTTTTTTATATAAATTAAAAAGGAACGGATGTCAATAGACTTGCACATTTTTTAAAATTAAAAAAAATATAATAAAAAAATTACAGTCTGCTCTCAACATGACTTTTTTTTAATTATTCAATAAAATAATCAATTTAAAATCGTAAACAGACAGCCATGTCTTTTTTTTATATTTGGAGAGCAAGTGGGTTTAATGATTTTTAACTGATAAAGAACGACGATAAAGGGAAGGGATTCGTTTCTCATTAATTAATGTTTGCGATGATGATTTTTTTGTGTGACACTGGACGTACGGACAAGTACATAAATATTTAGATCAAAATGATGACAATCAGAACATATCCAACCGTGGGAGCTAAAATAAAGCATTATTTCCCAGTATTCCGAGAGAAAAGAAAGCGTTACCTTTAGTTATATCGATCCATTCATTTTCAGGGAGGTCTTTTTCATTTAAAGCATCCGTCAGATTTGAAATCCCATTACCAAGATTTTCTGAATAGGACTGTTTATAGAAATATAACGGGCATCGTTTGAATAAGATACATCATTTCATTTATTGAACAAAATATCAGTCATTAAGTTATTATACGTAAAATAATAAAACAATATCCACATATATTTATTATTTTATTACGAAAACATTTTATTTATTTATTTTTTACAAAGAAGTCACCATTTATCAAGACCCAGAGGCCACTCGAGGATAAGGGTTAATAAACGTACAGTGGTCAATGGGACAATGACGTAGTAATTGTTAGTAGTGGAAATTAGGTAAATTGGAACTACTTACGTTATATGAGAGGCATTCCAAAAAAGTTTCTTTTATTCCGCCCGAATGGATCAGAGAGAATGGCAAATTACATTTTTACGATGACTGAACTTATGCATTCATGACCTGAAAGTTTCATCTTTCTGTTGCAGATATTGACTGTGTGAGACTCTAAGAATGCAAACCCTGTCATGAATATGCGTCAGAAAAAGAGATGCTTCATTGAATTCTTGGCAAAAAAAAATGCACTGAGTATAGTGGTGACTATGCAGAAAAATAATTCTGGAGTACAGAAAGTCGCTCGTTTTAATAGTACTCCTCCTGTCTTCGTAGCTCTTCAACATTTTAGTTAAAAAATAATATGATTTACTTTCAGAACGGCCCTCGTATGAAAAAGCGCGCTCTGGACGCCCATGCACAGCCATCATTCATCGCTGGCAAAAGTGCATTGAAAATTGTAGTGACTAAAATAAATTATGGCGCACAAAGGGTAGCTCGTTTTAATAATACTACTCATGTCTTCGTAGCTCTTCAACATTTTCAGTCAAAAATAGAAGGCCTTACTTATAGAATAGCCCTTGCATTATCTTACATATAAAGTAAAACCAGATTTTGTTGACGTGGCGTTAGAGGCCTCAAATGGTTTGATTTTTTACAGGCCGTTCTTTTATGGGTTTTTAGCCGGTTAAAATTGTTTTTAAGGGGTTTAAAATGGATTAAAATTTAAAAAATCGTCAAACATTTTGTACATTCATCTTAGTTTTTTTTTTAAATTTTGAATCGATTTATATGCGTATCACGTTGTAGTAACGTTACCAGCTTTGAATGCTACAGTTTCGATTCTAGTTGAGGGCACCTGAATACTTTTTTTTAACTTTTGAAATCACGACTCTATTATAATATATACGAATCTGGACAAATTAAAATATCATATTTAAGCGTATTTACGCATGGGTTAAGCCCGCTAGTAGAATATATTTAAAGTTTTAAAGAAGGTACCCTCCGCCACAAAGCTTCCCTAGGTCAGAAGTGCACTTAGAATTCGAAACCATTTCCATTGTTTTCCGAAGAAAATTTCAAACATATGAATAAAATTTCATAAAAGTAGAATATATATAAAGTTTAAAAAAGACATTGTCTTCGTAACCCCTCCCTCTCTTAAAAGTACACGTATAGATTCGGGAATACTTCCATTGTCTTCCTTAGAAAGTTTAATATTAGAATTTATCTTTATAGTCGGACTCCTTGCCAGGATCAATGTGACACTCTCTCTCCAGATTTTCCTGTGTTCCATCAGCTGCCTCAGATCTTCAAGATCATAGTTGGGGCCATGCGCAATTTGCTGGATGTATGTGGATCTAGGTCGTCCTATCCTCATGCCCCCGCACCGTAGAGTCCACAGCAATACATTTCTCACCAGCTCTTGTTTGCTCCTCTGGCAGTTACTGGCAAATCGTAGACGTCACTCCCTGATGGTAGTAGATATAGTAGGTAGGTTGCCATAAAGTTGCTGCTTCGCGGGATGATCTTGCCAAGATATATTTAACATTGTTCATAGCATGCGGGTGTACGTACCGTTTAACTTTCTACTCAATCTTTTTGGAGCTTCAATGTGACATGTAAAAAAACAAAACATAATAATACACTTTTAGATTTTATGTAGATCCTCTAACCTTTCTTTCTATAGGGAGAACACAAACATCACATGCTTACATATAAACAAATATTGAGATTTAGATATAGAAATTACGTTTTTCCTAATGTGTAAAATAAATGTAATACTGGTTGTGGAACATAATATGGCGAGCTTTTCAATCCGTACGATTCGTTGACAAGATTAGCTAGTCATCTCCCTGGTATTGAAGCGGTGATGTGGCAGCCGAAGAAAAGAAAAATATAACAACGACCTTTTAGCTCAATGGTTTATGCTTTTTGATGTTTTATTCTCTTAATGTATTGTAGGATTGCACATAAGCTTCGCATTGCCACCCCCCCGTCCGAGGATGGATGTAAACGCAAACGGAGCTTCGAGAACTGCGACCGAATCCAATCAACTCACCCATCACAGAGAACTATCTTTTTCTTCTCGCTATGTGTAACTTAGGACTTCCTACCATGATGCAACTTACTCTACACGTAGCTCTAGTTCTAATCTTCCCTTCTTTTGGTTTCCTTTATATTACTTAAACTGTTTTAATAATTTAAGAGAGAGAATTACCTCATCACCTTTTTCTGTGGATAAAACATTAGTCATTGCGTTTTCAATTTCGTTGAAGACGTTGACAATTTCCGTTGAGTTATCAGCAGCTTTCCTTATTTTATTCCGAATTCGTTCCCTTGGACCGACCTGAAAATGTGAAATGAGAGGCCATTCAATCAATAAAGTATCTTTAAAATACAAAAAGCAAAAATAAAAATACATCTTTATGTCATGTTGTTAGTTTACCGGAAAACACCGGAAACTATTAAACTGGCCGATTATTAGGAAATTATAATTATTAAGTATAATTGTAAGATAGAAATATTTTATCGATATGAAAAGTTATGTTGAAATATTTACATTTACTAGTTCTCAGGAATGTTAATTTGATGTGAGTTTGACAGATGGAATTTAAGCTAACCATAATATAAGCAAATATACGTGACAAAAACCCAACAAGAATCTTTAGGCTACGTATTGTGATGACGTATTAAAAATATAGATTTTGAGATGTAGAGAGAGAGAGAGAGAGAGAGAGAGAGAGAGAGAGAGAGAGAGAGAGAGAGAGAGTAAGTAGTTCGATACGCAACACGTTATCAAACGGATGGGGTTTATGACAAGAAGCCCATGGAAGCCAGAAGGGAGCGACTTAGAAAAACTTAACCTCATACAAAGCGTGCCAACTCTGAAGAAGAACCCAGCAATAAATAAATGATTATATCAAAATATAATTTCCGTCCGAGCGTTTTCACTTTTGAAGAGAAGCACATTTAATTTCAAGACGCATGGAAGGAACGCACGGAAAGAAAGATTTGAGGTATGTTTTTGCTGGTGTTCCAACCGACAACGATATCTATAAACTGTTAATTTATATAAACACATATCAACACACAATAAAGAATACATTAGAGGAACCATATATCAAAACATTAACACTCATAAGTTAAAAGATACTCATTTTAGAAACACACGTTAAATAGGCACCCGTATATAACGCTCGTTATGTTTATATACACCCCCAGTATACTACATATAACCGTTTGATGCCGTTTCAAAACCCATTTATATTTCATATCCCCGTTTTGATAGCTCGCTATCCAAAATTTATTCCAGCAATTTATGTCCAAAAATCTAAATTTCGCATTTTTAATTGGGTGAACCCATTGTAGAATATTGCCCAAGCCGCAATACAACCTCACATCCAATCCTTAAGTGTCAGAGTTACGATGTCGAAAACATGTTTTAGTCAGAATTACCTAACGTAGATTAGTCTGACATCCGGCTGTGTTAGGACCAAAAGGCGTCTGCACTGAGATCCAGTGGTCTATGGTTTTCTTGCAAAAGCGTCTGTTTACAAATTTTCTATTTTGTAGCGATTATCATGACCCCTAAGATGTGATACCCTCGTGTCGAACATCATTTCTTGTCCTTACATAACACTCGACGCTACTTTTTTTTTTATTGAATAAATGCTTCAATATAAATTAAACCACTAACAACTTAGCCAGCTAGGTAGAAAATCGATTTTGCCTTTTTTAAAAACAGCAGTAAATAAGTATAAATATTTTAAAAATGCTATGCGGTCTGTAGTCTCGTTTTTGAACAAAATAAACGCTTAAAATAAGTGAAACCACTAACAACTTCGCCAGTTAGGTAGAAAACGGACGCTTAGAAAATCGATTTTACTTTTTTTAAAACAATAGTAAACAAGCAAAAATATTTTTTAAAAACATTATGGGGGGGGGTATAGTCTCTTTCAAAAACAATCTCCTTCAAGATGTATTACACTGATATTTATTCAATAAGGGACCAGTTTTCCTATCTCGCAAAAAGGGACGAGTTTTCTGGGTACGAGTTTTCCGAGTACGGGTTTTCCGGGTACGAGAAAACTCTTTAATCCTTGGTATTTTGAAACTTAATGCTTTTCACCAGAAGAAAAGAGCATGGTTAAATATACAAACAATGGCATAAGAAACATTAGCCGAGAAATAAAAATAAATATACTTATATAAAGGCTGAACAGAGAGCAAATAATAGGGATGAATAGAAGAACTATACTGAAGAATAGAAAATATATAGAGAGAAATATATTATTTAATACAGAAAGATAAAATAATAATGAACGAGAATAACAATAAAGGTATAATAAATACAATAAAAAGATAATTGTTTATTTTTAATTTCATCACTTTATGGCAATCTAAATAAACGCGCAATCTGAATTCTTCTATATGTTTCATTTCCAACATTATATGGACATGCTTATTTCTTTTCAAGAAAAATGTCGGTTTTTTTTATTTTCTGATGAGTATACGCAAGAAAAAGTTCAATTCAGATTCATCCCAAAGCAGCAAAACTAAGGCTGGATTGCCAGAACACTATATATACAAATTTAGGCAAACTTGGGCATATTTTATTGGTTGGAATATATAGGTTATTTTTAACCAATTGCCATAAATTTTAACAATAGAATAATATTAAAATCTTCTAAAATCCTGCAATCTTTATGTAGTTTCGGCACATAGAACCGAAGATATGAGCATTTCAATATTCAATTTGGCCACGAGTATAGATGTATATACCAATT
Organism: Euprymna scolopes; assembly: GCF_053919585.1. Classification (NCBI taxonomy): domain Eukaryota; kingdom Metazoa; phylum Mollusca; class Cephalopoda; order Sepiida; family Sepiolidae; genus Euprymna; species Euprymna scolopes. The sequence goes on along the minus strand of NC_136484.1, from coordinate 32,569,725 downwards.
TTTAGGGCAATTTTATAAGTTTGAAATCTCAGCAACTAAACATCAGAATTTTACAAATGAAGGTCCGTTGGAAGGCTAATGATCTGAATTGTGTAGTGGGCTATGTTACATTTAAAGTCGCATATTACTGTTTCAAGAAGTGGGGGATCACTTTTTTATATTAATTTAACGTTTAATGAGCACCCATTTCTTGGCCACCATAGCTATAAAATGGATGTTCATTTTACGTTAAATTAATGTAGAAAAATAACACCCCACTTCATAATTTCTTCATATCTTGGAAATTACTTGTTTCCTGTGATTTTTACTATTATTTTCTTATTCAGCACCCTTGAAAACCTATAATAGCGGTAATTTAAAAGGAGTTTTGCCGTTGAGTCTCGAGGGGTTCAAAAGAGGTAAAAAATGCCCCCAAATGGCCCCAAAAAACACGTTTTGCCCAATATTTTTTAATCCATCGATTTGATTTTTCTAAAATTTGGCCAAAATGCGGAGCCCATTATTCTTAATATAAATCCAGTATGAATGACCCTTGCTAAATTCTGGTTCAGGTCCCCGAGGATTTTCAGTGCTATAAACGTCCCATTTTGTGGTTCTTTTTTCATATTTCTCAACAAAAACTTGATATGTCTGACTATATATTATTTTTTCACGGTATTCAACTCAAATATATATGTGTTAAGGCCTGAAACTGCACCTTTATCCATTTACATTGGCATTCGGCGTCTCCAGAGGCTCAAAAGAGATAAAAAATGTCCCAAAATGGCCAAAAATGACACTTTTTGCCCCATAGCGTTTAATCCATTCTATTAGATTTTCTTAGAACTTGGCCAAAATGTGGAGGCCATTGTCTTAATATAAATTCAGTATGGGTGACCCTGGCAAAATTCTGGTTTGCATCTTTTTGGGACTTTTGGGGCTTAAAAACATGCCTTTTTGGAGCTCTTTTTTAATATTACTCAAAAACTTGATATGTATGTCTATATAGTGGTTTTCTATGGTGCTGAATTCAAATATACATGTCTTAAAGTATGAAATCGCACCGTTTGCCCATTTTCACTGGGATTCGCCGACACAGGAGCTCAAAAAGGATCACAAATGCCCTAAAATTGCAAAAAAAAAAAATGACACTTGTTACCTATAACGTTTGCCCCATTCATTAGATTTTTCTGAAACTTGGCGAAAATGTGAAAGCAACGTTCGCCCTTCACATTTCTCACATTCATCATTTCTTCACTATTTTTTGTGGCGTCATCTCACATACAGCACCAGAGGGGGGGCACGCACGCGCGGCTTGTTCTTTGGGTATTAACTGGGCCAGGTTTCGTCAGTATGGCAGTTTTTCAGCCATTTTATTTATTCTTATTATATAAAGAATAAGGAATGAGATATTGTTTTCAATACAGTAAAATAAGAGGGAGAAATAGACTGATGTGAGATGACAAAGGAGCGTGGGAAAGGAATGTGGAAAAACGGGGAAGGGGAAAATAAAAAAGGTAGAAGTTTTAATACAAATATTTTAAAAACAGTTCTTGATCTCTTCTATTTTGTTTTATTTTTGTAGCCCGGGGCAGAACCAGATAATCCAGCTAGTATATATATATATATATATATATATATATATATATATATATATATATATATATATATATATATATACTAGCTGTACCCTGCCACGCGTTGCTGTGGCTCAAATTGGCGCAATGGAAAAAGTTCCAAAATGAGAAAAAGCATGTTTCTTATATGTTTAAATTTCCATTTTGCATGGGTACACAGTTTTTGTTGTTCCATTTTCTTAGCTGATATAGAGATTTTCCGGTTTGGTGACTCTTGAATATGTAACATAAATTGTCCATGTGAAAAAACAGTCAGTGTGTAACTGTAAGGCCCACAATTGTAAAGATTGTTCCCTGTGCTTTGTTGATGGTTATTGCAAATGACAATAAAATTGGAAAGTGCAATTTGCTAAAGTGTAATGATGTATCCGGTGGAATCATAGGAATGCATGGAATGAAGATATATTCATCTGTGAAAGGTCCTGTTAAGATTGCTGTTTCTATGATATTGTTTGTTATTTTTTTTTTTTTACTGCAAGCTATGTGCCATTGCAAAGCTTGGATTGGTTTATATTTCACAACATGATAATTAGTACACCAAATTTCAGTTACAATACATGCGGTGGCATCCCTGGCAAATATAACTGTTGGATAATTAACCACTTTATCTGCTTTCACAACAGTGTCGATGGATTTGTATTTGACTACCTCACTTGGAATTTTACATTTAATTATAGCGTTAAGTTCATGGGCATCTTTGTATTGACCTGCAAGAATAGCTCATTCACTCAGTCAAATGGAATTCTTATATTTTGAATATCTGCAAAAACCTTTTAAACTAACTATTCTTTTGATGAAATAAAATTACAGAAATTACAGAAGTTAAAAGTCAAAGAATTTTGCCCTTAACTCTGATCAGCTGGCACTTTTTCGTACCCAATTTCCCACAAGTGATGCAAAAGTTTTTGTGCGGATCGAACAGTCTGCAACTGTACATGCATATTTTGAGTTAAGTTTAATGTCTTCACATGGAACAAAAAAGTAGAGTATTTGAGGCAAGCATTTATTTCATCTGTGTTGATTGAAGAATAACAGGTAACATTTGTCTGAAATCTCCTGCAAGCAATATTACTGCATTCCCAAATGGTCTGACATTGCCACGCAAATCTTGCAAGGATCGACCAAGAGCCTCAAGTTATTTTTTGCGTACCATTGTGCATTCATCCTAAACAATAAGTTTGCATTTCTGCAATATTTTTCCCCATATTGGATGTTTTGGAGATGTCGAAGATGAGATTTTTTGAAAAGTTGAATGTTTTAAAGTAGAATAAATAATTCTTCTACTTGGCAGCAAGGTCGCAGGTATTCCTCATGCAGCAAGGGCTAAGGTTATGTCATTTTGTTACCAAATGGCTGCCAAAATCAATTTAATTAGAAAGGTTTTACCAGTTACTTCTGGTGCTGTTCAAGGTAGCAGTAATTTCCAAATAACTTCTATTCTCACAGTCAGTAAATTAGGTGACTAAAAAAGGATTTATCCATGTTTTGACAATGCCTTATTCACTGTAATTAATTTAGGAGACTAAAATAGGATGAGGGATTAGAGATGGACAGATAGAGAGGAAGATATATAGATAGAAAAGAGACAGTGAGAGGAAAATAGAGAAAGAGAAGGAGATAGAGAGATAAAGGGATTGATAGATAAACAGAGAGAGAGGTGGAGTGTTAGAAACAGAGAGGGATGAAACAGAGGAAAGGAGAGAGATAGAGGGAGTTAGAGAGAGAAAGGGCCTCAAAGAGAGATGGAGAGGGTGATATAGAGAGAAAGATAGATTGAGAGAGGGAAAGGGAGAGATGGATAGAGAGAGATATTGAGAGAGGGGGATAGAAACAGAAGGTGAACTACACTTCACCGTTTTTTTCCTCGTTCAGTAGAGAAGAACTCTTTCGAGACTGAGGCAATTTTAATGTTTTGTTATTATCCAGAGTACCCCTTTTTTTGGGGGGGGGCTAGATTTTCCTCGCATTAGAAACCGACCGGGTTATCTGTACTTTCACTTAAGAAATTAATAAAAGAAAAACATTGCAAAATTTGAATTTAACAGAAAAATACTATTTCAAAAAATAGCACGGTAACATAAGTGCATAAGTGCCACTTTAGGTACTCCTTGGGCGTTGAGTTCCATGGGGACAGGCATAATTATTTAATGGTCGCTCCCTTAGCCCCCCCCTCCCAGTCAAGGCTAATGCATGCGCATGTAACATTTTTTTTATTTACTGACGTTGGCTTAGTAACTAAACGATTTATTGATAATTTCGTAACCCTTAAACGCATGCCGGAAGATTTAAATTGGTTCATTATTGTTGTAATGAAAAAAAAAAAGTTTCATTCAACACAAAACCAAAAACACATATTAATGATAAATGATTTATTATTCTATTCATTGAAATTTACTAATTTTTAAATTAAAAATTAAAAAAAAAAGTTAATTAAAAAAATAGTTGCTTATGTGCGCATAAACAACTTGATTTTTTTTCAGATTAGGTCCACCTTATAATCACCCCCCTCCCCAACCTCCTCATATTAAGAACAGCTTCCGGAATAAACACCACTTTTGGAGGGGGGGCTATTTGCAAAATTTAACTGATATTTGTTGTCAGCATACCCACCCGAAATTACTATTAAAAAAAAAAAGGAGGGGTTCAGTGCCCGTGGCAGAGAAGTAGATTTATTTATCAATAAAAGTTGCGGAGAAGTAAATTTATTTATCAATAAAAGTCGTCATTTAAAAAAGAAAATTGTGGAGGTGGACCTAAATGTTTTGTTTTCGCACTATTCAACAATTTGTTCATCTGCGCATGTAAATTAAAAAATATTTGTAAAAGTGAGAAGTTATTAGTAAATGATTTAGTTTTTTTTTTAATTTATTTATTTATTTTTTTTTTTACATTAGATCCACCTCCACAAATGTTAAGAACGGCTTTCAGAATAAACACCCCAACCTCTCCATGTTAACAACGGATTTCGGAATAAACACCATTGGGGGGGATATTTTAAAAAAAAGTCGATAAAAGTCGTCATTTAAAAAGAAATTTAAAATCAAATGTTTGTAAAAAGTGAGAAATTATTAATAAATGTTTAGTAACATTTTTCGGTGCTAATGCAGAGAGTGATCTGCGCTATTTTTTAAATCGTGTTTTTTTTTTAAATCAATTTCAAGGTTAAAGTACAGAATAGGTACAAAACACCCCCCATGTTAAGAATGGTTTTTTAAATAATAACGTTATTATTTCAGCATGGATCACTCTCTGCATGAGTACCCATTTTTCTTTTAATATTCATAAAAAGTAAAACTTTTTTCAAAATAAATAAATAAATAAATAAATGTTTGTAAATGTGACAGATAATCGTTTAGTTACGGCAACGTCAGTAAATAAAATATGTTACGCGCGGGGTGAGGTGGGAGACTAAGGGAGCGACTATTATTTTTGTTTTCTACTGGTCGCCATGGAACTCAACGCTCAAGGAGTACCAAAATTTAATTTTTTTGTCAAATAAATAAATTTCAAGCAATTTTTGCAATAAATAATAGATAGCAACTTCGTTAATTTTACGACTCGCCCCAGCATATTATAAACACCCTAACTTCCCCATGTTAAGAACGGCTTTCGAGGTTTATGGAAGGGCGTTTTTTTATTGTTTTTTTTAACATGGGGGGGGGGTTAGGGTGTTTATAATACGTTGAGGCATGTCGTAAAAATGAAACAGTTTAGAAAAAGTTAAAACAAACTTTTTTATGTAAACAATGCCGTGAAAATAAACTAAACAATTAAAACGTAATGTTTCATGAGTGAAGCCTTAACATAAATAAAATTTAAAAAACATAAGTACATAAATGAATTTAAAGTTTTAAAATATGAGATTATTATTATTTTTGTGTGTGTCTGTGTGTGTGTGTGTGTGTGTGTGTGTGTGCTAATGCAGAGAGTGATCCGCGCTATTTTTTAAAAATCGTTTTCCACGTTTAAAGTTTTATGATATGTTTTTATTCAATTGTAAGGTTAAAGTACAGAATAGGTACAAAACACCCTCCCTTCCCCATGTTAAGAATGGCTTTTTAAATAATAACATTATTATTTCAGCACGGATCACTCTCTGCATGAGTAAGTTTTTTTGTTTTTTTTTTACTTATCGAGTTAACAGAAAATGAAATCTTTCGTCAATTCGTGGCTGTGAAATGAATCGAACCGGAAGTTCAGTTTTATCAACAGAACAGATTCGCAGTAAAAAAAATATATTTATTTTATTTAATATTTTAATTTTAATAAATCGCGAGGTAAATTTATTTGAATAACATAAAAACATACCTCGACTCTAAAGATGGGTTGTCTGAAAATTTCAAATAAATTGGTAACTTAGAAATAGGGTTTTATTTGTTTAGAACGAACCAACTTTACATTTATATATATATATATATATATATATATATATATATATATATATATATATATATATATATATATATATATATAGTCATCCACATGCAGTACTGTTTCGCTGTTTCACAGCTCACCAGTGCGGCTAGACAAGCAACAACCTCAAGCCAGGATTGAAACCCGACCGCCTGTACGACAGTCAAGGCTCCTAATCATTATGCTAATCAACTAATGAGCGAGTCGTGAATAAACGATGTTTTGACATCGTCCGAAATACCTAAGCTCGATTTGTTTACACAAAGAGCGTCGCTTAATACGCTAATGGTAACTCGTTTATCACTTCTCAATATGCTCAACTCAAGATGAGGAGCATTATAGTCATCCACATGCAGTACTGTTTCGCTGTTTCACAGCTCATCAGTGCAGCTAGATAGGCAACTACCACTCGGAAGTTTTTTACCCTCTATAAAAAAAACTTATTTAATTTATATATATATATATATATATATATATATATATATATATATATATATATATATATCATTCATTGGAAAACTATTTAGTCAGTAAGTCATCTAATCACCCACAATCGCTGCATCAACTTGCTTTCTTGAATTCACAATAGTCCTAATGTTATTTCAGAGACCATCAGTTAATTACCATGAAACTGTTTCGGGGATTTAAAAACAAAACAGTATATTAAATCACGGCTCCCCAGCAATGTTGATCAAACACCACCTCCCTTAATCACAAGAACCCCCCCAAAAATGTTCTGAATATTTGTATAAATATATAGAGAGAGACAATTTAATCGTAGTTTATTTGATGTTAATATTTTTATAACACAATGTACACATTTAATTTTGTTTCGATCTAAATGTATGGTTTCATTTTCAGTAATTTTTAAAATTGCATTTCAAATCGATTTTTATTGTGCACTTTATCTAGATCGATATTTGATTTTTAATGATTTTCAGCAATAGTGGAAGGATTTTTAATTTTAATCCGCGTGGAAGTATGTACTAGTATTATCGGGGCCTGGTTAATACCAGATGGGTGACCATTAGGGAATTCGAGGCGCTGTATGTGCTTTCCGCTGGTCTCGGCATTGTTTCCAGTTGTTCTGAACCTCTACTTGCCACTGGTATTGTCGACTCAGGAGAGGTGTGGTTGGAGATTGTGCAACTCTTGCCAAAAAAATTCCGCGCCCAGGCACCCTTACAGTGGGTATCCATAGTCTGTCAAGCCTTTTTTTATCATTTATGAATTAAGTGAGACGTATTTTTGTTGATTAACAGGTAAATTTACATTTTAAGTGTTTTGATCGGTTATTTATGCACGTCATTTATTGTTACATTTCTTTAAAAAATTAATAATCTATCATATAAATCTCATCTGTCTGTTTATATGTATGTATGTATGTGTGTATGTATGTATGTATGTATGTATGTATGTATGTATGTCTGCCTAAAACTTTCGACAGTGGCGACGGATTTCACGAGATCGGTATCGTTTTGACGCTTGACCTTTCGACAAATATCGAAGCATTGGCTAAAAACATAATTTCATTCACCCTCAACTGGACACTTTTCTACAAAGAGGAGTCGCTTTTTTCGCCGATATTTTCGAAAGTCATCCCCTCTTTTCGATTGACTAGCCTTAATTTAAACCTTCGCCGTTTCTGGTTTGGCGATGGCCGCAACGGCAAAAACATCATTTATTTTTGTTCACGTTCTTTTCCTCCTTCGCGGTACGTGTTCGAGCCTATTACCACTATTTTTTTTTCTGAACACACACCTACAAACATCCGGGCAACGCCGGGCACCCAAGTTAGTCTTATTCTATGATTAGCATGTTTGTGTGTGTGTGCATGTGTGCGCCTGGACGTGTGTGTAAGAGAGAAGTCGTCGTGTTCATAAGAGTGATATACTTTGACGAAATCGTAACAATTGTGTCCCCCTCGATTTAAATAGCCTCGACTAACGAGACAAGCAGCAAAATGTCACCCTTTCACTATTGAGGTGCTTAAATACTAGAAAGCTTTCTAACCTAATCGTTTCTTTTCTCGGATTCCTAGACTTTGGATTCCCCTTCCCGATTCTTGCGTCCCTGACTGTACTAACGTACAGAAATTTAAAGTCATCTCACTGCTCAACTCCCTACCAAGTGCCCATGAAGGTACGCTACCAAATAGTAATGCACTATGTCCAAGTGACAAATTGTCTTGGTTGTGATACATAAGAATAAAAGATAGATTCTATTTGTTGACATTGAGTTTTAAGACGACCATGTTGCATCCCGCAAGAAATCAATCCTATAAGCTTTACAAATTAATGGAAATAGACTTTTGTTTTTCAAAATAAAATCATATAATTTTGTTTTCTTGGGATGTTCTGAATATTGCCAAGAGAATTCATACTCTACTCATATTCATATCTATGAAAGGAGGTAATGCTTAAAACAACTTGTATTATTATTTTTTTTTAGCATCCTATTGTTAAATATTGTCATCTCGGAAAACGTTGGGTCACCAGATAGAAGGAAGAGATAAGGGGGTTGTGCTGTAAGATGTTCAGATGTTATTGAAACGAAATATTTCAATAGCAGATTTTTTTAAAGTCGCAAAAGAAAGTTTACCGGGTCAAATATATAATGTAAAAAAATAAAATGTTTACAGTTTTTTTTATTATATTATAGTCTTGGAATGTTGGTTAAATAAACGAATAGAATGATAATTACCAAATAATAATAATAATAATAATAATAATAATAATAATAATAATAGTAACAATAATAATAATAATAATAATAATGATAATAATAATAATAATAATAATAATAATAATAATAATAATAACAATAATAATAATAAAAGTTAACCGACACACACGCATACACGTCCACTAGACCACAAGAGCCACTACGTGATATTACACGTTTATGTAGATGTTATATGACATGTATCGCAGACACACTCTCTTTCTCTCTTTCTCTCTCTCTCTCTCATATATATATATATATATATATATATATATATATATATATATATATATATATATATATATATATATGATGGACTCTACCGTCGGTTTCGAAGTATGAGCTTCCACCACAAGAACTAAGTTGCTCGAAAATCCACACTGATGATTGCTTTGTATGCAACATATAACAGACTGATTATTTGGCATCGTTTACATAGAGACTATGTAACACTCTCATTAATTTAGAAAGAAGAATATAAAATAATTATTGTTATAAAAAAATTGTTGTTACCGTTGTATAAATCCCCAATGTAGTTTGGAAACTTGTAGTGGTTGTCCAAAGTGTTGTAGTCAAAATAGTTGTTTGATTTGTAGTGTTCTGACTTTGTAATGTTGTTGCCAAAGGAATTGTAGTAGTTAAATTTCCGAAATAATTCGTTGATCCATTTGATGTGGCATTTGGACTTGGTGTTGCAACATAATGCGAAGTCGTGGTTAAATTTCCGAAATAATTCGTTGATCCATTTGATGTGGCATTTGGCGTTGGCGTTGCAACATGAGGCGAAGTCGTGGTTAAATTTCCGAAAGAACTCGTTGATCCATTTGATGTGGCATTTGGCGTTGGCGTTGCAACATGAGGCGAAGTCGTGGTTAAATTTCCGAAAGAACTCGTTGATCCATTTGATGTAGCATTTGGACTTGGTGTTGCAACATAAGGCGAAGTCGTGGTTAAATTTCCAGAAAAAGGAGTTGGTGTAACGTTGGTAGTATTGGTAACATTATTACCTAATGTTGTTACATTTCCGAAAAAGGGAATAGTTGAAAGTTCTGTTGTAAGGTTGTACGAACCTGTTTAAAAATAAATGTTCGTAAAATGTTTTAGATTTTAGTTTAATTTTATAAAAAAAAAACCCCAAAACAACAAAAAACAAATCTTCTACTCTCATCAATAGCACCAAAAATAATCATAATAAACGACACGAACATGGAATCAGAATTATTATATGTCGACTTTTGATAGAATAAATATACGTCTTAAAGAAGATAATTTAAGATTCCTGGCCTATCAACATCATATCATCTCACCTAGCTAACCCCTTTACAGTTGACTAGAAAATAAACCCGACGTTGCCCAGGATTGAATGATGATCAACGAATGTTTCAAACTCCCAAACATGTTTTTATTGTTATCAAAATCGACGAAATCGCCAATTTTTCAATCAAATCGATTAATTGCCTGATCTAGTTGGGGATCCATTACAGTACACCAGGAGAAAGCTTCACATGCCTCTCCACAGTCATAGTCCATAATACATTATACACTCTACATTGCCCTGCAAAAAAAACTACTGTTGATTTATATATATATATATATATATATATATATATATATATACATGCACACGATACATACATTCATATATATATATATATATATATATATATGTGTGTGTGTGTGTGTGTGTGTGTGTGTGTGCGTATGCGTGTGTGTGTGTGTATTAGCATGGGTGGCCGGCGTTGCCCGGGTGTTTGGAGGTGTGTGTTGAGTAAAAAATAAAGAGTTAGTAGGAAGGCCGGCCCGAACCCATACCGTGAAGGAAGAAAAGAACAGGAAAAAACGTAACGTCTTTGCTGTTACGACAACCGCCAAACCGAAAGTGACGTAGGTTTAAATTAAGGCTAGAAAATCGAAAAGAGGGGATGACTTTCGAAAATATTGGTGAAAAAAGCGACCCCTCCCTGTAGAAAAGTGTCCAGTTGAGGGTGAAGAAATTAATGTTTTAACAAATTTTTCGGTACTTGTCGTCTGAAGGGTCGAACTTCAAAACGATACCGATTATGTGAAAATCCGTTGCCTCTGTCAAAAGTATTAGGCAGACATGCAGACATACATACATAGATTTATATATAGGTAGCTCAAATTTTCGACCCAAACCGATTAAAAACTTGCCCTATCTCTGAATACTCTTTATGTAAAATTCAAAATGTTTAGACTAGAAATTGTCTGAGTAATTTGGTAGAGACCGAAGCTGTCAATTTTTTTTTAACTTTGACCCCTATTATGACTCCTTAACATTTATTCTTTTGGGTTCAAATCGAATTACTAAGTTAGATCGATGTCCAAGGAACCTATATCTAAAATTTCAATTGTTTATGCCCAAAATTGGCGGAAGAGTTTGGTAGAGTTCTCAAAGGTAAAATCGTTGAACTTTTATCCCTTAGCAGCCACATTTCTGGCCGAAAATGGATTACAAACATTTTCCCAAATCTCCATACTCTGTATATCAAATTTCGAGTATGTAGACTGAAAATTGACAAAGTTATTGGGTAGGAAAATGTACATAGACATACACACAGACAGACAGACACTTTCACACACAATGTGTTTCCAAAGAGTGCTCAATGTTTAGACAGAGCGATATGAATATGTTGAATATGAAAACTAGTGGCTACACATATGCAAATATGTTTCACATCATCAGGCCAAGATATTCTTGGCTTGATGATGTGATTTCCCCTAGCAGGGTGGTCGAAACATATTTGCATATGTGTAGCCACTAGTTTTCATATTCAACATATATATATATATATATATATATATATATATATATATATATATATATATATATATATATACACACACACATATATATACATATATATATGTATATATATATGTATATATATCTGTATAAGTAAAAGTGTGTGTGTCTGTGTCTGTGTCTGTGTACATTTCCATACGCAATAACTCTGCGAATATTTAGTCTACAGACTCGGAATTTGATATACAGGGTACTGAGATTTGGGAAAATCGATGTGATTGGTTTTCGGCCAGAAATTCGGCTGTTAAGACGTCAAAGTTCAACGATTTGACTTTTGAGAACTCTAACAAACTCCTCCGACAATTTTGGGTCTAAACACTTGAAATTTTAGATATAGGTTCGTTGGACATGAATCTAACTTAATAACTTGATTTGAGCCCAAAGCAATAAATATTAAGGAGTCATAATAACGGTCAAAGTTAAAAAAATTTACCTTTTTTTTTTTTTTTTGCTCAACATGAACCTCAAAACACCCGGGCAACGCCGGGCTGAAATGCTAGTATATATATATATATATATATATATATATATATATATATATATATATATATATATATATATATATATATATATATATATATATATATATAAAGGCTTGAGTTAAATTTTATAATGCAAAAGTTAAGTACTATGGTTCAATTATGCTCTAAACAGAAACATTTATTTCGAACACGTCTCTGTCATATCGAAAAATTTAATGTTGGTTTTATATATCTATATTTGTGTGAAATTTAATAAAAATGCCTAGTGGGGTCTATAGGAAACTCTCTCTCTATCTCTCTCTCTCACACACACACACACACACACACACACACACACACACACACACACACACACAAACACACACTGACAAGACTCCTTATATATATATATATAAAAGTAGAGATTAAACGAGAACACGCAGCTCGAAATACTAGCAAATGTATTTTCTGCCTAACTTTCTATAATAGAAGGTGCCTTTAATAAGTTCCCAGATTATCTTGTACAGGCATTTAAAATTATCGTAGACTTTCCAAAATTCAGTATGTTATTGCTATATATCTTATGAGATGACTGGCCAATTTTTATGAGTTCAGATTTAATGAACAACCACAGCAGGAAATAGAATACGCCCTACTAAAGCCTGTGAATTTCAAAAAATGCAATCTTGACGCGAGGACAATTTAGAAGAACAGTATGCAATAAAGGTCTGTTTAAAAAAAATCCGCAGAATCGTATGGAATGCTTCACACTGCTTTTGAACAATCTTGCATGAATCGAGCATCAGTTTTTGAGTGGCATAAGAGATTTAAGGACGGCAAGGATTAGGAAAGGTTTGTGAGGAGTAAGGAAGTCAGAAATCAGAATTGATTCGACAAATTAAGAATTGCATGGATAAGGACCGTCATGTGCCTATAGAGACAATAAGCGCACAGTTTGATGTCAGTGTGGGAACTGTGCAAATAATTATTCCGGGGAACAAGATGAGGAAGATTTGCGCAAGGTTTGCCCCAAAAGAGGACTTTCATGGGACCTTTCACAAGTTTTTGAAATAGTATAACAAGTGTATTGCAGTTGGAGGAGATTACTTCGAAAGGGACTAGAGTTTCATGTGTGTACTATCAATAAAAGTGCCCATACCCCAAAAGTCTGGAAACTAATTGAAGACGCCTCGTATAAAATATATCTGTCCGTCAATATTAGCTAATTTATTTTAATTATGTATTATATTTCGGAACGTGTAATTTGATAAGTATGTTCTACTATGTATAGGCATTTTAAGGGGGGGGGGTTCATGACATAGGGTCTATATTTCTTTAGTACTATTCTCTCTAAAGATATGCACACACACATATATGTATATATATATATGCATACACATTTCCTCATATATATATTTTTGATGGGATGATTCCAATATTTTTCCGATTCCAATAAAATTCCCGATTCCGTACTCAATTCCCGATTCCGATACAATTACCGAATCTGATTTCGATTCTTTATATATATATATATATATAAATATATATATATATATATATATATATATATATATTTATATATATATATATATATCTTAATATTTATTCTTTTATTATTACTAGCACTACTACCAGCAATAGAAAATTTTGTTTTAATCAAAATGAAATTAAAAAAGACAATTTAAGAACCGTTTTTGACATCAGAAAATAGGCACACATTGTTCCTATACCGATAACACTAAAAATTCTGATTTTTCCGATTCTGATTAATCGTCCCAACACACACACACACACACACACACACACACACACACACACACACACACACATATATATATATATATATATATATATATATATATATATATATATATATATATATATATATACAGGGCGAACAGAAAGTCCTTGGACCATTTTTAGTTTTAAAATTAAATATTGTTAAAATCACTTTTTCTCTTTTCGAATAAAGTAAGTATTTAGTCTAACTATTGATCTAATTTTCAACAAAAATATTAAAATAATTTTGTTTAAACTTTCAGAAAAATAAACAAATGAGAGGCGATAATTCAGCTTAATTGTGCGGGAAGGACAAACTCAGAGATTATTAAGCTCTTGAAAGTGGCTAAATCCACCGTGTACCATGTTGTGAACAGATTTAAGAAACTTGGTCCATCTGAAGACCGTCCTAGGAGTGGAAGACCTCGCACTGCTCGAACAAAGAAGGTGATTAAAGCTGTCCAAGAGAGGGTAAGGAGGAACCCGAAGAAATCTGCAAGACAAATGGCTAAAGACATGAATGTGAGCGTGACCTCGATGAGAACCATCGTAAAAAATGATCTCCAGTTGTCCCCCCACAAGATAAGAAAGAGACAGTACCTCACACCTTCCCAAAAGCACAAGAGACTTGAAAGAGCAAAGCTTCTACTTGGAGAACTGAAGGCTGGCACGACAGAGCGAGAGATCGTTTTTTCTGATGAAAAACTCTTCACAATTGAAGCGACTGTTAACAATCAGAACGACAGAGTTTACGCAAAATCTTCAGCAAACATTGATGACTCCGTGAGAATAGTTTTCCGCCGACAAAAGCCGTTTTCCCTCATGGTGTGGGCTGCAGTCTCCAAATCTTGGAAGTCGCCTCTGATTTTCGTGGAGCAGGGGGTTAAGATCAACACAGATCGCTACATTAACGATATTTTGAAGAGATGAAGAAATACTTCAAAGATCAGCCTTTCACCTTCCAACAAGATGGAGCACCATCCCACACCTCCAGAAAAACTCAGGACTGGTGCCAACGTCATTTTCCAAGATTCTGGAGTAAGGAGATGTGGCCTCCTGCATCGCCTGATTTGAATCCCATGGATTTTTCGGTGTGGTCTTTGTTGGAGGCAAAGGTCTGTTTTGTTGCTCATCCAAGTGTTGATGCTTTGAAGACATCTCTTCTGAGTGAATGGGCTAAAATACCTCAGGAAACGCTGCGTGCCTCGGTTGGTAACTGCAGACAGAGAATTGAAACGTCTAATCGAAAGGAAGGGACATCACATTGAAAATAAATAATTTGAATTTATTCTTGGTTTCCTAACTTATAATTTTCATTCATGTTTAATTTATATTTTTGTAATTTTCTATTAATAAACCACGTTTGAATTGGTCCAAGGACTTTCTGTTCACCCTATATATATATATATATATATATATATATATATATATATATATATATATATATATATATATAATATCTAAATGCACAAATGCAAAACCTTTTCCAGTTACCGTTTCTACATTACCATCAAAATTGGTCGTTATTTTCCAGTTACCGTTTCTACATTACCATCAAAATTGGTCGTTATTGAAATTGATCATACGACATAGAATTTTGAAATACTCTCTCTATATAGCAAGGAGGAACGATCTAGTAATATGGTTAGTTAATTTAAATAGTTCATAATAAATCAATGTTTGGTGTTATTAATTTGTAATTTCATTTTCATATTTTTTCAATATAGGTGCAATAGTTTCGTTGACATTAACAGTAATTCATTAAAATGATTTAACAAAAAAAAAAAATGGATAACTTACTAAAAACTTTGCATAAATTAAACCATTATCACCCGCTAAAATTTTTACTAACAAGTGTAAGCGGAAAGAGAAAAAGGGAGGGAAAAAGTGGTTGGCTAGTTAACTGAATATCTGCCATTCTCTTGCTCGATCTCGCCCCCTTCCCTCTTTCTCTCGCTCGTTAACGGCGACGTATTATTATTATTTTTTTATTGTTTTTAAATTCAATGTTTTTTTTTATAAAGCAATAGTTTCGTCGATAGCAAAACATTGGATATCACTAGTATGATAAAAACGGATATCGTGCTTTGAATTATTTATTTGCGAAACACATGAAAGATGAATATTTTAAATATTTTAAACAAATTAGACGCAAGGCCATTCAAAAGTGTGGGAAAATGACTGTCTTTGATCATCTTTTGTTACCATGCCTAATATCGTAACGTGCAGAGCGTCGCAGGAACAAACAAATAAAAATAAATCCGATTTTGCTTTTCTTTCTTTTTTTAAACATAAGTTGTTTATTACAGCTTTCCTTCCACTCCGTCCCGACATCACCTTAAAGAGTCTCTCTGCCACTGCGAAGCCACATGTCCATATTCCCCGTCGTGTTTTTGTTTTTTAGACAACCGTTTCTCATCTTCGACTTTACACGCTAGCATACAATATGTAGTTCTGTTACTTACAGATAACTTAAATAGCAACATACGCAGTGAAAATTCCTGTGAACGTATGACGCAAGCATCTACTTATGATTCCTTGTTTAATTAAGATGCCCCATATTTTGACAAGCTTTTGGGTCTGACCTTTACTGCTGCTCTGAAATGGAACACGTACATCAAATCTGTTGCCAAGGTCGCCGTAAAATTTATTCTGCCGCTTCAGTAGATATCTCACTGTCGATACAATTCCCTATCTGTATAAGGGTCAAGCACGTCCTAGGGTGGAGTACTGTTGCCAAATCTGGGCGGGAGCTGCTCGAAGCACCTTATTGTTCAAAATAGACTTCGTAGCCTAGTAGAGGATGTCCTTCTCTGTACTCTGCAACCTCTTTCACACAGAAGAGACGTTGCGAGCTTGTCCTTGCTCTATCGTGATTTTCATGGCAAGTGCTCGTCTGAGCTCAAATCTATGGCCCCCCCTTGCCAAACTTTCACGAAAAACACTCGTCTAGCTGAAACCACTATCAATAATTTTCCCTGCTCTTTATCTGTGACTAAACCTAAACATGGATTCCATGAGCAGAGCATCTTTCTTAGAACTGAACGCCTGTGGAACTCTGTTCCGTTGACCTGCTTTCCAGTTGACTACAATATGGTCGTCTTCAAGTCCAATGTAAACAAGTTCTTGATAAACTATCCCTCTAAGTAATCCTATTAACCAAATTTTCACTACTAACGATTACTACGATATTGTCCTATTAGCTACCATATACACATTAACCCTTATCCTTGAGAGGCCTCCGGGCCTTTACAAGAGGTGACTTCTTTGTGAAAAAAAGTTAATAAATTAATATTCAAAATATTCTATATCGTGCAGAGTTATTAACTGATTTCACCGTAAATACCAGCCACGAAGATGAAATCGTAGTTGACGACAAAACCAACACACACACAGTTCAAAATATAGCCACTAAGTTGGCCACGAAGGAACATGCAATAATATATGAGGTAGTTTGTTGAAAAGAAATTGAATTTTCGGCAGAAATGAATATACGAGATAAAGTAGTTTACAGGGAAAAACTATACAGAAGTAATTAACACAAAAACGCTTAAAAGTATTTACTTTTTCAATGTTTTGATCTGGTGATTTGTCTTTTTAATTAATTTAATTGTGGCGGAGTCGACTTTTGACAAACATTGTACGAGGTATTAGAAGTATATGCCTGGGGAAGAGAGAGCAAGACTGAGGAAATATAACAAAATGTAATCTCTTTGAATCATAGAGCTATATAATCCCCAAAGGATTATATCTGGGAAAGTGATCTATATTTTGATAACCATTATCACTATTTGAGTACGTCACTACGTGTGTACGTGACTATCTATGTACGCCACCACCTACTTGCGTTATCTGATAATGTAATTTGATAAAGTTCTAGTTAAAGTAATAGTTTGAGGTGCCTTCAATAATTTTCCATACTTTTTTGTACAGGCATTTAAAATTGTCGTAGACACTTGAAAATTCAGTATGTTATTACTATACATATTATGAGATGACTAACCAATTTTTATGCTTTGAGGTTCAAATAAATAACTACAGCAGAAAGTGGAATACACCCTACTACAGCCTGATTGTCACAGCTGATAAATCTCAAAAATGCAATCTAGGCATGAGGACATTTTAGAAAACGATATGCTATAAAGTTTTGTTTTAAACTTGCAAAAATGTCACACTAACATGTGGAATGCTTCACACTGCTTTTGGACCATCTTACATGAATCGAGCATCAGTTATAGAGTGGCATAAACGATTCAAGGAAGGCAGGGACTCTGTACGGAATGATGAAATGCGTGGGAGGAGTAAGAAAGTCAGAACATCAGTATTGATTGGTCAAATAAAGAATTTCATGGATAAGGACCCTCATATGTCTATAGAAACAATAAGTGCACAGTTTGATGTCAGTGTGGGAACTGTACACACAATTATCTGCGAGGAACTGAAGATGTGGAAGATTCGCGCGAATGCACCAGTCTACAACTTCATACTTGACACAGACTATTTGACCAAGATGGGCATAAAGACAGTTCTTTACTCTCACTATAGACTAGTCCTTGCTCCCTGTGACTTTTAGTTATTCCCTAAGCTCAAAGAAAACGTTAGAGGCTGGCGTGATGAGACAATTGAGGAGATGAAAGAGGCTGTGACGAGCGTCATTGACGCACTCACACAAGAAGACTTCCCATGGGGCCTTCCAAAAGTTGTTGGCACGGTACAATGAATGCATTGTTGCCGGAGGAGATTACTTAGAAAGAAACTAGAGTTTCATGTGTGTACTATCAATAAGAGTGCTCATACGAAAAAAGTCTGGAAACTTATTGAAAGCACCTCGTAACAAAAAGGTTATCGATTTACACTGGTTTCAAAATAATAAGGCCACGAAAATGAATGTGAGGTGCACAATAAAAATGTTTTCTTACGAGATTATCGATATTTATATTATGTTTGACAAATATCATCCGCTTTTAAATAAGTTTCCGCATAATGTTCAGCTGGTAGGCTTAATCACTTTCTTTATTATTTCTGTTCGTCAGAGATAGAGTCATACACCCCTAACCCTTGTAATGAATACTGAACGTCAGGACCCGGAGAGAGGATGCGGATCAATGAAGTACATTAAAGGATGCTGTCATTTTTCCCGCGTTTAAAGATATGGAGCTGCTTGATGGCGATAATAAAACTTAGCAGTTGTCCCGCAGAGCCAAAAACAACAACAAAAAAGTTAAAATGTTCAATAAAACACGTTTACCTTAATTTCATACTCGACAGTACTTTATGCGCGTGCGCTCGATTTTTATGCTCAGCATTATATGAAAGCTTTTTGGTTTATTGATCTTATGGTTCATAGTATTCTTGTCTCAAGTCCCAAGCGATTGATATCGGCGAGGCATATCTAAGTTAAAAGCCATTCTTTTTTCTTTAATGCAATAATAACTGCAACAACATACTAATCTAAATATTAATAGGATAGCGTGTGTGTTATTTATTTTGTGTGTCACATTTACATCCGAGTGACTGTCATTTAATTGTTATGGACTTCTATTTCCTGTAATAAATAATTTTACCAAGAATACTTCATAAGTTTTGTGTTTCGGTTTCGATTATAGCTGAAGGAACTCAATATTTATATACATAAGTTTCGGTTTCGATTCAAGCTGATGCATTCAGGTCATATGGATATATATTTTAATTTTGGAAATCGCAACTTTATAATATATGAAAATAGATAGAACATTAACTCTCTAATGACATATACGAAATTTGACAGAATTAAAATATCATATTTTGAGCGTATTTTACGACCGGGCTATGCCGGGCGTCCCTGCTAATAATAATAATAATAATAATAATAATAATAATAATAATAATAATAATAATAATAATAATAATAATGACATTGATGCAAAAAGGACACATAAACAGAGAAATGTATCCCTAATAACTGCAGCACAAGACAACTAGATAAGAACCAACCACATCAAAGCAAAGATCGACAAAACACAAGAAAACAGCAAATGTAGACCCTGTGGACAAAGAGACGAGACGATAAACTATATAATAAGTGAATGCAGCAAACTGGCCCAAAAGGAATACAAGAGCAGACACGACCAAGTGGGAAGGGTAGTACACTGGGAATTATGCAAACAACTGCATCTCGAACGCACAGACAAGTGGGACAAACATCAGCTGGCAACAGTACTTGAAAACGAGAATCACAAAGTCCTATGGGACATGGATATACAAACTGATAAACCCATCCAAGCAAGAAGACCGGATGTCATAATAATTAACAAGAAAGAAAAATCCTGTAAAATCATAGACTTTGCTGTTCCAGCTGACCACAGGGCGAATATCAAAGAAAAGGAGAAACGGAGGAAATATACAGAGGTAGCCAAAGAGCTGAAAGGAATATGGAAGATGAAGAAAATCAAAATAATACCTATAATAGTAGGAGCACTAGGAACAATCCCCCAAAACTGAAATTGGAATCAAAGGAATGACTGGAAAAATACAACGAACAACAATCATGAAAACGGCTGAAATATAAATAAACCCCCTTGAATGTGGAAACTAACACACAGGAGCAACAAGTGCGGGTCAGACAAACTGCTGCAAAGCAAAACATGAAACACTACATGGAAGCAAGAACACTCAAACCGCATATCTATAAGTTCTCTAACCCAACCCCAACCCCATCCTCCCATTGCTACATCACTACCCCCCAAAAGAGCGATATCAAATAACTAAGTAGAGACAAGAAAGAAGGAAAGATCGATGAACTGACCAAACCTCAGACAAATAAGTGCGAAGAGAACTGAGACCTTGGGGGGGGGTTATTGCCACTCAAATCCCAGCAAAGACCAATAGTTGCTGCCAACGAGAAATCAATGGCAAGCATCTGTTTCGATAATGCAAATTTATTTGCAAATGTTATCGAAAGAGGTGGAGAGTACTGGAAACCTGGGGAGACTTGTTGTCACTCAGCTTCCAGGGAACACTACAGGCTGTTTTCAGGGAAAGATCTCTGAAGACCCATGTGAAAGTTTCTTGTGAGCCAATAATAATAATAATAATAATAATAATAATAATAATAATAATAATAATAATAACATACGAAACTTGCCAGAGAACTAGGAAGAAATATAGAACATAAAGAAAGTCAATATAATAACAATAATTATAGGAGCACAAAGAAATGTTCCGAAAAAGAAACTTGAATAAAAGGGGAAATTGGAACCTTGAAAAAAAAACTGAGATTATCCAGCAGACGGTACATTTAAAAACAGTTGAAATCTAAAGGAAAATTCTCAAATGCAGAAACTAACCAATATGAACTACAAACACCATATGGAAACTACAAACGAAGTAAAACAAAATGAAGAAAGGAACACCATATGAAACCAACGGAACTGAAACTACAAAAAATCTTATAAACTATCCTCCTCCTCCCCCAAATATAGCAGCCTGGGCTGCTATTTATTTATTTGCTATGTAGACAGGTTATTCTTTCTTCGACCCATAGAGATTTATTTTCGGTCTGCAGTATAGAGAACTGTTTGCTGCTGGGAGCAGAGATCTTGGCGCGTGTGAAATTGGTTTTTGTTTACCCCCGTCTAATATTTTATTTAAGATACATGCCTCTATTCCATATGAGCTTGCATCGCTAGCGACTATGATATCCAGTTTTGGGTCATAGTGAGTGAGAGATATGTCTGACGTCAGTTTGTTTTTTTATTTTATCGAATGCTGCCTGGCAATCAGGTGTGCATTTCCACGCTCTGCCCATTTTTAGTAACTCGTTCAATGGGATTCGGAAGTCGTGCATATTGGGAATGAATGTCTGGTAATAGTTAGCTAACTTCTACAAAAAATCTTTGTAATTCTGTAATATTTTTAGGATCCAGCATATCATTTCTGGGTCTGATCTCCTACCGTTTTATCGTTGATGTTTCCCGTGTATTTTATTTATTTTATGAATGAATCACATTTTTTTTTCATTTATTTTAAAGCCAAATCTTGTATTTTAGAAAATACTTTACGGACATGTTCTCCGATCGCATTATAATAATATCATCCAGGTGTGCCATCGCGAAATCAAAGCTACTTATCGTATTCATTGAAAAATGGTGGGCGCTTCCTTGACTCGCATTTGAATAACCCCTTATGTGTCTTAATATAAAGCAACTTCGAACAATTTTCCTCGACTGAAGAGACGATCTTCCTGTTTAGCTAAGTGAAAACTTATCCAGGGCTAGAAAGTGGATAATGGTAATCTTTTAGCACTGAGTTCAAACCAGTGGAGAAGTTGGCGCAAACACGGATTTCTTTTGGCTTATTTTTTTTACATAGATGGTAGGGGCCGCTCATTGACTGAATTCGATTTTTGATATGATACCTTTTTTTACAAGTATTTCAAACTCTTCGATAATTTTTTCCAACGAGGGGAACGGTATTTTTTCTTGAATACTGGTTGTGTATTATATTTAAGTTGGGATTTAGCTAACATTTTGTCAGACCGGCTGAGAAAACTTCAGGGAAACTTTTTTTTTAATTTTGACTTGATATTTTTCTTCTCAATCGTTACAGTTTTCACTTTTGATAAAAAGTATTTATAGGTAAATCCCACGTATTGAATTGTTACATCCAGTATATCTTTAAAAGAATTTCTGTGTTTCTTAACACGAATACTTTTAATTTCTTTGTCATACCATTAAATGTAACATTAGTGATTAATTCACTTTCAAAATTAATTTTCGACCCAATTACCGTCCCAATTGTTTTGCAAGATTTTAGTATGGCAGGCTTATTTAATATTTTTCATGTATGCAAATTGATGATTGATAAGTCTGATCCCGAATCTAACCGAAGCTTTAACTTTTTATTTAATATTTTCATTAACACATATCTACGTGTATTTTTTTATCGTCTTTTTCGTTTGTTCTTTTAATTTTGTTTTATGCTCTACAATAGGAGCTTTTATGTCTTTTTGTTACAAGTCATACAACATTTTTGCGATACGGGTAGTCTTTACCCCAATCCAGGACTCTTTATAAATAACATGACTTGGTGATGATTTACTTGAATTTTCAGTGAATTGTCTCTGCTGTGTGCAGGGGAATAATGCCCTTTCTTTTTTATTTTCTCAGCAGAATATGGATTTGACCTTTTATGTATATTTCTTATGTATACGACGTCAGATTCTTCAATGTTCTTTGAATCTTTTTTAACGCTAATCATTCATTGGCAGTCTTTTACCAACTTTTGTAGTATCAGGTTTGGTTCATTTTCTAATTTAGTTAAAACTCTGCGTCGAATTTTGGGATTTTGAGTGTTCCCGCGTGAACACATTGTAATACACCTTCTTATTCCAATAGCTACGTTCCAAGAACTGCAAGGTTGTAGAACTCTGTTCACTGTTTTCTTCCTACCTACAGCCTTTGTCTTTTAATCGGCACCTTCTGTCTTTGTGGTAATCATGTATCGTTCTCGTTATCTCCTTATCTCAAGTGGCTACACGCATTGTCTCGAACGATTTCCATAAAAAAACAACGATTACTTTATCCTGGCTTTTGTGAAGTCCGAGAATTACACTGACTTTCTCTCTCTTTTCTTGATGTTCATCGAACGAAGTAGATCTACCCTGCTCCTACTGGGAAATTCCATGTTTCCATTAGAAGTAAATTCCTCGTGTATTTCACACGATTCCATTGCTTGATTACAGTTATATGCATTCGTTTTGAGACATGTATAATCTTTTTATTTTTTATATCGTTAATTTTCCTCAAACAAGACATCGTGTTAGTTCGATGTAAGGAGCTACTATTTGGGACCAAATTTACAAGGATACTATGTAGGGAGTTAAGCAGCAAGATGTATGTCCACATTGCACTTAGACTTCTGTATATCAGTATAGTCAGAGGATCAGTGATCCGGGAGGGAATTCCAAAGTAAAGCAGTTCAAGAGAAGAAATTATTTAAATAAGTTTTCTGGTATCTAGGGATAAGAGTGACATTTTGCTGCTTATCTGGTAAGTCGGGAGTATTTACGCCGAGGGAGTACGCACAAGTGCTTTGAGTTAGTTGGAGCATATTCCATTAAATACTTGTAAAAGAGACACATCGATGGGACAGAGGTTGGAGTTTGGTTGCTAGTACGGGACATATTAGGTTCTTCTTTTTTTTTTTTGCCCTTCGGGCCACGATCAAAGTGTAGTATCTGTTCTTCAGATGCTGCACTACACTTTTTTGGTCTCGTTTAATGGAGGAGAAATCCTTCATGACTGATACATTTTTTATTTTTGTTACTGACCAGCGTGCCGCTTTTTGGGGAGCTGGTTTCCCCACACATTATAAACCGACCTCATGTCTATCTCTGCCCTCGTGGGGAAGCAAATAATAAAAAAGACTAGTGAGAGACTAGTGGCAGACGCACCAGCTTAGTAGTAGCAACAATATTTCATACATGGGCGAATAGTGGCTTTGTAGGGGTACAGAATACTCTCAAGTGTAAATAATATTATAGCACGGTAAAAAGAGCCCACATTCTTTACAGTAGCCCTGGCAATAGCTTAGATATATCTAAGGCTACTGTCCTTGCCTCCCTTTCCTTATCCAGTGCGTGATATATGCGTTTGGAAATTACAGTCAGAATACCTGCAGTAGACCGGGCTTGCCTAAAACCATACTGTCAATCGGAAAGAAGTTTAGTAACTATGAGGTGATGAACTAGTGATTGATTGATTAAGGACTAAAAGATTTTGGCGAAGAGAGGAAGGAGGTTAATCAGGCGATAATTGAGTGGGTCAGTTCTTTTTCAAGAATTCTTGAAAACTGGTATAACAAAAGCAGTCAGGAAAGATGCAGTAAAGCATTTATTGAATAATTTGGATAGGACTGACACAACCTTAGCAGACCAATTTTTAAATAGTATAGCAGACATGAGATCAGGCTCACATGCCTTTAAGGTGTCTACAGTTTCATGGCATCTCCAATATGTGAACGAGTGATTTTCAGATCACCAAGTGTGGTATCTGTCTGCAAAAAGAAAATTTGGTAGGGAGTGGTTTCAGGAGTCTAAAATGGAATTGGAAACGAACCGTCAGACAAGCAGATTTGCCTTCTCGGTTGCCATGCAAACAACCTTAAGGTTGTTGGATAGTGGTGGAATTGTTGACTGCCCATTATTTATTAAACTGTTATAAATGTTCCAGATATCATGAGTTCCTAATTTCTGCGCTTCAATGCATTTTCTGATGGCTTCAGTGTGCGTTCTCTTAGTTTCACTCTTACAATTATTTGTAGCTTCTATATACTTTCGTCTATTTGTACTGTACTTTTGTTGGGTGTGTCTGTGGAATGCATGCTGCCTTTGAGCAATGGCAGTTACACAAGTAGAAGTGAACCACTGGGGAGAGGGGGCTTGCTATAGAATTTCTGTGTGGAAACATGTGCTTCAATTGCTGCTTTGAACCATTGTTGCGCAAAAAAAAAAGAAAAAAAAAAGAAATGATTTGTGATGTGATCCCTGGTGGCTTTCCAGTTTGTCCTCTTGAAGTACTTTGTCGTTTTGAGTAATGGCTCTTCAAGTTAGGGTCGATAGTTTAGGTTGATTTCTACTAGTATCACAGTGTTATTAGCCTTTCCGAATGAGCTGTATTTATTACACAATCGCCGAGAACTGTGATCAGAAATAGGTCTAGAATCGAGGCTTGCTGATCCTGTCACTCTGAGAGACAGATTGGGAATATGCTTGTCTATGATAAGAAATTGGATGTAGAAAAGCTATTTGTGTTGTGTCTGTGTAACTAGAAAAACCAAACCAATTACTGTAGTGGACATTAATGTCAGTAAATACATGTACTTTGGGTCTAGTATCTAGGAAGCATGCTGCATTTATGATGTCAGAGACATGGTTTATTAGAGTACAGTCGTAGGTAAAAAAAATATGAGTAGCTAACGCCATATTACAGGTTTAGTCTAAAACACACAAAGGCCTGGTTGTCCGATTCTAGTTTGGACTTTTTAGTCAATAAGAGGGTGTTATGAATATAGACTCCAAGTTTATGCATGTGTCTGCTTCTTTGCCGTAAAAGGAGAGAGCATTTCACGCAACATCCCGATCTCTCTGCCCATGAATTTGGCGACTATTTGGCCGACTCTCCCAGCCTCAAAGTAGCTAGAGCAACTAGTTGCGAGGGCAGTTTATCTGAACTGGAAGTCAGCTGCAACAGATCGCCGGGACTCGATGGTCTGCCTTACGAATTGTATTTGAGGCTGTCGCTCATGTTGATACCGATTCTGACGGATGTGTTCAACCACTGGTTTGACGAGGGTTCCATCCCGGATGATCACATTGCTGAGAAAGACGGATAGGCATGGCAAGGAAGAACTAGTTGATTACAGGACCATAACTCTGTTAAACACAGAGCTAAATATTTTGGCCACGGTCCTATCGAATCAGCTGCAGGTCGTTATCGGCGAATTGATCGAACCAGAACAGAACTATGCAGTGAATGGGAGATCGATACAAAACAACTTGCACTTGATCCGTACGATCTTAGAGGGAGGAATAGAAGACGACACGGAAGCTGTGCTGATCACTTTAGATCAGTCCAAAGTTTTCGATATGGTCGACCATCGCTTCCTGGCATCTGTTATGAAGGCTGCCGGATTCCAACTGGGCTTCCACAAATGGATCTCTGTACTGTAACACGTACCGACGGCAGTGGTACAGATAAACGGAAAGCGTTTGAAATCCTTCGCTATCTCCCGGTCCATGTGTCAGGACTGTCCATTGTCTCTCCTGCTATACATCCTTGCGTTGGAGCCGCTACTTTGCAAACTGAGGTGGTAGGAGGAAAGTTCGGTCCTGTGTGGGTTCACTCTACCCGGTGGATCGATAGCCAGAGTTTCCACGTTCGCCAATGACATCACTCTTTGTGTTCAGTTTCCGAAACATCGAGGCAGTGACAGAGGCGCTCACACAGTGCGAAAATCAACCGCAACAAGTCGACCAGTTTGCAATTGGGAGCCTGAGAGGGGCGCCGACTCTCCTCTTGCTCCCTTCAACTGGACCGACGG
The DNA here is from genome assembly GCF_053919585.1 of Euprymna scolopes. Taxonomy (NCBI): domain Eukaryota; kingdom Metazoa; phylum Mollusca; class Cephalopoda; order Sepiida; family Sepiolidae; genus Euprymna; species Euprymna scolopes. Next base: position 32,542,828 of record NC_136484.1, on the reverse strand, counting down.
CCCGGTTCGGATCTTCAGCATGTGGTTCGGAAAAGAATTGAGTCAAAGATCGAAGCCGAGGTCGACTCATGGATTCGAAGGAAACTATTCTTGAAGGGCAGGGCTGTGGCGTGTGCTACATAGCCTTTCTGCTCACCCTTTACCGACTGGCTGTATTTCCTCTGCATGAGAACTATCTAAAATCCCTACAGTGCAAGTTGCCTCGCTTCTTTGGGAAACATTGGGTTTGTAGACAGGTTTGTGTTCAACGTCAGTGTGAGGGGGGTTTGAGAATACCCGACGAGGTGTCATTGAGAGACTGGCCTTTCTGAGCCGAACCTTGACAAAAGAGTCTGTGTGGAACCTCACGGTCGAGGCCGCTTTTCATGACCTTATCCTCGACAACAAAGTCGAGGCTTGTTGAAAACCGTGGAGTGACACGCAGTTCTTGAGAGAGTGTATGGCCGCGCTAAGGAACCTCCCAAGGTCCAGCGATCTTTCACGGCTGACTAGAAAGGAACTATATAAAAAACTAGTGAGGCGGGCCGCCGACGACCTCCTCGTGTAGCGTCATGGGTTGTCGAAGGAACAGATCTGTTCCAGTGGAGCTGGGCGCCAGGTTCAAGTCATCTCAACAACTCTGAGTTTTCCTTGACCTGGCACTCGTACTGAAACGCATTGTCCCTCAACGCCACACTGAAAAGTGCCGGACTCAGACGGTACTGGGTCTATGTAAACGAGGTGACAGCTCGCATCGATCCCGAGCAGCCTTGCCCGCTGGACGTGTCCTACGTCATTCACAGCGCAGAGCCACTGTGGGACAGGGAGAGTCAAATTGTGTTTCTTGTGATCCTGACCGTGGCCAGAATGGTGATATGGAGTCCAAGAGTGCAAGAGAAGCTCAGGCTTGAATCTTTTGCTGATCAGAATCTGTTCCCCTTCTTCAAGCACCAGCTGAAGGTAAAAATCAGATGTGATAGGAAAAGATTATACTCCGAGACTTTTGACCGAAGATGGATAAAGTCTGTGCGTGAGTAGAGGTGCCAAGTTGGAGTTTGTGTTCCCCGCCTAAGCATGGCGTACATGGTTTCAGATCCTTCCCAACTCCAGACCCTTAAAACAAGCGTTTAAACTAGGTTAATAGCTAGCCGAGTGAATGCCCCCCTCCATCCCTGATAGGAAAACTCCAAGATACCCACACCCCGATCCTTTCTTTTTCGTCCCTGGCTATCCCAATAAGCAATCTTCACATACCCCCTAACCCCAGTTTCTTTCCCCCAGCCTAGAATTTTAGCCCCATACAGAGAGCGACTTGCTTGTTTTCGGCTAACACCAAGCCGGAAAACAGTGGGCGTTCTACCACCTAGAGAGGGTTGGGAGGGTCTCACTAACATTTTTTTTATATTTTTTTGATTTTTTTCTCCATCCCAAGCTAAGGAAATAAAATTAAACAAATGACTTTCTATAAAATTTAATGTTTACCAATTTATTTTATTGTTTATTAAAAAACAAAACAAAATAAAACAAAAAACACGCACACGATATGATTTGGGAATCTTAGGTATGACGACCCCCAATGTGTTTCAGATATTGTAGTGAATGAGAACATTAGTTAAGATCAGCATAGACTAGCAAACGTACAGTCACGATGATGACCATAGACACACCCTCCCCAATTTTTGTTTATTTCTGTTTTGGTTTTAAGCTTTTCAGAGTAAATAAAATATATAACTCAAAGTGTAGTATCTGTTCTTCAGATGCTGCACTTCAATTTCTTGTTCTCTCTCAGTGGAGAAAAATCCTTCATGACTGAGGAAATTTTTGATTTTGTTCCTTTTCTCCACGTTAAAAAAACGACAGTGGTGTCTAACTCCATCCCGTGGGGAGGCATTGTAAATAGGAACCATTTGTGTCGTATTTAATGTCGACGTTATACGGCATAATCACGTTGACACACCGGTTCCCGTCAGATCACCGAAGTTAAGCAATGTTGAGCCTGGCTAATACCAGATGGGTGACCATTTGGGAATTCTAGGCGCTGTATGTGCTTTCCGCTTATCTCGGCGTTGTTTCCAGTCGTCCTGAACCTCCATTTGCCACTGGTATTCAACAATGTTGACTCAGGAGAGGTGTGCTTGGAGATTGCGCAACTCTTGCCACAAAAATTTCACGCGCAGGCAACCTTACCGTGTGTATACATAGTCTGTCAAGACTGAAGGAAGCCTTAATGTCGACGTATACGAGCTAACAAATATGTTGTTTTTTTTTTTTAGATTCGCTTTCATTTCCTAACCACACGTTGCCTAACTTGGCAGAATGAAAATATCCAATATTGTCATTCTTTGATTAACCAATGGATCAATCACTTAATTAAGTCAAGAATTTTGGTTGAATTTTTCTGTCATATTTTCTTCTACCATTTCTTTTCGACATTGCTGTCGGTAAGACTTCCAGATGGTATCCAAAATATTTTGCAAGTTAGTCTAAGATGAGGTTTTCCAACCGATCTTTTACTGTGTAATAGTTCCATAGTAGGGCGTCACTCATAAACTCTGACTTACTTGTCTAAGAGTGACTAAATAACAACCCAAATAGAAGCAACAGCTCGTACAGATACTAAATGCTTAGCATCACAGTATCTCTATCTTTACTATTATAGAAAAGGAACTTTGTGTGTATGTGAGTTCGTTCTCTATAGACTCCGAAACGGCTGGGACGATTTTTTAAATTAAATTTCACGCAAATATATATTATGCACTTGGCAGTGCTCTGAGGTTTTATATCGGAATATTTTGATATCGATAATCGAAAAAATCCAATGAAAGAAGGAACAAGCGATTTTCGCCAAAGTTAACGCCTATATGTAGTCTAACATCGCAAGCGCATTCGAGAAGTTTTATTATCACTCAAACAGAAAGGCTCGGCATATACAAGCAACAGTATGTTCTTTGATATAACAAAGGCGCGTTCAAAATGAATGTTTCTGTTTAAAGAACACCTGAACTATGATACTTGACGATTTCAAGCCATTATCGCTGCACAAGCAGAAATTCCAGGCATATAAAATAACATTAGGTTCTTTGATATGACAGGAGCGCGTTCAAAATGAATGCTTCTGTTTAGAATATAATTACACCATAATACTTGTTTTCTTTTGCATTTTAAACTTTAATTCAAGCCATTTTATATAAAAATAATTTTATAAATTCAACCGTAATTTCTCTACAGTACAATGTAGACTGCAGTGTATTGTGGACTAAGTCACTCCGGAGAGGTATGTGAAGCTTCCTCCAGGTGCACCGTGACGCGTCCCAAACTAGAACAGACAATCAATCGATTTGATTGAAAAATGGTAGATTTCACCGATTTCGATGACCATAAAAATATGAGTGTGAAACATTTGTTGGTCATCATTCAATCCCGGGCAACGTCGAGTATCCCTGCTAGTATATATATATATATATATATATATATATATATATACATATATATATATATATATATATATATATATGAATAGTCATCCACATACATAAGTCCAGTTCAAACCGACAGAAGTACATAGAAGCTAGAAGTAACGTTAAGAAAGAAATAGCGACAGCTAAAAGAGAATTTACTGAAACAACTAAAAAACGCATCGAAGCACAGAAATTAGGAACTCGTGACTTTTGGAAAATCTACAACAGTGTAGTAAATAATGGGCAATCAACAATTCCCCCACTAACCAACAATCACGAGGTTGTTTGCTCAGCAACCGAGAAGGCTAACATGCTTGCCAGTCGATTTACCTCAAACTCCACACTGGACCCTCTCAAACACTCCCTGCCTGACTTTCCTATGCGGACAGACGCCGTCCTAGACGATCTGAAAATCACTCCTGCTCAGGTGCATGCTATCATAAAAAACCTTGACACTTCAAAAGCATGTGGACCCGATCTCATCCCAGCTGTGCTATTAAGAAAAGTGCTCAGCTGAAGTAGCTCCAGTTCTCTCCAAACTCTACAACCAATGCCTTAATGAATCTTGCTTTCCGAGCTGTTGGAAAACTGCTTCTGTTGTATCAGTATTCAAGAATTCTGGCGAAAGAACTAACCCATTAAATTATCGCCCCATTAGCCTCTGCCCACTTTTTGCCAAAATATTTGAGACCTTAATTAATCATGTTCTAGTCCATCACCTTACAGATGCTAAACTTCTGACTGACAAACAATATGGATTTAGACAAGCCCGTTCCACAGCAGACATCCTCACTGTAATCTCTGAACGTATATACCACTGATTGGACAAAGCCGGGGAGGGCAGAGCAGTAGCTCTAGATATATCTAAGGCTTTTGACAGGATGTGGCATGAGGGTCTCCTCAGGAAAATTAGATCATACGGTATCACTGGTAAAATACTTAACATAATTAAATCCTTCTTAGATAAGAGAAAAATCCACGTTGTCCTCGACGGTCGCACATCTAAACAATATGATATAAATGTGGGAGTGCCCCAAGGGTCTATCCTTGGACCTCTGTTGTTCCTAATATTCATAAATTACCTCCCCGACAAAATTGCCTCTGAGATGGGTATATATGCTGATGACACCACACTTTATAGCAGGCACGACAGGAAAATAAATGAACACATATCTAAAGAATTGGCAGAAGCACTAGAGGATGACTTCTAATCTGTAGTGGAATGGGGACAAAAATGGATGGTCACGTTCAATGCCGCCAAGCCTAAACTAGTTTCCTTCAATAATTACAAGAAACCTTTTCTACCACCAATAGCAATGGCCAACGACACTTTATCTGAGAGTACATCTTTCAAACTCCTTGGCCTAACGTTCACAGTAAACATGAGTTGGAACAATTACATTGAAAGCATTGCCGTGGCAGCTGCAAAGAAGGTAGGCTCTCTCTGTCATGCTAGAAAATTACTAACACCCGAAAGTATCCCGTACCTCTATAAGGCCACCATTCGCCCATGTATGGAATATTGCTGCCATATTTGGGCTGGTGCATCTGCTACTTGTTTCTCGCTCCTGGACAAGGTTCAAAAGAGAGTCGCCAATCTGATAGGCCCTGAACTGGCATCTAACCTACAGCCTCTGTCCCATCGACGAAATGTTGCATCCCTCTGCCTGTTCTACAAGTATTTTAATGGTAAATGCTTTGACGAACTGCAAGCACTTGTGCCCCTACGACGTAAACACCCTCAACAAACCAGACAGACAGCTAAATCTCACCCCACACAGTAGAGATCCCTAGATGTAAAAGATCTTTCTACTCCAGTAGTTTCTTCCATTCCAGATCCCTGCTTCCCCAACTGTACTGACGTGCAGAAGTTCAAGTGTAACGTGAGCAGACATCTTGTTGCCGAAATCCCCATATAGTACCCCAGTAGATGTTACCTCTGATAGTAGCCCCCTACATCAAAGTGGCAATGTGCCTTGTTTGGGGTGAAAATTAAAAAAAAAAACTGTATCACCACACGACCGTTATCTGATCTATGTCATGTAGTCATCTGTGTTTATTTTTACTTAGCGAATTCCTTTTCTCGAAGTTAAACTTTTGTGAAATTATTTTAATGTAAATATTTTCTCAATACATTTTTCGATTTTTCTCTGTGTTTCAAACATGTTTTTATTTGTATTTGTTATTAAAATATTTCCAAACTAAACACTTACAATTGGCTATGCAACATGCTAACATACCCTGAGCAGCCGCTTCTTTCTTTTTGTTGGAAATTTATTATATACTAATAATATATTATTTATTAACATAAAAATTGAATAGCATAAAGTACTAAATATAATGTTTATTCGTAAACAAGTCAGCCATTTTTTATTAGAAAAAAACTGCATTTGTTACCTTTCGGAAATGTAGAATTCAGAAACATTTAAACTGTTGAATAAAAAGTAATTTTCGCCAACTTCAACGTTCTTAGTAAATCATCATTGGAAGTTTGGGAAGCTAATTATAGCCACTAACTTTATAAATACAGATTTAAAGAACATTACCTTTAGAAAGTTTTATAACAATTTAACTCAATTAATAATTTAATAACTAAACTATACTGTAGTTTTTTTAAATTATATTAAGGAAAAAAATCACGATTTGGATAAAGTCGATAGTTTTAAAACAAGCAAAGCAAAACGAAAGTAAAAACACTCATAGGCAACGCCGGATAGATAAAGTTAATCGAATAAATACAGCAACGCGAGTCTGTTTTTCGAATCTTTGTAGTCTGTAGTTTTTTTCTTATAAAACCAATTATGTATTGTGATGTGCCATTTTTTAATTTTTTTTTAGCTAAACCTTTTTCCATGTTGTAAACAACAAAACACTTATATGTTTACAAACAAACACACACACACACACACACACACACACAACAAAACAAAAAAAAACACACGGAGATTAAAATTTAGTGCACTTATACTTACCAACAGTTAATATTTGGATACCGAGCCAGAAAAGTACCGAATAAATCTAAAACAGAATTAAAATATATATATATATATATATATATATCAGGGTTCATTATCAAATATATTTCATACAAAACAATAAAAATAGCTTTTTTCTGAGAAGTGCACGCCTGTGGAATTCTCTTCCGTTTGCTTGTTTCCCACCTGACTACAACTTGGACGTCTTCAAGTCCAACATAAACAAATTCCTGATTAATCGCCCCCTTAAGTAAGACGCTTGATTAAATCTTCAATACCAACTATTACAACGATATTATCCCATTGATCATTGTGCACAAAATAACCCTTATCCCCGAGTGGCTTACGGGCCTTGATAAGTGGTGATCCCCATGTAAAAAAAATTGAAACATTATTATTTATTATAAAAAACCTTATAATTATATTAAGGAAAAAAATCACGATTTGAATAAAGTCGATAGTTTTAAAACAAGCAAAGCAAAACGAAAGTAAAAACACTCATAGGCAACGCCGGATAGATAAAGTTAATCGAATAAATACGGCAACGCGAGTCTGTTTTTCGAATCTTTGTAGTCTGTAGTTTTTTACTACTTTGTAGTCTGTAGTTTTTCACATACTGCTGAAAGAACTTGATGAATTGCCAAACTAAGCTGAACTTGGTACTACGTAGCTTTATAATCAGAAATTAACATTTTAAAAACGGTAATCATGATTAAAAAATGAACATAAAACCAGAAATCAATGTTAACGTTAATGTTCCCAAATAGTCTACTTGGTTTACTTAACGTGTATGCATATTTCAAATAGATTCGCCACATGCTTGAGAAGAAAACTACATTTGTTAAGGCATTAGACCAATCTTCCAGCTGTTTGGGGTGATATACCAATATCGATCGATTTCTTTTTGGTCCATCTTCTTGGCGAATTTCTTCTTGATCTTTATTGAATGAAATCATCTTTGTTTTATTTGTGTACATGATGAAGTCTGGTAGCCGAGAACCATGTCTATATCACGTTAACCCCCCTTTTTTTCGGACAACGTTGTTGATAGAGATATTTATGCTTTAAGTATTTCCACTCCATCGCTCCAAATGTTAATCAAAATTAAGTAACGTAGAATCCTGTTGTCAAGAACTAACTTAGTTAAAGATGAAACCTGTGATAAACTAGCGTCCTGTTACAGCGTTTTTTTTTTTTTTTTTTTTTTTTTACTAAATGTTCTGGTAATATCAATATCACATTCAAAACAGACGACCTATACAGCAAGCTCTCGTTTCCGTTGTCCTTTGTAACAGTAAGCAAAACAATTGATCTGTAGCATTGCTGTTAATTTACGATAGTCTCTCGCATATTCTTGCCGTGAATATGACTAACAAAGGGTGTGTTTTTTTGGCGGTTTGCTTTAAATTAAAATAGATCACAAAAAAATATTTATATCAGACAAATATGTGGTTTATTTCAAAGATTAATTTTTGGTATTTATAATTTAAATATAATTTTGGCCACGGCTCTCTCCCCCCTCTCCCCCCCTCTCTCTCTCTCTCACACACACACACACACACTCACACACACATTGTGTAATCTACAGTTCCAATGTTCATAAACTGTATGCATTAAATTAGTCTATATTTCGGCAATAACGCGCTGAATGATGTTTTCCAAATGGTCTGTTGTGTCTGGTTTATTAATGTAGATTTTAGATATCCTCAAAGAAAATAATTTAATCGGATTAAATCGCACGAACAAGGTAGCCAGTTAACAGTTCTTTTTGGTGAAATTATTCGCCCATGTTTATCATATCGCGCGCAGTGTGGCATGTGGCTCCGTCCTGCTGAAACCACTTGATAAATTGCTAAACCAAGTTGAACTCAAAATAACTGAATAGAATTGTCAACTTAAGTTTGCCGCCTTTAAAAAACATATTATACATATTTATACTGCTGTATGCAGCGTTTACGCATGGCAGCTCGTATCCAGTACTCCTGTAGCAGATCGTGGACGTGCGTTTGCAACTCCAAACGAGATGCGATCGATGTATGAGTTTCCATCACAACAACTAAGTTGCTCGGAAATCAACACAGATGATTTGTTTATAGTGGTGAAGGCTTTATGTAGAACTAACCACGCTTTTTGGTATATATATATATATATATATATATATATATATATATATATATATATATATATATATATATATATATATAACCGTTTAATAATAAATTCCTATATCTCATAGACTAAAATACTTAAAATAAAATAGTCTCATAGACAGACAGCTACACACATTTCTTCAATTCGTACAAATGTATTATTTGTTATTTATTTATTAGATTATTTTAAAAAATGAATTTATATTTTTTTCTGCAAAAATAATAGAACCAAAAACATTCAGTAGATTTTCCAAATCAATACGGCGAATTTTATTTTTGCATATTGAAATTCTACAGAGATATAATTTTTAAAGCCTCTTTGCTGGTGCTACCAGATCAGGCTGTCGGAAGATATTGGCTTCCTGAGACGAAATGCATCTAATATTGATGTTTTTTGTTTTTCTACTCTCTTTTGCAAAACCTTATTATGCTCTGCAAAACCAAAATCAAAAACAACAACCCACATTTCCCTTCTTCCTTCTCCCCATTTCCCCTTTCTCTTTCTATCTCCCCCACTTCCTGAATTGTTTCCTAACTTAAAATGTACCACACATTAATAGCGTAACCTTTTTCCTCTACCATTGCAAAACTCATTCATGTTCTGCAAGGCAGGGAACAAAAACGATAAAATCCACCATAAAACAACCAAACCAAACATTACAAACTAGCGATTGAAGATACGAAGATCTTAAGGAATAAAACCTTCGACAAAATAACTGAATGCAACATGAATACTATTTCCAAAATAACTGGATTCGGCATTAAAAAATAGTTTGATATGCCGTAAAACAAAACAACCAAACCAAACCAAACCAAACCCTTGTTGATATATTTGTGTATTGTTTCAGACTGCTTTTGGCCATTTATGAGCAATGTTTAACAAGTAATGTAATGCATTAAACGACCGTACATAATCATATTAACAAATAAAAAAAAGAGAGAGAAGCTGCAGAAGACAATTGAAGGATAGATATAGTTATCATATGATGATATTTGACAATGAAAAAATATAAATACAGTATTGCCATCGAACGCCATGATAAATAACACCCTACTCGAGAGCTATTCGTTGAAACGCCTCGGTTTAACATTCATAGCTAACATGAGTTGAAACAAATACCTTGATGATATTGTCAAGTTTGCAAAGAAGGTGGGCTCCCTTAACTAGGCTAGAAAATTGCTAGCATCAAAGAGTATTGTATATATTTACAAAGCAACAATTCGACCATACATGAGATATTGTTGCTAAATTAAGACTGATGCACTTGCCCACTCTTAAACAGGGTTCAAAAAAGTGTCTAAAATCTTATAGACTTCGCACTATTGACCAAATCCCAACCTGTGTCTCATCACCGAAATGTTGCATCCCTTTGTCTGTTTTATAAGGAATTTTAATGGAATATGCTCTGAGATGAACTCATAGCAATTGACTGACTCGAAAAGTAGCACTATCTCACCCCTTCATTTTTTATGTCCTTGGGTGCCTTTTACTCTAATAATTTCTTCTCTAGAAATGATAGACTTTGGAATTCCCTCACTGTTTCCTGCTTCCTGTCTGTAATAACATTCCCAAGTCTAAATGTAATGTGAACAGACATATTGCTGCCCAACTCCCCACAATTTCTTGTTAGACACGATCCCAAATAGTAGCCTTTTACGTTCCAAATAGCAACATGCCTTGTTTGGGATAAAACAGAGTAAGAAAAATACATTATCTAAATCTATTCGTTTCCAGCATAGTTTATCCTATTAATATAGATTTAAATATCTCAACGTTAAGATAAACATAAAAAGCACTTACCAATAGAAAGCTTGAGTTATTCCTCATCTTTGAATGTCGTAAAACAGTCGTCATTCCTATGACGTCATCGAAATGAAATATAAATATTTTGAAAATGACTTGTTTTTAAAATGTACGCAGATACAGGTGCGGTTTCCACGCATGCACGTTTATTGAACACAGAAATAATAAAGAGCTGAAATCAAGACGCGACGACCGTGTATTTACTCATGGATATGTCAATAATGGATTAAATATATGCTCACAATGTTCGCGCCATGCATGAAAAGCTTTGCAACATTAATAATTGCTACGCGGTTGTTTGCTTTATCCCAATAGAAATACAAATGCATTGTGTATCTATTCTTATGATACAAAACATGCTTATATAACACGTGGCTCGTATAATAACTAACATCCTTTAAAAATGTGCATACATTGTGTGTGTTTTTATGACTGTTACTAAATCCAACGGAACCGCATCGTCAAAGAGATACAAATACGAGGTGATATTGGAAAGTCTACCGGTGTTGATGTATTCCCATTACTGTGAGATACCCCGTCAAAGGGGCTTGTTATTTATCGTCTCACCAACGGAACCGTTAAAGAGATACAAGTACGGGGTGGGATCAGAAAGCCTGCCAGAATCGATGTGATTCAATCGGATAATCCGTCAAAGGAGCTTTATATTTTATTTAGCTCTAATCCAACAGAACCGCATTATTAAAGGGATACCCCGCCAAAGGAGCTTTTATTTTATTTATCTACTCTGAAACGAAATTGCATCGTTAAAAAAGATATGGGTACAGGGTCAAGCTCCAATCTCTGCCCATCACTGAAGTATTGCATCCCTTTTGTCTGCTTAACAAGTAATTTAACGGAATGTGCCTGAGATAAACTCGGCAGTTGTGTAATCGCTGAACATAGAACTCCTTTCCAATTCAAATACGTATATACGATTGTAAAATTCAGTATCTTATTGCTATATATCCTATAAAATTACTGTCAATTTTAATGATTACATGTTCAAATGAACAGCCACGACAGGAATTGCAATACATTCTACTAAAGCCTGATAAATTTCAAAAATGCAATTTGGACGTGAGGACACTTTAGAAGAACAATATACAATAAAATTATATTTAAACTTGGAAAAAGATGTCACAAAAACGTATGGAATGCTTTAAACTTCTTTTGGGACACTTTGCACGAATCGAGCATCAGTTATTGAGTGGTATAAAAGATACAAGGCAGGCAGGGAGTGTGTGAGGGATGGTGAGAGGTTTGGGAGGAGTAAGGAGAGTTGATTGGCCAAATAAATAATTTCATGGATAAGGACCGTTGTGTGTCTATAGAGACAATAAGTTCACAGTTTGATTTCAATGTGAAAACTGTACACACAATTATTCATGAAGGTGCGGAAGATTTGTGAAAAATTTGTCCCGAGGGTTGCTGAGAGAAGATCAGAAAGAAGACGTTGTTATGACAATAGGGAGATGGCCAAGCTGATCAATTCAGATCCCACAGTTCCTGATAATTTGGTAACCTGCGATGAAAGCTGGGTCTACTGCTATGACTCAGTGACCAAGAGACAGAATTCCCAGTGAAAATATGCTGGTTCTCTCAAACTCTAGAAGGCCAAACAGAGTAAATCCACCCAGAAACTTATGATGATCCTCCCCCCCCTTTTTTTTTTTTTGACAGCACGGGCATGATATACATACAGTGGGTTTCCACTGGACAGACAGTCAACAAGTAATACTATGGTGAGTTTTTAAGGGAGTTCAGGAAGAGATTCGGCCAGAAGAAACCAGCACTCTTCAAATCGGGTCAGTGGCATTTTCACTAGGACAATGCACTATTTCACAACTCCATCCTTCTCACAGACTATTTGACCAAGATGGGCATCAAGACAATTTCTCACCCTCTCTATACTCCAGACCTTGCTATCAATGACTTTTGGTTATTCCCTAAGCTCAAGAGAAAACCTTAAAGGCTGTCGTTATGAGACAACTGAGGAGATTAAAGAGGCTGTGACGAGGGTCATTGACATATTCAAAGGACTTTCATGCGGCCTTCTAGAAGTTGTTGGAACGGTAGAACAAGTGTATTGCAGCCGTAGGAGATCGAAGGAGACTAGAATTTCATGTGTGTACTATTAATAAAAGTGCACATAAAAAAGACCGGACACTTATTGAAGGCACCTCGTATATATATATATATATATATATATGTTTGGTAAAACTGGTAATTAGTAAAAACCTGAAGAGAGTGCTCAATACTATTGCAGAGCAAATATATGTTTTACTTTTATTTTTTTCATTACCATTTTATCTGTTTGGTTACATATGTTTCGGATGTTGGACCATGTTTACGATCCAACAGCCTCGCCAGACCTTACAGAAATGGTTGGTAGTATTTGGAAGAAGTTTTTTTTAGAAGAAATATGAGGAAAAAAAGAGGGGAGGTAGGAGATAATAAGGTGGAGGGAGATGGGTATCGACAATATTTCAGTTTTGAAGGTTAAAATACATTGGATTGGATTGTGTGTGGGGGGTAGCAGATTCAGGTAGGCGTGGGTGGAGATATATGGATATAGGGAGGTGAAGGTGGAGAGAGGGTGGTAAAGAAAAAAGAGAGGGGGGTAAAGAGAGGAGAGGGGAGATGTTTCAATTTTAAGGTTTTAAATTTTAGCTGCTTTTTGCTTGTTCAGCCAGGTATATGAAGTAGATGAGAGAGAGAGAGAGAGAGAGGGAGAGAGGGAGAGAGAGAGAAAGGGTTTGTGTAGGTGTCATGTGTTTGACAAGTACAAGGCTCCATTTAAAATTTTCGTAGTTGCTATAAGTCGACTTGTATATATATATATATATATATATATATATATATATATATATATATATATATATATGCGTAAGGGCCATAACATAGATGTCAACGAATAAACGGGAAAGACGTTTTTTTGTTACGATTCTAGCTGATGACACCCAGTATATCTTTTTTTTTTTTTTAAATCACTACTATATATTGGGTATAATATAATACTCGATAGATAATTGGCTCTATAATAATAAATATGAAATCTGAATGAATTAAAATATCGTATTAAAGCGTATTTACGACTGAGAAAGGCTGGGCGGCCTGCTAATATATTTATAAAGATGTGACCTTGTGTGTCTTACTGTGTGCAGGACGGTTTCAACCAAACTGCCAATTTTTATTATACAGACTTGAAACTTGATATATCGGCAATTCGAACCTATCGAACAAATCTGATTTGGTTTTTAGTGAGTAAAAATAAGAGGTCAAAATTGAAAAAAAAAATTGAAATTTAGTAGGCGTAAGTCGACTAAACCTGTGTTCTTTACGCATGCGCAAATATACATTTATATAGATAGTTTTTTTTATTTGATGTTCTGATATGCATATAGACCTAGTTCGCGTAGACACGAATAAAGTTGGAGCACTAAATGTTTCCTTTCGATTCTAGCTGATGGCCTCCAAGTCATATATAAAAACATCTTTTGAAATCACTAGTATATATTGGGTACAATATAATAACAATACAATATTGGCTATATAATAAAAGTATGAAATATGCATAAATTAAAATATTATAATTAAGCGTATTTACGACAAGGCCACGCCGTGGGGCCAATGTTATATATTGAGTACTATATATAATAATCATAGAGAATTGGCTCTATAATAATAAATATAAAATCTGCATAAATTAAAATACCCTATTTAAGCGTATTTACGATAAATATAAAGATGAGTAGTAGAATATTTTTTTCAATAAAAAGCCTTAATTTATATCACATTTTGTTATATTGTATACTTACTCAACATAAACAAACGCAAACGGAAAATATTTAATTTTCTGTGCAATTACGAAGGCGCTTGCATTGCATTTAAACCAGTTTACTTTTTTCCCCATCTAATCTCGTTCCGAAACGCTGAATAAAACGATTGAAATTTATATCGATGCATTATTTATCATAGAGAAATACGACTAGGTGGGGTGATTTCATGAGGACAATTATCCTTTCTTAATCGGGTGGATCTATATATTAATACAATACCGTAGTACCTAAAAAAAATTTGAAAGTTGAAGACATAAATACATCAATATCACAATTAAAGACGGTTTACAGTTTTCAACTGCCGCGTTCCCCCAAATACACAACTAATACAATTATGTGTCAAGAAGTAGTCGATTGCATTACAATAATAACCCTTCCATGTTATGACAAATGATATAATTTTTCTATCGCCTCCCACTCTATAATAAAGACCAATGTGTATATAGATAAACATATATCTGTCACACAAATATTAGCAAATAAAAACCTGTCAAACGAAATAGATACAAATTTTTAGGGAAGGGAGAAAGCAAAATAAAAGCTGGCCATAATGAATATCGAAAGAAATCCATCACTATTCCAATAACGATATTATGTAACGTTCTTTGTTCTTTTTATAAACTTTCCAGTTTGAGACGCTTTCTTTCTTATTTTTTTAACTTCACTGATTGAGACGTTATTTTATATGGAAACACTAATGACACATGATGGGAAGTGTACATTCGTGATATACTCTATTTTAAATATAACATGTTTACATTTGAAATATAGAAAACCTATATATTAATAGTGTAGTACCTTTAATGTACGTACATGCGTGTGTCACGGTTTCCAGATTGTAAAATATTTGATCGGGAGATCTTATTTATTAAAAAGGAGGATAGAAGGTAATAACATTAAATTATTAGTATATAAATACGCTAATTTAACGTATGCAGTATGTTATCACCTTCTACCTTCCTTTTTAATAAATAGGATCTCCCGATTACTGAAGACAAGATTAAAAAAAAAAAAATTAAAATAAAAAAAACATGATGTTACTTTGGGCAGAAACTAAAATATACCTTCTTACTCTTCTGGCTACGATCCAAGAATAGTACCTGCTCTGTCTTAAGATGTATAATAATATCGTGGAGTTTCCATTCGCGCCGGGCGTCCATACAATGGAAATATGTCACAGACTCCTATGACGATATTGGAGATAAACTGTAATAACCAGATATATTCTCACACTACATTAGCTCAAATAATTTTACTTACCAGATAAATAGAGAACTTGAATGCCTACTAGACACTGTCCTCGAATATATAAGGTCAGAACAACCTGGTATGAGTAAACGCTGACCAAATATACAAAATCACGTAGTATTTGCTGCCCAAATAAGATCTCGCTATGGTTAACCCACATAAGCTTTTATGAGGAATGGTGCACCTTCTCGAAGTGATGTTACCTCAAGTAATAGCACGAAGCTGGATACTCTACCATACTAGATCGATTCTTGTCCTGGAATCTAGTAAGATTTAGTAAGAATATGCAGCCCTCAATATCTTAATGATGAAATTCAACACATCACGAACGTTTTAAAAACATTACAGTATCTGTCCTATTTCATTTCTTACGCAAAGAAAAAAGCTACGAAAATACACTACAATATAAACAAACAGAAAAATAAAACAAATACCTCCCTACTAAACAGACATCTTTTCATTCCCACCCACACTAAAAATACAAAAATCTACGACACTCTTAATAGACTTGATTTTCATTTGATACAAACAACTTCCACAACAATAAAACAGACATTAAAAACTACGAAGCACTCTCCCAAAACCCTCACATCCAACGCCGGTATATATTCCATCCCATGTAACGATTTCCAACAAGCATACACAGGCGAAACACAGCGTAAATTGAAACGTTGATCACCATTTTATAATTTCATTCGGTTTTTCTTTTTTCAAAACAACATAACGTCAACCATCGCTGGTATTTTTATTTTATTTTTATTCACACACACACACACACACACACACACACACACACACACACACACACACACACACACACACACACACACACATATGTATAAAAAATATAAAAATACCAGCGGGGGTTGACGTTATGTTTTGAGAAAAATAGAAAAACCGAATGAAATTATTAAAATAATCAACGTTTCGTCCTTATTTCAGAGGACATCTTCAGGATATTGAAGTAAAAATGCAAGAAAAGAAAAAGTTATAGATCATACGAAAAAGAGAACAGTTTTTGAATCCTACCCATGTTGAGAAGGACAAACATATGTGTGCGTATTTATTTATTTATATTATTTTTCTCAAAACACACATATATATATATATATATATATATATATATATATATATAGAGAGAGAGAGAGAGAGAGAGAGAGAGAGAGAGATAAATAATCGGAATCGGGAATCAGAAAACTCGGAACTTTTGGGGGTATCGGTATCGGAATCGGAATAATTTGTGCCTATTTTCCGATGCCCAAAACGATTCTTTTAATTATCTTTGTTTACTGGGTTTTGTTTAAAACAAAATCTCCCACTGCTGGTAGTCATAATAAAACAATAAATATCTATTGATTTTAAACGACCAATAAAACTAAAATGTATATATTACCCCCCCCCCGCCAACACACAAAAATTTATGCACATTTCACATGTGTTTTTAAGGTAATCAAGAAAAATAACAACTTTATAGTTTAATATTTAGAGATTTATACAGAATCGGAATCTTCCATATACAATATTTTTTATTTTTTTATTTTTTTACATTTTCACCCCAAACAAGACATATTGCCACTTTGATGTAGGGGGCTACTATAAGGGACCTAAGTTTCAGGGGTACTATGTAAGGAGCTTGAACGAAGTGTTCTCAGGTGAAGTATCTCTAGCCCGAGCTATTGGTGATTGGTAAGGTTTCATGTAATTATTAAAAGAAACGAGCTTTGTCTTGGCAGCGTTGAACCATCCATTTTTGACCCTACTCCACTACAGACTGGAAGTCTTCCTCTAGGGTTTCGTCCATTACCTTAGATATGTGCTCATTAGTTTCCTCCACGTGCCTGCTATAGAGCATGGTGTCGTCGGAAAATATACTCACCTCAGAGACAATTTTATCAGGTAAGTCATTTATGAATATCAGAAATAACAAAGGTCCAAGAATAGACCCCTGTGGCACACCCGCATTTATATCAAATGTTTTGGACATACGCCCATCGAGGACAACCTGGATTCTTCTCTCATCTAAGAAGGGTCTAATTATGCTAAGCATTCGTCCAGTAATACCATAGGATTTTTCACATACAGTACTGTTTTGCTGTACCACAGCTCATCAGTGCGGCAAGATTAGATCCTATCCCTAGCCAGGGATTAAACATACAACCCTCTAGTTTATAGTCGGTAATTCTAACCTCCAACCCATGAGACCGGTGCTCATAAACGACCTCATCAAATGTCAATTTATAAAGACACCCGCCCACCACTTTTACAGTGCTTGACATGCTTGTTTATTTACAAACAAACAGAGAGATTCGTATAACGCTAATTCAGCAGCGGATGAAATCATTTTACGAAAGTATTCTTCCAAAGGAGGTGGAGAGAGTTCATATATATATATATATATATATATATATATATATATATATATATATATATATATATATATATATATTCCATTTTCACCCTAAACAAGACGCAGTGCCACTTTGATGTATAGGGTTACTATCAAGGCCATAAGTTGTAGGGATACTATGTAGGGAGTTGAGCAGCAAGATGTCTGTTCACATTACACTTGAATTTCTGCATGCCAGTACAGTTGGGAAAGCAAGAACCCGGAAGAGATTTCCAAAGTCTAGTAGTTCTGGGGAAGAAACTATTAGAGCAGAAGGCCTTATTACATCTATGGACCTCTACTGTGTAGGGGTGGTATTTTGTTGCTTGTCGAGGGTATTTATGTCAAGGCTTGTAGTTCGTCGGAGCATCGACCATTAAAATACTTGTAAAACAGGCAGAGGGTGCAACATTTCGTCTTAATACCATAAGAGCAGATGTTCTTGACCGTCTAGCTGGGGTCAAAGTGTAGTATCTATTCTTCAGATGCTACACTTCAATTTTTTTGTTCTCTCTCGGTGGAGAGCAATCTTTCACGACTGAGACAATTTTAATTTTTTGTTCCTTTTCTCTACGTTAAAAAATGACCGTGGTATCCAACTCTGTCGTGTGGGGAGGCATTGTAAATAGGAATATTTCGTCGATGCGACAGAGGCTGAAGCTTATGTGACAGTTCGAGACCTATCAGGTTGGCGACTCTTTTTTTTAACCCTGTCCAGGAGCGACAAACTAATCAAATGACTACCATTTTGAAAAAGTGCGATAACTCTATATTCGTCCATACAAATTTATTTCCTTTTGAATGGAAGAAAAATATTACTTTGATATAAAAATGGTACAGTTTAAAAAACGAACGACAAAACAAATTTCTATTTTTAATGGTAATCGCTCTAGACAAGGCATAAAGCCACTTGATTTAAAGTATTAAAAAACTTCTTAAGGCGAAAAACTTGCAAAAGATAAGTGTTTGATGAAATAGATTCTGACCCAGAAAACAGTAATTCTTCCCCCTTTGTCAGAAACATCGCTCATAGAATGTGAAGAGCAAAGAACAAAATAAGAAAAAACGAAAGGCTGCTTAAACTAAACACAAGATCCACTTTCTACACCCCCTAAAAGTTTCAAAACCGAAAAGTTACAAAATAAAAACATTAGCGGGTAGCACCGGATAGGGATAGCTAGTTGTTAATATTGTATCCTATTATATTTGTAGAAAATTTGCATTTTTATACGTGCTAATGGCGTAATGCTTTTAGATGCGTATTCGTATCAATATAAAGTGGCTTTGTCTGTCGGTCAACGACTTCAGTTTAAAAAAAGAATCTCTATCTGTGCCTAAATCTAAACGCAGATTCCATGAACAAAGCTTTTTTTCCCAGAACTGCTCGCCTCTGGAACATTGTTCCGCCACCCTGCTTCCCGGTTGTATACAACATGGTAGCTTTCAAATCCGATGTAAAAACGTTCTTGTTGAGCCGTCCTCATGGAGAAATGTCCTCTTAAACGACATCCACCCGGCGACCACGACTGGCAATACGGCGATGTTGTAGAGGTGTGGATATCAACATAAAATCTCGGAAGATGCAGGCACTCAAAACGATCCAAATGGAGAGGAAACTTGGCCAAATACCCCTGTGACGTAACGGATAAAGTATTACATGACATCTGCACTTTCAAGGGAACAAAGATAAGGATTTAAAAAGATAGATCAACTCCTCTCAGTTTATTGACCAGAGGGAATTATTTTCTTTTCACTTCGGCAAATCTCATCTCAGATTTGGGAGGTGGTCGTGGATCAGTGGTTAACGTCACGAATGGACACTTGGGTGTGCCAAGTTCGAATCACGTTCGTTCCACATAAACACTTTCATTTAGGATTTGTAACCTTCACGTGGTCCTTCATGTAAGTACTCGATGTCTTTCTAGAAAAATATTCTAACTAAAAAGATATTGGGGAGACCAATGCCAATAAACGAATCATCTGATTCATACGAATGTATTTCAGATTTACTTTTCAGTCTGTCATAGCATTTTTATCGCTAAACGTGCACATTGAACATATGTAGTTTATCTTAGAGGTGACACAATGATAAAGAACCTTTTCGATGAGCTTGAACTCCACACGTTTAAAAACCTCATGCCCATCGTAAGCATAATTTAAATGGTATCATTATAAACGTGACAACATCAGAGCGTGTTGTCAGTTAAATTTTTTTCTTTGCTCAGATGTTTATAAAATCTCAGTCGTGTCAAAGCAATCGAGGTTAACAGGTGTAAAAGGTCAAAACTACCTGGCAGACACAAGGATTTATAAAACGATGACAATATTTCAATCTCTTTGTATTTAATGTGTATATATCTCCCCATCTCCCTCTCTTTCTAGCCCTCTCTACCTTATTCGTGTTTAGCCACGAAGGAACCCCACCAGCAGATGTAGCCGACGACATATAAACCGCTTAATTAAAGGATGATGTTCTTATCGTTCAAAACCATAATGAATAATGCTCAACAACAACAACAACAACAACAACAACAACAACAACAACAACAACATCAACAGCAGCAGCAAAAACAACATCCAACATTGCACTGTTTAAACGGATGCAACGTAAGAATATCCGGAGTTTTTTTTTCCTAATGAGAAATGAATATTTGATGAAACTAATTAATTTCTCGCAAAAAACAAATTATCATTTTCATGCTGACGTGAAATGCAATTATGAAGATAACTATTCCCATTTTGGTTTCCCAAATTGTCGTTACAACTTCGCAGATTTGCGCTTCCACGCAATGGATGTGGATTTCATTTTATGTCCTCTTAGAAGAAGCAAGGATTTTTCCAGAATATTAACAATGGTAAGAAAAATACATTTTACATTTTTCTTTTGTGTGCGTCATTACCTGTATTAAACATGGAAAAACATTTATTTAAGGAATTCAGATTTTATTTTTTGTCGCAAAAGGCTCAGATAACTTATACACTTGCACTTTTCTTCCAGCTCTCCTGACACTCTTCCAATCTAAAAGTACTAAACCAGCACTGAAACGCATACATACATACATACATACATACATACATACATACATACACACACTTTATATATATATATATATATATATATATATATATATATATATATAGTAATTTATAAAATATATATGGCGACTAAGCTACACTGAATATTCTGCGTTTCATCCACTGTAGGATTCGTCAGCTCCTACAGTGGATGATACGCAGAATATTCAGTGTAGCTTAGTCGCCATATATTTTATATATTACTAACTAGCTCTACCTACGTATTGAGCACTTTTGAAGTAAATACTTAAAGTTTACGCATAAATCTATACTTTCGTATATTAAATTTATGTGAGTAAATGAAGTAGTTATATATATATATATATATATACTGCTAATTTGTTTTCGAAAAACCATAATACATATTTTGGAATTGCGTAAGTAAACAACAGATCAAGATCAAAGTGTAGTATCTGTTCTTCAGATACTGCACTTCAATTTTTTGTTCTCTGTCAGTGGAGGAGAAATCCTTCACGACTGAGACAATTTTTTATTTTTGTTCCTTTTCTCCACATTAAAAAACGACCCTGGTGTCTAACTCTGTTCCGCGAGGAGACATTGTAAATAGGAACATTTAATTATGTAAAAGAAAAAAATCACCTTCAGTATATTCCTTTACACTATTGAATGCAATAACGTTTCTCTTGATACTAAAGAAAAAATAGTTATGAAACCAGCGATCGAACCAATGACCTTTACTTCTACAATGCTAAGGCGCAATAGATTTAGCTTTCATGGACTGCGTCATAAATTGATACAACTTCATATTTATCCGATGAACGTAGGCGAAGATAGATTATATTTGTGCACAGACCGCTTGTCATTGCGACAGTCGGGCGCGAAGGAACATGCATCTTTCAATGAACGCAGAAAAATAGTACTGAATAGTTTGGAAGACTTTTTTATGAACATTTTCCATCCATATTATAAGAATTTGGTCGTTAAGAATATTATTTTTTATTATTATTTACAATAGGAAAATTATTTCCTCAGTTTAGTGTATTTAATAGCAGTGTAGTCGCACCGCGTAAAATGAAAAAAAAATTACTCTCATATATCGTTAATGGTGTAATAGGTTGAAAGATAAGAACTAATGACTGCAGGGGAGTTAGTCACACTCGCGCTGAAATTACAAAACAAAGAGGAACCGCATTTATTTATTGTGGATTATTATCCTCACCTTTTTTAGTTGTTGCTTCACGACGTTTCGGCCAACTATTCTTCCGGCCTTCGTCAGGTGGTAACCGCGACGGGATAGGAACTCCGAAACTTCTAACTGCATTCTCATCAATTACTGCCTTCCATAGTTGTTTTTCGTCTCACCACGTTTTGGCCGACTGATCCTCTGCTTATCTCAGTAAACATCCCAATTAATTAAATAATATATATAGCATCTGGTACGGACCCGACCATGGAAGATCAGATAATAAATAAACGTGCATTTATAGGACCAAAAAATCCAACCTTGATCGCCCTTCGGGACCTGTGGCCCAGTGGATAGATACGTTAAATCTCTACGGTTACAGGTGAGCATTGTCTGAAGATAACGGTTTCAATCCTACCTAGGCTTAGTTGGCCAAAACGTGGTGAATCGAAAAACAGACAGTAATTGCTGAAAATCCCGTCGCGGTTACCACCTGACGAAGGCCAGAGGAATAGTTGGCTGAAAAGTCGTGAAACAACAACTAAAAATGATCAGGATAATAGTCCGCAATAAATAAATTAATAAATAAATAATACTCATCTCAATAATGAATTCCAATTGATTAAATGATATAAAGAGATTGAATGGATAAAATATAAGAATTTGAATCTTTCTGGGACCACCTACAAATAAACGACCAAAATGCATATGAAACAGAATTTTATATGTAATGGGTTTACAGACTAAATAGAAATAAGAGAAATGCCGACGTTATGCATAAGAAGATTTCTTTATTTTTACGAATTAATGTTTCTGATTGCATTGCTTTATGTTAATTTTCCACAGTGATATCAAGTGAAGAAATTATGATAAATTTATTCTATTTTTGTCTTTTAATAATTTATTTTGAGAAATATGAACAAAAATACATGGAAATATAGAACTTTTATACATAAATATATGAAAATACTAGCAGGCTATCCGGCGTTGCCCGGTTGTAAGATACGCTTAAATATGATATTTTAATTCATGCAGATTACTCATTTATTATTTCAGAGACAACTCTCTATCGATTATTATATTGAACCTAATATATAGTAGTGAGATCGAAACCAATAAAAATATTTATATGACTTGGGTGCGATCAGCTAAGAATCGAAGCCAAAACATACAATCCCCACCTTCATTCTTTAGACAAGATTTAAGCAATTAAGCAGACAGGCAGACAGACAGACAGACAGACACACACCACACACACACACACACACACACACACACACACACACACACACACACACATATATATATATATATATATATATATATATATATATATATATATATATATATATTCACTTTTCATTACGTTTTTTCTTTAGATAGAAATCGCCCGATCGTCGAAGACAAGATGCAAGTAAGCAAGAAAGCAAGCAAGGTGCACGGAGTTTTATAATTATATATAGATATATAAAAATATAGAACTTTTATATATAAATATATATAAATATATAGCTTTTATATATAAACCAGACTACCCGTGACCGGTTGGGTCAGTATATGTTAAGGCTAGCTATCGAATAGTAAGTATATTAATTATCGCAAAAATATGCGCGCTTGCGAGTACAACGATGGCCACCACTTTAAACATAAAGAAGTGCATTGCTTAATATCCTGAAACTACTTATTTGCGGAAAATTTAAATACAATAGTCGTTTTCAATATACCCAAAAACCTTTAGAAGTCGTCATTTTAAAGGAAAAGGTTAAAGCGGAAACCAAGTAAAAATTTACCAAAGCTTCTATTTTTTATATTTGCGTAAAAAAAGTTAGATGCTATACAGTGTTGATCATCTGAACCTTAAAATTTGTCTGACGTCACTTCCGTCGAATGGCTTTGTAAACAAAGAAGTACGACTCTTAACGAAAGCATTTGTCACAAGTCAACGGCTTTGTTTTTTTGTAATGTTAAATGTTTTGCGTTTGTTTTAGCGTTTCAAATTGTTGCATGAAAAAATGAATTTAAAAAGTTTTAAACTGTTAAAAAAATGAAAATGAAAGAACGTTTGATTTTTTAAATTTAAAGAATGGTATTAAAACTTTTGTGGCATATCCTGAAGAATCTCGGATTGCATTCGAATTATCGTTTCTTTTAAATAAAAAATTAATTGTTTGAAACTTGCAATGAAAGTGTATATACAATTAGATAAAAGAGGAATACCATCTAAAAAAAAAGTTTTAAAAGGTAAGTCTTTAATTGGTCCTCTGGAACACTTTTACCTAATGTTATAAATTTTTTGACTGTTTGATAACCACTTCAACTTACAATGAAAAATGCAAATAAAATTCGTAAAATTCCGATGAAAAAAAAAAAAGAATTTAGCTTTCTTTTTATTTGCATATTTTACACGCGAAAAAATTGCTGATTAAAAAAAACAAACTTTCATGACTCTTTTTTCATGTAAATAAGTTTGCGCAGAATTTTTCAAATCGGATGGACGATTTAAACAGCAATCTGATCTGAGTTTTATAATTATGTAGATATATAAAAAATATAAAGCATTTTCAAAATATTTTTATATTATTTCAGATAACAGTGATGGTCATCGGTCAATACGAAAACGTTGCTAGCTCCAATTATACACTATCAGGTAAGAATTAGAATTTTATAAGGACACACTAATGTGCAAGGTGGTTGCTATAAAAGTGAGAAACATGAGGTTTAAAATTTTATTTCGTATAATTGCATATAACTCATTCGTATAACTGTTTTCTAATTTAAATTTTTTTTTTAAATCTAATCATCATGAAACGCGAATATTTCACTTCCTGAGTTTTAAATTTTTAGCGCCGCGTGTTGAAATATATCTTTTCTGCATTGATGGTGGCCATTTTGTGTCTAATGTTGTCGCAAGAAAGAAAATGGACACTAGTAAAGAAGCAATTACATTTATATATATACACATCCATTTTCCGATAAGGAGTTTAGGGAACGCAAACGTAAAAGGGTTTACGAAAACATCTAACATGGTACGCATTATAATACGCAAAATAGAAACAAAGAGTATTATTACTAAAGAAGGAATTCATTTTTATTATTTGAATTCATTGGACTACTGTTCTCATCTTGCATATCAATTTCACAACGTTTTGGTCGATATAACCTCCGACTTTCTTCAGGTGCATCTTGTCGGACTTTGGGATCTCTCTGTCGAACTCTGGAATCTGGACGGAATTTCAAACGGAACTCTTTATTTACTTCGCGGAGGTATCATGCTCTCGTTCCGTCAGCCATGACTGGATAGAGGTCATAAGTAATTCGCAATTGTATCTTTGGTCGCCCACAGAGAATTGAACCTTCAACCTTCAGAAGAATATCAATTTTACGATTGATTTTTCAGGTACCTTAACCACTGCGCCATGCGTTCTTTCTTTCCCAAATACAATGAGAAAATAACAAAAGTTGCCGGGATCGGAAATGGAGAAATATGTGTGGGCAATGAATGTAAATAATACTTTGTGTTGTGTGTTTCTGAGAGGCTCTGCGACTGCTATCAGAAGATGTAATCCAGAGGCAACGCTTGCTATGGTTTAAGAAGACATGCTCACAAGAGGAGTTGAGTGAAACATATGTTCGCATTGAAGGACAAGATAGAAAGAACGTAAGATCTCGTTCTAAATACTGCACTTGGGTGGGACGATATTTCAGACTTTCAGGTTAGGATTACGTTTTCTGACGGTGGCCAGAATAGATCCAAGTAGTATAACTCGGATAAAATTTTAAGGCAGATAACTCAGATAGTCATAAGCCAACAATAAAATCATTAAAATTGTAAATATAAATGTTTCGCAATTATGGGGATATTTAAGGCCCTATAGCGTTCAACAATGACCACTTATCGGATTGACGCGCTCTCAATGGGAAATACGGTATAATGGTGACTGACAATTGCGAGTGATGTTGATAAATTATTATATTGAATGCGATTATAAGTTTTCATGGGTCAGTGAACGTGTCTGGAAACGAATAGACAATGATGACCAATAGAAACCCAACCCGTCACATATGAAACATTTTGCTATTACGTAATTCACTGGACACTTCCGACGATCGGCGACGTTGGAGAAGTTACCTGGTTTCAGGCACTTCACTAGTATCAAATGGGATCGTTGATAATTTATGAAGTGTAAAAACTCGTCCATCCGGATGTTATCATCGATAATAGTCACGTTTCATTCGGATATAGATTGAAAGTTATCCACACTTCCTATCAGCGGTTGGACGACTAAAGCTGTGATGCAAATAATCAAAGGACATTGTTCGCTGAAAAAATCGTCAAACAATCAATCATAAACACAAGAATAAGCGAACATTTCCCATGAACATGAACACGTAGGTGACTTTATAATCTAGCTTTAGCCCTACATGAAAGTACACATATGTGATAAAAACTTTCGTTCTTGTTAATCCTCGAATGTCGTATCAGGCCACTTCTTAATTTGCAGAGTAGACCAGAAATATGTCAATATAGTTTTTTTTTTAAATTACATTTTCACCTCAAACAAGGCACATTACCACTTTGGTGTAGGGGGCTACTATCAGGAGCAACAACTACTGGGACACTATGTTGGGATTTGGGCAGCAAGATGTCGGTTCATGCTACACTTGAACTTCTGCATGTCAGTACAGTTAGGAAAGTAGGGACCTGGAATGGAATTCCAGAGTCTAGCGGTTCTGGGGAAGAAACTACTGGAGTAGAAAGATATTTTACATCTAGGGATCTCTACTGTGTGGGGGTGGGATTTAGCTGCCTGTAGGGTTTGTCGAGGGTGTCTACGTCGTGGGGGCACAAGTGTCTGCAGTTCGTCAGAGCATTCACCATTAAAATACTTCGTCGATGGGGCAGAGGCTGAAGCCAGTTACGGGCCTATCAGATTGGCAACTAGTGTTTCCGGATATGCTGCAAAAGCTTTCACATAAGACTGTCGTTCCTGTCTTTGATTGTGTGGTTTCAGATGATTTACAAAACCTGCTTTTGATAAAAGTTATCTGCTACATACAGTGCACTTCAGTTCCTGTTGTAATTTCTCTGACATTATATTTCCGTTCTGCTTTTTGAAAACACGTTTTAAGGCAGTAAGACCTGGACGCAGCGCCTCAAAAATCTTACAACCTTCTCTGATTGTTTTTCTTCACAATGGTCAATCTTTTGCTTCGGCTTCCCAGTTATGTACACCAATCTAAAGTATTTTCAAGTTGTTTTTCGTAGAATCCTTATACCTTTTTCTTAGTTAATGTTGTGGTCTTTTACCCCTATCTATCTCGCTATAAAACTTTTATGTATGAAATTTTTTGTCCTTCATCCTTACTAAGTGTCCAGTCCAGCGCATCTGGTTTTAGATGTTTTTTTTAAATTTCTATACTAGTCTTATTTGATCGTTCAAGAACTACAGTGTCAAGCATTAGAGTCTTACAGTTTATTTTAAGTATTCTCTGAATACAACTTTAATAAAACCTTTTCGATAACTTGAGATGCTTTCTATATGCTGTACAAATCTCTGACCCATATAGCAAAGTAGTGAAAACTCATGTTTCGTAAATATTTTTTGATATGATTCCACGATCTGACCACACACGTTTCTCCAGTTTTCCAATAGCAGAACCAGCTTTGTCTATTCTCTGATTTATATTAGCATCAAGCGTATAGTCCTTACTCAGCGTACTGCCAAGATATACAAAATTGTCCATGGCATTTGATTTCTTACCATCAACCAAGATGTTTGGTTCAACGTATGGCATTCCTATAGGAGGGGAATATATAACAGATGTTTTGAGACTGATGGTAAGTCCAAAGCCTCTGATAACTTGTCCATAACTATCTGTGTCTACTTGTGAATGTGATACAAGGTTTGCATCATCTGTATATAAAAGTTTAAGAAAAAAAGTTCTGAAAAATTTCCGCTTTTGTCATCTAAGACATCTAAGGTTAAAAGTTTACCTGATGCACGAAACCAAAACTTCACCCTAATATCGCAATTGTTAAAAGCATGCACCAGCATCACATCGACATATATAGAAAATAATGTATGAGCAAGGATATCACCTTGTTTCACGCCGTTTTCAACTGAAAAGTGGATCAGACAAAGATCCATTAAAGTTCACTCACGCTTTCATATTATGGTCTTACTGTTGAAAAACTCCACAAAACTTGTAGGACAGCCTAGTTTCCTAAGAATCTTTCAAAGTGATTGATGGTATCAAACGTTTTTTTCAGATCGACAAAATCTTGATACAAAGGCACTCGCTGCTCCATACATTTCTCCATTAGCTGTCGCGCAGAGAATATCATGTCCATTGTGCCGCGGTCAGATCTAAAACCACATTGATTCTCTGGGATGATAAAGGGTCAAATCCATTTCAGCAAACGATTTAACAACACCTTTACTAAAGCCTTTATTACTGCTCCAAGCAAACTAATGCCTCTATAATCATCACACTCAGATTTTGACCCCTTTTCTTTATAAATTGGAATCATTATTGCATCTTGAGGGATAGCATTAACATGCTAAACAGCAAGGATGAACGCATGGACTTTGTTGATAATGCTATCACCTGCAAATAACAATAATTCAACAGGTATTCCATCAAGTCCCGATGCTTTTCCCTTATTAATCTCTGTTAATGTTGTTTTGGTTTTATCAATGGTGAGATCAATCATCTCATCGACGTAACTTCTTCATTGGAAAAACAAAGAGACAACAAAGAAGAGGGTAATCTAAAAATAATCCAGAGAAAATGGAAAATCAGACAAAATTGTTGCAAACAAAATTCAAGCACAAGGAAAATAAGATTCTATGAGATGAACTTTACTTGAGGGAGACTATCAATAACTATATCATTTACTTCAGATGTATTATCAAATAGATTTCGAAATTGTTCTGTCCATCCTTCCATTATCCTTTCAACATTGTTTTAAAGAGCAGAATCGTCTTTGGATTTCACAGGTACCAATGTTGGAGGCTGTGGCCCAAAAGCTTGTCTTATTTTTTAATACACATCTTTTGAATTTTTGCGGTCATAATCTGTCTGGGTGTCTGCTGACAATTTGGCACGCGACTTGTTTTTCATTCGAGTTGTCTCAGGCTGTATTTTTATTTTTGCTTGTTTATGCATTTTTCCTGCAGTTATTTTAGCTGATCCATTAAAACACAGACATATCTCGGGAGCCTTTTTCTTCTCTTCCTAAAGGTTGCTGATTGTAGAATTGTAGAATCATTTTCATCAAACCAATCCTTATGTTTGTTTTTTTTTAAGCCAAAAATTTCAGTTTCTTCTCTATATATTAGGGTATTGACTTGTTCCCAAGTTTCATCAAATGAGATATTAATAAATGAGATCTCAGGAATTTAACATGCTGCCTTATTTTGTAATTTGGACACATCGATGCGTTTAGGCACTTTTACTCTATTGATTCTGACATTTTTCCTTATACACAACTTAAGTTTTGTACAAACAAGTTTGTGATCACAGTCTACACTCCGCATAACTCTTACATGTCCTGAAGATTACACTTACGCATGATGACATAATCAAATATATAACTATATATAGAGAGATTAAATAAAGCCATTATTTACAGATATTTTTATAAAACCAACAATAAACTCTTTTCAGTGTAATGCAGACTACTAGTAGAGTATTGTGGACTAAGTCACTGCGGGGAGGCATGTGAAAATTTATCCCGGTACACCGCGTGTGGGGTCCCTTACTAGTGCAGACAATCAATGGATTTGATTAAAAATTAGCAATTTCATCGATTTCAGTGACAATAAAAGTATGAGAAGGTGGAACATTTGTTGATCCTCATTCCATCCTGGACAACGTCGGGTCTTTCTGCTAGTAAGATATATATATATATATATATATATATATATATATATATATATATATATACATACATATATATATATATATATATATAAAGAGAGAGAGAAGCAGGGTTATTTGGCGATGTTTCTTAAGTGAATTGATTTTGTTATTTTTATAACGTATGTCTTTTGGACTACTATCCTTATACTGGTTGTTATATATCCGCTCTTTATCGCGTGTTTACTAGCGTAGTTTCCTAAAATGTCCAACTGGAACCTTGTTTAGTCCACAGAAATAGACCTTTTTCTTTTCGCATTCAATCTTTTACAAATACTGTGTAACGAATATTTTATATCTTAACTTTTACATTTTTAACCACTGTGTATTTGGGTATATCTTTCCCGAACATGAATCCACTATTTTGTGTGTGTTTGTTATTCTTAATAGCATAACACGAGTGTTGGAATCGCATGAATAAGGGATCATAGTGAAGAAAAGGTTGGATTTACACGCACACGCACTTATTATGCATAGGTAAAGTGTTTGTTTAATGCAAGATTATACACAATATACAAAAGTAGAAAAGAGAAATAAGAAATAAAATAAAACATTAATAAATGGGCTGCATATAAGCTGCAGTCAGTATAGACTTCAAGGCTAACTAAGGCAAGGTGAAAAGGCAGTTCTTCAGAGCTGTGGTGAA
Source organism: Euprymna scolopes (assembly GCF_053919585.1). NCBI lineage: Eukaryota > Metazoa > Mollusca > Cephalopoda > Sepiida > Sepiolidae > Euprymna > Euprymna scolopes. Next base: position 32,512,201 of record NC_136484.1, on the reverse strand, counting down.
GTCTGTCCTTGTTTACGGTGCTACAATCTGAACATACACTAAAAGATTGGAAAGAAAGCTAGACGGCACGTGCATCCGTATGCTACGAACAGTGTTAAATATATCTTGGAAAGATCATCCTACGAAACAGCAACTTTATGGCAACCTACCATCCATATCTACAACCATCAGGGAGGTACGCCTACGAATTGTCGCTCACTGCCATAGGAGCAAGCAAGAGCTGGTGAGTAATGTATTGCCATGGACTACACAGCGCAGGCGTACGAGTATAGGACGGCCTAGATGCACGTACATGCAGCAAATTACACATAACGCCAATTGATCTTGCTAATAGATTATTTTTACGCCTATTTAAATTTTTTTTTTTTAATATTAGGTTGGCGCAAAAATAATGTCATTTTTTTGACTTGAAGTTGAACATTAAAAAACGACACTATTTTTGCACAAACCTAATACATTAAATAATTCGATTTTATCTTCCAGACTGCATGGCTGACATTGAAAACTTCACCCAAGTTGCTTTTACGGATCCGCTAAGCAATACTTCTGTAAACTTCACAACGTGTCAGATGACATGTCTACAGGAGAACCAGTGCATCGCGTTTTACTACGAAGTTGGCGTTTGTCGACGTTACAGCAGATTGGCCAGAATGATTGACTATCAAACAGGAAATGTTTACTTCAAATGTCTTGGTAAGTTTCTTGGGCAAGGCTTGCTTTCAGAATGTAGAGGCTATTAAAGTCTAGGGGGAGGAGTAAACTCATATCTCCAAGGAAAATTTATAAAGATTTTCCTTGGGATATACAATAATACACACACACACACACACACACACACACACACACACACACACACACACACACACACATATATATATATATATATATATATATATAAGACCATGTCTGTTTGTCTCCATATTTTCAAACTCTAACTCTTCCGAAGCTAAAAGTCGCAGAGCAGCGCTAGGGGTCTCAAATGATTGGAGTTTTTAGTGAACCGTTCTTTTATGGGTCTTTAGCCGATTAAAATAGTTTATATATATATATATATATATATATATATATATATATATATATACATATATATATGCATATATATACATATATATATGCATACATATATATACATATATATATACATACATACATATGCATATATATACATACATACATATACATATATATACATACATATACATATATATACATACATATACATATATATATACATGCATACATATATATACATATATATACATACATACATACATACATATACATGTACATGCATAATATACATATACATACATACATATACATATATATACATACATATACATATATATATACATACACATATATATACATACATACACATATATATATACATACATACACATATATATATACATACATACACATATATATACACACACACACACACACACACACACACACACACACATATATATATATATATATATATAGTCTTTGAAGTTTTTAACATTTGAAACCACACAAAAAATTATTTTTTATCATTCATCAAAAAAAACATCTAGTCAGTAAGTCATTTAATCACCTGCAATCACTGCATCAACTCTCAAATTTACTATAATACCAATTTTTATATTTTTTAAGGGATCATCAGTTGTTTACCACGAAACACTGTTTCGGGGATTTAAAAACAAAACAGTGTATTACATCATGGCTCCCCAGCAGTGTTGATCAAACACCACCACCCTTAATCTTAGGAAGAAGACAAGTTACAAAAATTTTTTTTCCCCAATTTCCTATTCTTAATTGTAATTACTAACCTTTTCATAGTATAAAAATGAATTTCTTACCTGTGCGATTCATCAATTTCCACATTTAAAATGGATACATTTTTTAATTTTTTAATTTATCATTCTTGTATTTATAAGATTTGGATTAATCCATTTAACTACTTATCACCCCCACTATAGTTAGTAGTTTGTATATTTACATTCTTATTTATTTAAAATTAGATATATAAAGGTTAAAAATATTTTATTTTTACATATATACATTTTTTTTTTTTTTTTTTTTTTTTTAACTATATAAATTTATTATATGTAATTATAAATACATTTATACATTGCTAATATAGTTTTGGATTTCCTTTATCAATATAATCTGGTTTATCTTAAACGATTCAAAAGCATCAGGATAACGAACAAATGCTTTGTTTAACTGTTTAAATATTTTATTTTTATCTCCACCTTGTTTTATCATCCTTATTACTAAGCTAGAAACTGGTGGTATAAAATCTGTTAATTTTAGAGTAACGCGAGCTATTCTCAAAAACTCTGACATAATGGTTCCATAAAACACAAAAACGGGGCAGGTGCTATCCTTATGGGGCATACGTACTATTTTAAAGGGGAAAGCGTTTCTTTTATCAAATATTTTATAAAGAAAAATTCCATCCTCAATTTTTATATCTAAATCCAGAAATGTAGCCTGTTGTCCTCTATGTTCACAATTTAATTTTATATATATATTGCTTGATTGTATCACTATAACTAAAAGGAAAGAATCAGTCCAAATCCATAATCTTTTTTTATTCTCTTTTATTTCGGCGAATATCTATATTTTCTTCTTTGCTGTCTTACGCGCATTTCGCAACTTAATTACGGAAAAAATATTTTTATAAGTTTATTTGGATACTCTTTAGAGGCCGTCAAATATCAATAAAAATTGATACAGTATTCCAAATATAAACAAAAACGAGGAAAGCATCGTAAGAAGGACGAGAAGAACGGCAAGTGAAAGACATGAACAATTAACTTTAAAGATGATAATCAGAGACCTCTCCCTCACTCACAAAAGGCAAACATCTGACACCACGTTTGAAAGTTCTGAAACCGCTGTCATAACATACCTTCATTGAAACAATTTGAACGACATCATAAGTTATTATATGTTATAATCGATTGACTTAAAATGGGTGCTTTATAACAATTTGTTGATTGAATATGCTTAAATTTGTACTGATTTTTGCATTAAATCGTAATCCCTATTAATCTCTATTAACCCATTACTGTGGATCGAACGGATACCATAATACTTAGTTTGCTGCACCTTATTATAACAAAAGTCTACACAAAATTTTAGCAAGATCGGTTAGTAGTTTCTGAGCAAAGTTCTAAGGCAAATGTGGTATTGTGGTTACTAATCCTTATTATTCCTCAACTGTGGATCAAACGGATACCATAATTCTTAGTTCGCTTCATCTTATCATAATAAAAGTCTATACAAAATTTCCACTAGATCGGTTCAGTAGTTTCCAAGAAAAAGTCGAATAAAGAAACAGATAGACTAAGAGAAATATATTTATGACAATTTGCACACGTAACTAGTTCTGTAAAACTACTGATAAAGTTGTTTTTTTTTAAATGTTTTTTTTTTTTTAATTATTACAGCTTGCGAAATTGGTTGGTATTATTACCAAGGCTTGTGCTATAATGTTTCTCCAAACTGTTCCAATATTGGTGCAGTTTCAGCAAGATTCTACGGTTTGGATTTGGTTGTCATTCACGTTGTTAGCATGTAAGTAAATTATTTACAATATTTAACAATTTCACAGACATGTTTTTTTACAAGTGATTCAGCACTCATCAAGTCCTAAGTGCCACTCGAGGATAAGGGTTAATGAGCGTAAGGTGGTCACTGAGTCAATAACTTAATGATCGACACTGGTGGAAATTGGATAGAATTAGATAATTTAAGAGGGAGAACTTGCTTACATTGAACTTGAAGACAACCTCGTTGTAGTCAGATGGAAAGTAGGCCCGCGGTACAGAGTGCCACAAGTGAACAATCCTAAGGAAGAAATTTTAAATAAGGAAGAAATGAAAATAAGAAAGAAACAAACAAACAAGGCTAAATTGCTAATTATAAACACGAAACCTGAAATTGTAATAATATCCATACGTTTTACAACCATTTTTGACGTTTACAGTATATTTTCATCTAAGTAACGTAAGTACTCTGCCTCAGAAGTTGTTTAAATCTAGCAGCAGCAGCAAATGTATCAGTAATGATATTGCGTCAAACGTGCTACACTATTTCCGTTCTATTATGTTGGTGCAAAAATAATGTCGTTTTTTGACATTAAGTTGAACGTCAAAAAACGAGATTTTTATATGAATAAAATAAAATACGCATTAAGTGCGCTTGAAAGCCAAGTCACAACGTAATATTATGAAAAATAAATAAATATTTACTAGCATGAAATTTATAATTTAAATATAGTTCGGAGTCAAACTCTATCCTCAGTATGCTGTTTTCTTTCTTTTTTCCTCTTTTTTCTTACCATGTTGTAAAGTTGGAAAAAGAAAAGTATTTGTAAAAATCCGCACGTTATCACGTGACCGAAATGCGCATTAAGCCTTGTTGAAAAGATAGTTGGTGTGCAGAGGTGTAATGCATTACTTCATGTGTGCTTTAAGCACGAGAGAGAGAGACAGTAATAATGAAATGGTGTTTATAGTAAGTTATATTAGTTTTTCCCCCTCTGTCCTAGAGAGATTAACGATACATCTAAAATAGGGAGTGAAGATCCCTCCCACTGTTTTTATTCATGGTTAAAAGAAACGAAAAAAATATATGTTCAAGAATAAATATTAAAATCGATTGAAGATAAATTACGTTTTGTGAAGCATTGACCAACAATGGTCAATAACAATTACGAAACAGATCTGTATGTGTAGTTTATAGTGAAATCTTTCGAGCACAGGAATTGAGAGAAAAGTGACTTTATTATATGAATCAAGTTTGTAACTAGATACCTTCAGATTAAAAACAAATAAAGAGGTGATGGCCGAGGCGGAGGAGAATGTGTCATAAGTCGTTTATCTTCTCATTTTCGTATCGCAATAGCACGTCGTCATTTCTTAATTTTATAAACAACGGCACGCCCAAGCTTGATGTAATTTAGGAAGCGCCCACCTCGATATTATCACTTCTAGAATTAGTTTAGCAATTCATTTCCTCGTGCATTAGACGTCCTTATAATCAGGTGTTTGTTCCTCAAAGCACTTGTCTTCCTCTAAAACATCTGACACATGAATCAACATACTTTGCCACAATTCTATGCAATATTTACGCAAAACGCTTTTGGGTACTTCAAATTTATTGAGAACTGTTTAGCTATGTTTTTTTTTTCTGTTTATAGTATGAAGAAACCGTTTTATGTGAGGGAAATCATCAACCGCGATGGAGTCTGGCAGTTTGCTTCATACAATCACACGTTTATGTATGTATCTGGATCAGGTATGTATGCTCAAATTATAAACACCTTGTTATATTTGCAGGTAGAATAAATATGATACTTACGCACGTATGGAACCGTGCTAAAATGAAAACGTTATTATTTAAAAAGCCATTCTTAACATGGGGAGGGGAGGGTGTTCTGTAACTATTCTGTACTTTCACCTCACAATTAAATAAAAAGAGATATCGTAAAACTTCAATTAACTTGAAAATACTATTAAAAATAGCACTCAAGTACATCAGCACAAAAAAGGCTTTAAAAAAATACGAACTATACAGGGTGACCCCAAAGAAAAAACAAAAGAGGCCATCTAGAACATATGCTGTAGAACGGAGAAAAAAAAGAAAAAAGACCAAAGACCCTAGTGTTTTGATGTGATGTTTTGAATATAATAAACTAGTTATGACCAAAGTTTCATTTCATTCGGACAAAACGCTAAGAAACGGGGCCTAATTAGAGCTGGGGCCCGTTTTTTATGGGTCACCCTGTATATACCTGGCATTGCTTGATAGTGGTTTTAATTGCATTCTTTGAACTATCCGTTTTTTTCCAAAACAATTTTTAGATTCAAAACAAGAGAACGTAACTCTGTATCGCTGTTGTGTCAAACTTTATCCTCGTTGAGAGGTAAATAAATTTGGACAATGTAATTATACTATACCATCGGATGCTGGCGTTTTCTTTCTTCTTTTTCTTTTGTTTTAGTTATAGTATGTGCATATTATCAGGGTATGATGTATTGTCCGTCATAGTTCTCTTTAGGGAAATCATCGGACCGTAGCCTATAAGATTTTTATTTAAAAAGATAGTTTTCTTTTTACCACGGAAAGACATACTAAGCTACTGTACATGTCTACAGCTCTTCTGAACTCGAATCCAGTAATACTATTGTAAAAATAGTGATGATGAAATGTTCATTTTTTTGTTGTTTTTACTCTTTTTCATTCCAATCAAGGAATTCTACCACTTTGAGTATAAGGGGATACTATTTGATTTCGTGTCTAACAGGGGACTGTGGGGAGTCGAGTCTATTCACATTACATTTAAACCTGAAGATTTGTACAGTAAAAAAATGAGTAAACAAGGAGGAATTCCAAAATCTAGCAGTTCAAGGGAAGAAACTATGAGAGTAGAAGGCTTTCTTGTGTCTAAGGAACTCAACAAAAAAGGGATAGGATTTTTTTGCATGTCGGGTTAATCAGGTGTATGTAAGTCGAGAGGGCACAAATGCTATCACAGTTCATTAAAGCACATTCTATTAAAGTACTTGTAAAACATGCACAGAGAAGCGACATCGCGGCGAGGGGACAGGGGGTGGAGCTTGGCCGACATTGAGGTACCTATTTGATTTGAGACTCTTTTTGGACTCTGTGTAAGAGTGAATTAGTAATAGCTACACCAGTCCAACAATACTCCATGCATTGGCGAATTATGGCTTTGTAACGATGTAGGATGCCCCCCTGTGTGAGTAGTCTTCTCGCACATATACCACATATGTTTTACTCAAATGTCTTTATCAATTGCTCCTTTTCGCGCTGTTTCTTTTTTTCGTGCCTTATTTTTGATACTGTTTTTCTTTTTACTATTTTTATCTAACGTCTATCTAACGGTTGATTCGTTTAGTATCACATATTCAAATGTACATGCTATACTCTATGTTTGTACACTTCCTGTCACTTCTAGCTTACTATTATTAGACTTGGTTATTGTTCAGGAGTGTTAAAGAAATAGGGAAGTCGAATGTATAAATGTCTGCGTTTCATAAATGAATGCTTCCAGCGAATTTGACATAAAAATTCCACTTGCGTATTTAAAGTTTAAATGAAAATTTTTCCTTTTTTCTCCCACAGGAGAGCAGTGTGTATATGCTAACGAAACTATGCCATTGTTAAATGCAAACTGTTCCTTAGGATTGGACGAAATATGCGAAAAGGACGGTAAGAGAAACCATTTTACAAACATTGATTAAACAGATTTATGTCGCTAGAGTTATTGTGAGGTTTACGTTCGATAGAGTTAGGAATCTGTTTATGATTGATGGGGTTTGATATTGGATCATAAAACGGATTCTTTATTCTACTGAACTTAGGCTTAGCAATAACTTTAGCGACAAACATGTATTTTTTTACAAAGGAATCTCCACTTATCAAGGCCCAGAGGCCACTCGAGGATAAGGGTTAAAGTGTGCACAGTGGTCAAAGAGACAACATCGTAGTAATCATTAGAAGTCTAAATTTGATAAATTGGATTAATTAAGGGGAACGGCTCATCAAGAACTTGTTTACATTGGACTTGAAGACGACCATATTGTAGTCAGCTGGAAAGCAGGTAAACGGAAGAGAGTTCAACAGGTGTGAAGTTCTTAGAAAGAAGCTACGTTTAGGTTTAGACACAGATAAAGAGTGGTGGAAATTATTGATAGTGTTTATACCCAAGCGAGTGTTTCTCGTGAATGTTTGGCGAAGGGGGTACCATAGATTAAAGCTCAGACGAGCACTTGCCATGAAAATAACGATAAAACAGAGACAAGCTCGCAAACTCTCTTCTGTATTTAAGAAGTCAAACAATATTCATACCACAAATCTTAATAATAGTGCGACATATAGTAAATTAAATAAAAACAACATGACATTAGTAGTTATAATAAGATTAAAAATTGAAGAAAAAGAAATATAATCTGGTATACATCGCCCTGTGATCAACTGTTAAAAACTTAACTTGGAAAGTAATGCTTTTTATGACACCCTCTTTTATTTAGTGAGAGTTACTAGGATTGAGAAACATCCTAGGAATGTCAACCAGCTCCCCGATAGGCACATGGGCGATAGAAACATGAACGGGTCAGTAAACCGACAGGCATGAGCATCTTCTTGATCGTCAAGTCTTCGTTACGTTGTTACAGGCAGCATTTCTATTATCGGCATTAAATGGCAAGGACAGTGTGCTGAAATGTAACGTTTGTACAAGACAGCAAACAAAGGAATTTTTATTAAAATATAATTATTGTATTTAACACTGGCGAAATATATGTAAATCAGTTCATAGCTCAAACTGCCACGCGTCTGTCGTTCGGCTCAAACTGTCATGCGTCTGTCACGCATAAGATCCAAGCTTCGACTGTTTAAAACAATACAATTCTAATTCAATTCTTTTCTCTTTTTTATTGGAAGGAAGTGAAAGAGAGAAAGAGAGAAAGAGAGGGAGAGAGAGATACATAACACTTGAACATTGTTTATTTTTTGGTAGGCTTTGATAACGAGTCCTTTTAGATTTGACCTTTCGAATTCCAGGATCCTAGATCGTTTTGACTTGATTGAATATGATAAACAACTGCCACTCTTCGCTCTAATCATATCTGAGAGACAACGGTAACTGAAGCCGTCATTTTTTCTTTTCCAATAATAACGCATTTCTTTCTTGTCTCCCCACAAGCACAGTCAAGCAGAAGTTAGGTATAAGGTTTATTTATGGAGAAGCCTTAGCTCCCCCCAAAAGGAGCTTCTTCATTGTAATCGAAAAACATTCCTTCGCTATACAAGATTTTCCCTAAAATAACCCAAAACTGTCCTACAGTTGCCGCAAAAACTAAAAAATGATAATTAAAGTACATAACATTAAAATACTAAATCGGAACAATAATAATAAAATGCAAAACAACGTAATGAATATAGCAATAAAACAATATATCTATGAAGGATAGTAGAAATAGCAATAAGCGAAAACTCTAATAACAATCATCGACATAGAAATAAGAAAATTAATAGTAAAGAGATACATTTCCACTGTAGAGTTCATGCAGTTTATCCATTACAATATAAATGTCTAAAAGAAGCACTAGCTACCTATTACTAGGAATTTTAAAAGAAGCAGATGCTCGCCAATGGTAGAGTAGAAAATAATACGACAGGACAGTACATGTACAAATTTAGACGACCTGTATAGATTATGCCTGAATGAGAAACTTGAAATTCTAAACGTTAACGACCGCAAGTCTATTAAACAATAAAAGTGAAATAGTAAACAACTGTATACACAGAATTGATTTTACTTTGGAGTAACAATACATAACAAAAAGAAGTAAAATAAAATAATTATAAAATAAAAAATCTAAACTAATCTAACAACTCAAATAAAAGTAAAAAATCTACTTCAAACATGCACATGTTAAAATAAGGTCACCTATTAATTCAACACATTTACAAGAAAAGAATCATTTCCATTCAAAAAAACAATAGCGGGGGAAGTAAAATTAAGCCGAACCTTTGTCTGAAGCTAATGTCATAAGCTAATGGAAACATGAACTCTTTAGCGGGAATAAGAATGAATTTGATTGGTTAGCTAGTTAAAGTAAACGCCACAAATATATGTATACACTCAGTAACATGAATCCCATGAATTTTAGCCTAACGAGTCCCTATGGGGATAAAGTATGGAAGATTCTGTGTATCTTATTTGCTAAATATATATATATATATATATATATATATATATATATATATATATATATATATATATATATATTTATCAACATTTATATGGTTGCAACACTGTATATGCTAATGTTTTGGACAAATGTTCGGTTAAAACCAGAAGTCCTCATCAAGGCAATAGTTGATTTCCACGGAAGAAACTAGTCCTCAATTTTTGTTTTTTTTATTTGAGGAGTGGTTTCTTCTGTGGAAAGCAATCAATTATTAAGTCGCCTGACCATGACTTCTGGTTTTAACCGACCATTTATCCGAAACATTAGCATGTCCATTTATTTATATTAATAAAAATATATTTTGCTCTTCTTTTATTGAGCACTCTTAGTAACCTCATGTAATTCATTAGTTATCACTCTTGAATACTTTTAACCAGATATATGTATTTATATATTTCATTATATATTTATTATATATATATATTTACACACACACACACACACACACACACACACACACACACACACACACACACACACACACACACACACATATATATATATATATTATATATATATTTAAATATATAATTTACAGTTCTATTGCATTTAATCTTTATTCAGAAAAGTTTTGTTTTTCAAATATTGCTTTGCAGCACATACATAGAAAGTATATAAAAGTTTAAATCTTTTTAAGGGACAGAAAAAGAAAATAAGGGTTAAAACAAAAAAAAGGATAGTAATCTTTGAATAGAATGCGATGATGTTATTAGGTTCCAGATTGGTTGATGATTTCGCCATTGAAAGTAAATTTCAATTCTGTTCAATAGAGCATCCAGAATAGGTACTAACCCATTGAGAGTGGAGAATCTTAGATTTATTTTATCTCATCTTTGGTGCTGCAAGATCCGCTAAAAGGCGTTCTTTTTCATAAGGTAAAATCTGACTGTTCAACATGGATATTCCAATAAAATATCATAATAAAACCCAGAAAATTGGAATTTAATGCAGGTTAAATCTGTTATTTTTAAGGGTGATTTAAAATAAAGATAAAAATAGAGATTTTAACAAATAAACGATAAGTTGTTTTTTTTAACGGCACATTTTTTTTTCGATTCTCTAATTAAATGAAGATAAAAAAAAATAAAGGAATAAATTAAAACGTTTTATTCCGAGCGAATGATTAATTAAAAGAGGAAGGAAGAAAAAAAAGAAAGTCAAAACGGAAGTTATTTTTAGTATAGCGCGTTGGAAGATTGATATAGAATTCAGCACAACAGATATCTAGCAGTGAAAAATAAATCGGTCAAAGGTGAGAGTGGGAGGGATGTTTATATGATAGAGGAACAATAGAAAGCATAAGTGGAAGTTTATATGATAGGGGAAAATAGAAAGCGTGAGTGGAAATGGTAGAATTGTCAATAAAGATTAATATGACTCTTAATATAAAATTTAACTCATTTAAACTATCGGCTGGAATAAAGTCAATGAAATAAAACTTTTTTTTTAATTTAATAGAGAAAAATATATATAAGGCGGTTTATAGAAGTAAAATTATTAGTAATAAAACTACATAATTAAATAACCTACGAAGTACTATAAATATTTGATAAAATCTTAAAGGAGTAAATCACTGCTGAAGTAATGAGGTAGGTAGAAAAATGTATTGTCTATAAATTATGAAACTATAACGTAAAAAATCTCAAAGATCTAGAATAAGGCAATCATATTTAGAGATGATTAATATTAATATAAATAATATTTTCAAGATAATTTTAGATAGAAATATTGTAAAGGAATATCTATCTTATTTTTGCTACTAATTTATTTATCTTATTAAATTTTAGCCAGTTGGTATTAGGATTTAATTGAGAGGTCTTGGAGGAATTGCGATTCCGCAGACGAAAGGAGATTGTGGAACGATACAAAAGATGAATTGTAGTTGAGATTGCTTAGATTGTGAAAGGTAGTTACGAGGCATGTTAATAAAGTTATGATTGAATATGTAAATTATGAGTTAGAATGGTAGGGGTCTAAACAGTACTATATATAGATGAATATAAGTGTTTAAATAATATTACATAGTGTTTTCTAAAAGTACTACTCAAAAGCCAAGATTTGACATGTAACATGTAATCATGTAATTTTTGGGATGTAAAAGAGGAACAAATTAAGAGAGAAATAGTTGATTAACCTGATTGAAAGATTCCTAATAGATTATATATAAAAGAATATGGTAAGATTGAGTAAGTTGAGTAAATGATAATGTGTAGCGGATATTATTTTTTATTGTCTAATAAAAAATCTATGTTATTTTACATTGGTTGTATTTAAAGTTTCTCTTGTGTTTGCATTGTGAGACCAATTCGTTTTTAGTGCTAAAAATGAGAGCAGAAGTCCGAATAATCTAAATAATACATTGGTTAAATAGTATTACTATTTATGATGACATTTCCTTTTGTTTATACTGAACTATTCATAGATAGATAGAGAGAGAGAGAGAGAAAGAGAGAGAGAGAGAAAGGGGGGAGTAAAGGTGAGGAGAGAGGGAAACCGTATAAAATAAGAGTAGGGGTTAAATAACAAAGAGTGAGAGGATGAGAGTGATATACGGAAATTTCGTAAAAATGATAAACTTGGAGAATCAATTGAAATTTACGGTTAATTATATTCTAATTAACCGTAAAATGAAACTCTCTAAAAACAACTCAATACTCAAAGTAAGGAATATTGCATCACGTATTTTGTGTGATTAAAATATGTAGTAAAACAGTCTTAAGAAAACAAACGTTGATTAAATCATTTTTATTTTATTTTTCTATTTAAAATATAAAGTTAAAAACGCAGAGTTTTAGCATTGTATAATCGATACATTCATTCATATTTACTTTCCAGGAAAACCGAAGTATCAAGTGACCACGAGTGGTAAGTAAAAAGAAAAAAATCACGGAATGCTGTACGTTTTTGTTGTAATGTAACGCTGTCCGGGAACCAACACGTTGTATATTCAGTCGCAAAGGAGACTAAAAATAGGGAAGGACTTGAACTCGCTTTTTGTTGTATATAACATTTATTTTCTCATTCTCTCCTCACCGCTGTGACGGCCCTCACGTGATTATCTTTTTGAGCGTCATTCACGCCTCGCACGCGATCGCGAACGTTATCCACGTCTCCAATGTGATCCCCTCTGTAAAGTTTTTATTTTTTTCCTATCGGTGACGTCATTTTACATGCATTTTCATATGCGCGTCCGCACTATACTAGAGCAAGTGGTATTGTTACATATTCTGTGAAAAAAAAAACTGAAAGGTAATTTTTACAGAATTTGTTTTGCATGATGGATATGTGGCTACTGTATTGCATTTTGGTTCATATTTACTAGAGTCTATGGCTATTTTTGTCGACTATTTATGTGTAGGGTTTTAGTTCTTGCTATTTTTTGGACATTTTATGGAATTTTCATGCCGCTTATGTCTCGGATATTTCGTAGAATTTAAGCACTGGCTATGTTTCGGACACTAAAGAAATACCAGCAGGCCTCTCTGCGTTGCCCGGTCGTAAAATACGCATAAATATTGTATTTTAATTAATGCAGATTTCTTATTTATTGTAAACAGAAATATCGTAGGTATTAAACCTTAAATTCTTTTTAAAAAATGAAGTAAAAACGGAAAGAAACTACGACATGTTCATTGTCTTATTTCTTTACAAAAAAGAAAAGGAGAAATTATTTATAGAAAAATACAGAAGTTATTATAAGTAAAGGAAAAGCTATTTAAAGAACAAAAAATGATCTAAAAGGAACAGGAGTGATAATTTAATTTAAAGAAAAACAACATTAAAGTTAGGCTAGACTATAAATATTTCCAATTTCCGAATCTCGAGCAACATTTATGTATTGCTTGGAAAAAAAGAAGAAAAAAAACGCAGGAACCTGACATTAGCCCAAGTAAGCTTTTCAATCAAAACTGTACTTAGAATTTGTCCCCTATCGTAGAAGTTTTCCTTAAGAAAGTATGCATTTTTTTTCATTGAATTTTGTCTTCGTTCGCGAAGAATTTCCGATAAAAAATAATTATCAAAACTATTTACCGTCTTAAAAGACAGTAAAAAAATATGTAAGAAATTAAAAAGAAAACTTGGTGGTAATAAAGGTAAGAATGTACTAAGTAAAAAGAACAACAAAGACTCCATTATTTCTCTGAGCAACAGGTTATTTTTCTTGTTGGTTTATTTTGTTTTCGCTTTGGGAACGAACACCCAAGAAATAGCAGGATTTGCATTGCTTTTTTTTTGCCGAATATTCATGGATCTAGTGAAGGAACCCTCAACCGCCTTAAAATATGACGGCATATACTAACACACAACTGTTATCCTCGTCTTTAACTTCTAATGTAATTTTCAACTTTTCTGTTTCCATTATTTTCACTATTTTAACGTTGCACCCAATCTGGCTACAAAATGTTAAAATATTTTGGATCATATGTTGATGCCGTTCTTTGTGTCTGCATGATTTGATATTTTTTTATATATAAAAGTTGATTTATTTGACATTTGAATAACTCATTTACACTATGTATTCAATATGGAAGTCTGATAACTGGAACGCCCAAATGATCATTCATAAGCAAGTAAACGCGTGTCGACTGGAATTTGCAAGCATATTCTTCTTTGTGAGTCTTCAAAACATATAGTAATATGACAATTTTACACTTATTTAAACAGTCATGTTTATTATTATGATTTAACGCTATACAGTCTTTTAAACTGCACTGGTTGGGTAGTAGAATACAGACAATGCAATACTACATCGTATGGCTTTCCTCTCCACATTGGAAAATAGTTGGATCGGTTTCGTAGTCCCATTCGGTCATGACAACTTCTGATCCACTTATAACATTATTTATATTCTTCACAAATAACCATAGTCTCTCTCTCTCTCTCTCTCTCTCTCTCTCTCTCTCTCTCTCTCTCTCTCTCTCTCTCTCTCTTAAGTTATTCGTCTTTAATATAGAGCGGATGCGCGTACGTAAATGCATGCAAAGTGACATCACCAAGTATCCTCGCGGCAACGTACTTATGTAGAGGTGAGCATTTTTGCGGGAGCTGTGTAAGTTATTGTCTGCATACACAAACACCGGAAAGAAAGTAATATCTCATATTAATGATATATATATATATATATATATATATATATATATATATATATATATATATATATATATATTGTCATCCATATACAGTACTGTTTCGTTGTATCACAACTCATCAGTGCGGCTAGACAAACACCTTTCCCCAGCCGTGTATTTAACCTACAACCGTCGCATTGACAGTCGGCGGCTCCCACCATTCGGCTACGAATCAGTGCCGTAAATATTTCTCATAGAGTGTGTATTAAATTCCCACCCTCCCGTCGCACAGTGCTCTAACCATCAGCTTGTTTACAAACAAATTAATAGTGGGCTTCGCTTAATCGCTTTTAAATACGCGTCGGGTGAAAATATATTTACAAAGTGCTCAACCCAAAGAGGGGGAGGCAAAAACAAAGTCCGCACTTGTAATTTTTCAAAAGCTGCAAATTTAAGCTAAATTTAATATAACTGTTTAAACAAACTATACCTCATTTGATTGGCCTTTTATTCTTCTATAATTTAACCTGTTCATATTTGACTTTTAATTGAAATATTCCAGTGGACTATTTACTCTTGTCTGGAACGATCCAGCAGCCAAAGAACACCGATCTCTCTCCTCTCGCTCTCTGTTCACTGACGCCCCCCCCTCACCAGACTTCGACTAGCTCACTGAAGACTTCCACTGGACAGCTGGGGACACTTCAAGTTTTCTGCTTCCAGACGGTAGAATATCCGAGAACTTTCTGCTCCTTTATCTTTTCTTTCGCCTCGGACACAGTCCTTTTTGATGCGAAATAAACCTTTTTGTTGCTTTGTTATAAAAATAAATGAGGCGTGTTTTAATTATTCTGTGTCTTTTGTATTTATTAATCTTTTATTAGGGATTTTGCGCACTCACGTATAAAACTACCTATACACATTTGTGAGTATTAGTATTATGCGTGGTTTGGAAAATATTTTACGTTGTATATTCAAGAGAAACTTTTCTGTGGTTGGAAGCTTATAACATCCCTTTTTAACTGTTTTTTTTTTTACACCAAACAAGGTAGAGTGTTACTTAGACACAAGAGGCTACTATTTAGGACCAAATCTGCTGGGACACTATGCAGGGAATTGAGCAGCAAGATGTCTGTTCACATTACACTTAAACGTGTGCATGTCAGTAAAGCCAGAAAAGTAAGGACTCAGGAGAGAACTGAAAAGTCTAGCAGTTCGATGAAAGAAACTATTAGAGTAGAATGTTTTCCAGCATTTAGGGATACCTGCTCATCAAATTAGTCGAAGGTACTTACGTCGATAGGGTATAAGTGCTTCAAGTTTGTTGTAACACATCTCATAAAACAAACTTGTAAAACAAGCACAGGGATGCAATATTTCAGCGATGGGGCAGCGGTTGGAGTTTGGTTGATAGTGCGGGATCTCTTAGGTTGAAGATTTTTGGACCCTGTCTCGGAGCGAGAGAGTAGTGGCAGATGCACTAGTCCAGATGTGGCAACAATATTCCATGCATGGACGAATGGTGGCTCTGTAAAGATACATGATACTCCCACTTGTGAGTAATTTTCTAGTATGGTAGAGAGAGCCCACCTTCTTTACAGTAACATTGGCAATATTCTCAATGTTCGGTTAGAATTACTTCATTTAAACCATGTATGTCAAGATATAATCGAAGCTTTTTTATTTAACTTCGGCTATTACTAGATAGTCCAGTTATGATGATGTTGACTAGTTCACCGTTGAGTTCTTTTAATTGTTCTTGTTGAAATTGCAACGTTTCTGGTAAGGTGAACTGTCGCATATATTTTCATCTATCGTGATAGTTGTGTGCATTCATCTGTCTCAGGAGACAATGGAGTTCTGTGATTTAGATTAGTCCGTTGGCGAATGTGCAAGCCTATCCTAGATCGACTAGCTCTCTTGTAGATGCGACAGATATAGGTGGTAACTGATTGTGAGTGCTCTGAAGCAGCTGTCTGCGCTCTTTTCTCTCCCTCCACTGTTCGTCTCTTCTTTCTTCACTTCTTTCAGAGCATGCCTTTATAACTCTTCTTCATTGGCCGCAGTATTCAACCAGGGATTCATTGTTGGATTGATGTCACTTGCTCTCATGTTTCGCTTGAAGATATCCCTGCAGCACATTCAATGGAAAGATCCCAGCGAATATTCATTCAAATTTTTCATAGCTTACTGTTTTTAATGTTTAATGTTATTTTTTTTTAACTAAAACATTGCTTTAAGTAAAAATAATTTTGCGGGAAGCAAGGAAACAGCATTCTGCATCTTAGATTAGCGAATTGCAGCGTCTGCTGTGACTGCACAAGCCTATCCTGGGTCGACAGACTCTGTTGTAGATGCCACAGATGTAGGTTATGTCTGGTTGTGAGAGTTCTGTTGCAACTCTCTACCGTCTGTGTTCTCTTCTCTTCCTTCAGTATTAGTCTGTCCTCTACTCACTCCTCATAGAATATGCATTTACAAGTACTCTCCAGAAGTTATGATCTTGAGCCATGGACCCTCGGTCTGTTGGGTTATTGCCTTCTACTCTCATATCTCGCTTGTACATATCCTTTTAACGTAGAAAAAGTCTTTCTGTTAGTCTTGAATCGGTTGCAAGCTTACCATAAAGAATGCCCTTTGGAGCCTTCCCATCCTCAATTCGCTTGGCACGGCCAAACTACCAGGGTCGTCCTTGGGCAAGCAGAGTGAACATACTCGCGATTTCTCTCTGATCACAAACGGTCTTGTGTGAGATGGGGTCCAGTCAGGCTAGGGTTGCACAGGTAGATGTTGAGTCTGTTCTCTTAACAGGAGGAGACGGAGTGATTCAATGTATTCCAGCTTTGCAATAATTTTTTCATATTAGCAAGTGTTTTAAGTCGGAATCAACGGTAAATACAATTTTTATTGTTTCTGAAGTATCTCTGCAATCGTAACAAACTATTTTGGATCTATCTTTCATTTTTGGTGGAGAGTTATTGTATTGAGATGACTTGGGTTTGTGTCGACCAATTAGGCGACTCACGTATTGATTCTTAAATGAAGTTTTCATAGCTTTATACTAAAAGAAAGAGCAGCCAGAGGCCAAACACACAGCAAGAAGAAAACGTTCATTCCTCCTCTGGTTCCATCCAACCAACTAGCACCATGCAAACATAAAAGATTTACCCCATTCTTTCACCTGTCAGTGAATAGAGCAAAAAGCTGCTATTATACAATGTCACCCACGTAGTGCACACACATATGACTCCCACAGGAAAACTTGCATACACACACAATCTTCTTACAGTGCAATTAATATTTTCCTTTATAGAAAAGAAACGATTTATTGTTCAGACATTTGGGCATGTAACATTATGTTGTGGTGAGAAGATGAGTTCTTGCTATGAATGCTTTATAAGAAGGAACAAGAAATTGCAGCTCAGTCGAACGCCTTTTATGGAAATAAGTATAGAGTAGAGAAATACTAACACTATATAGACTGTGAGAAAAGGGATTACAGTATAGAATAGATAACTTCTCGCTAGATCTCGAAGTCAGTTTTGTTTTCTATCAAGGCAAGAAAAAGTGTCATGTCCGGTTTTATGGAAATCGTCTCAGATAAGGCATGAAACCAATTTATGTAAGTAGCTTAAAAAATACTACTTCAAGGTCAAAAAGTTACCAACGATAAGTGCTTGATGAAATAGATACTGACCCAGAAAACAGCAATTCTTCCCTCTTTGTCAGAAACATCGCTCCTGGAATGTGAGGATTAAAGGAAAAGATAAGGTAAGCGAGAGTTGCTGCCGAAACTGACTATGAGAGAGAATTTCGTCAGAAGTAAGGTACTCTCTGGAGAGGTAGAAAAATCCAATCATTTTCCCAACAACCTTAGCAGCAAATTCGATATAAGTTTTCTGTTTGAGATCTGGATTATTGATTGGTCGACGACTTGTCCAGCATGAATTATTTTGTCTCATGTTAACTATTATAATGCAAAATATAAATGGTGAATATCACTTCGCTTTTATTCAATGAATGTTAATAATATGGCTGAACTCTTTATATCTCGTTTATTGTTCGTTTCTGTCGCGTGAAGAAAACATGTTAATTTGTCTTTTAACCATGGCCAGGTGGTGACCAAATTTCCTACATCAAAGCTAAGAGCCTTTGGGTGTGGCAAAACATTAATTTCTCACGAAATGATGATGATTATGATATCTGTGGCCTCGGGTAGTTTTCTGAAACCACTTCACATTGCCATTGTATTATATATTTACTGCTGTACATCGATTAAGCGTGGGATAAACAGAAGTCACAAACGATAGGTTTAATTACAAGATTCTATTCATCTAGTGAAGAGTGCTTACAAAACAAGGGGAGATAGTAGATGAATTGATTATAGGACGATTGCTATCGCTCGATAAATTGGTGACCATAGAAATCGAACATGGTCCATGGTATATTTAATTGCTTGCAAATTTATTTTATTATCAATAACACAGCACAATGACAACAACAAGAAATTTACATAGTTTATATATAAAGCATAGTTTAATTCGTCAGCCTAACTGCTATTTGTGTTCGTCTATAAAAGTCTTGCACAATAATTTCATGCTAGACGCTAAGGTCCTCATGAATTATTAACTGCTGTTGTGTGTCCACCCTACAGAAAATGACGAACTCTTTCACCTATTATAAAGACAGTGAGAATATGGCTGTTGGTATTAGTACGCAGGTAATCCAAGAGTCTTGCACTCATGGCAGTCGGACTGAAGTATATCCACTCTTTATTTGTTGAATTTGCTTTTCTGTTCAATATATTTTGTTTCCTCTGATTACCGAGTTGTGTTTTTCTTCCATACTCTTACGAGACCATAACAGTAATATGACACAAAATATAAAATTGCGTCAGAATTAATATTTACTACAAAGTACGACTCATGGAAAGAAACGGATCGTTAAGTTTTTCCACTCGAGATAAATAAACTTTCATACAACAGAAAAGAATAGGAAAACTAAAGGCTATATCTTCAAGCTATGGGGGTAGACATTAAGGCAGATAGGTAAAAAATTACTTTAATATTAATTTGCATAAGAAAGAGATGTAGGGATATATACTCAATATTATTACTGTATTTTTGTAAAAAAAGTAAAAAAAAAAAAGAAGATTATGACTTGCTGAACATTTTGGAGTTAAAATTAAGTCAATATTAGGTATTAATAGGAAAAAGGAAATTTAACATGTGAAAAGTTAGTATGACGTTTTATTACCTATATGGCGTTCTATCAACTGTAGCGCCATCTAGGATATAAACCGAAAATACTAGGATCATTTTAACAGTGTTTTTCTTCAGATTACACGCGTTATACTAACTAGATTTTAATCCGTTTTGCATGCCATAATCTTAATATATATATATATATATATATATATTTGTATCACCTATATACCAAATATGTCGTTTTTCGAAAATAATGTCGATATAAATCAGCAATAAAAATAAACATAGTAAAAAATTTTTTTGTTCTGAGTTTTCATTTATGATCAGTGGATAATTATATTTTAAAAATAATATATATGCCGCTCCCCATTTAGAAGGTACCAGATTGGTCAAAGGGAAAATTATTCCCAACACGCATTTAGGTAAAAATGCACTTTCGTATAAATAATTGAATTAATTCAAGAAAGTCTCGCTAATAAAAACATCTATCTATCTATCTATCTATCTATATATATATATATATATATATATATATATATATATATATATGACTACTTCATTTAATCACATAAATTAATATACAAAAGTATAAATTTATGCATTATAAAAGTATTTACTTCAATAGTGCTCAATATTAGGTAGAGCTAGGTAGTAAGTTATAAAATATATATGGCAATAAAGCTACACAGAACATTCCGCGTTTCATCCACGCTAGGATTCATCAGGCTTATGAATCCTAGCGTGGATGAAACGCTGAATATTCTGTGTAGCTTAATTGCCATATATATTTTATAACTTACTATATATATATATATATATATATATATATATTAGCATGGGTGCTCGGCGTTGCCCGGGTGTTTGGAGGTGTATGTTGAGCAAATAAAAAAGGCAATTTTCTTAACTTTGACCCCTATTATGACCCCTTAAAATTTATTGTTTTGGGTTCAAATCAAGTTATTAAGTTAGATCCATATCCATAAAACCTATACCTAAAATTTAAAGTGTTTAGACCGAAAATTGTCGGAGGAGTTTAGAAGAGTTCTCAAAGGTCAAATCGTTGAACTTTGACCCCTTAATCGACAAATTTCTTGTCGAAAACCAATCACATCGATTTTCCCAAATCTCAGTACCCTGTATATGAAATTTCGAGTCTGTAGACTAAAAATTGACAAAGTGATTGTGTAGGGAAATGTACACACAGCGACACACACAAAGACAGACAGACACGTTCACTTTTATAGATATACTAGCATGCACTCCCGGCGTTGCCCAGGTATTTGGAGGTGTATGTTGAGCAAAAGAAAAAAGCGGTCAAGTTTTTTAAATTTGACCCCTATTATGACCCCTTAACATTTATTGTTTTGGGCTCAAATCAAGTTATTAAGTTAGATCCTTGTTCAATGAACCTATATCTAAAATTTCAAGTGATTAGACCGAAAATTGTCGGAGGAGTTCGGTATAGTTTTCAAAGGTCAAATCATTTAACTTTGAATCCTTAATCGACAAATTTCTTGTCGAAAACCAATCACATCGATTTTTCCAAATCTCAGTACCCTGTATATCAAATTTCGAGTCTGTAGACTGAAAATTGACAGAGTTATTGCGTAGAGAAATGTACACACACACAAACACACACACAGACAGACACTTTCACTTTTATAGATATATAGATATATGGACTTTGATTTTATTGGTATATGACTAATTAATATTGACTTTGATTTTTATTGTCATATGAACATTACCCAAGTTTAAAATATAAAAAAACTTTGGTAAAAATTAAGTATGAATAAATATGATATGAATAATAAAATGCATTAATGAATATGATAAAACTGTTCCTTAATAAACACAAAATGTTCTCAAAGGAGGAAATCATATTTTCACCAAAGAACATAGCAATACCAAGACATTAAGTATATATGATGGATATGGTCCAAGCAGTGAACGAATTTATTAAAAGAATCAGATGGAGGCCGCACCACTATAACACTAAAAATGAAGAGGATAAGAAGAGTATCATCACGCAGAATAAGAATACAGATGAAAAACTTACGGACGAAAACAAGGATATAAATTACTGCAAAACGTACAAAATTAAAGCCAAGGATATCCCCACCATAGATGCAGTCATTAGAAAACTTCAAAATGGACACGTCGAACCTTTTGAGGAGTCTGAAGGTTAAAAAAAATACATGAATCCCAAATTAAAAAGTATAAATAAGGTATTCAAAAAATTAATTGACAATCCTAAGATAACAGTTCCAGCAGAAAAGACAATGAACATATACAGTATGAACTTTGAAACGTATAATAAACTCATTTTAGATGAACTAAATCAAAATTATGAAAAGGCAACGGAAGAAGATTTTTATAACATAAATTTATTAATATTAAGAATATGTGAATTCGGTTTATAGAGTTCATTTGCCTAAATAATTGGACATAGTCAAGCGGACAAAACAGCCGTTCTTAATATGGGGGAGCGGGAAAGCATTCCCGTTATCTAAGAGGAACAAATAATCATTAATCAGAAAAGACCATATCTTGCTTTTTACCGTCGTCTCGTCTGAGCAGCAGAAACCGGAACTAAAAAAAGAGCAGACAATCTTGATGATAACCCAAAATGCTTTCATTCTCACTGTTCTTCTGTTGTCGATGTTTATTTGTCTGTTATGCAATCAGATTTCTGCATAAAGCTCATAACGATCGTACTTTAAGTTGATCTGGTTTGCATTCTTCTTATTGGTCCTATCTATTCCTTAACTTTCATAAAGCTCATTAATTTATGGTTCATTAATTTATGGTTCATTAATTTATAGTTCATAAATTTATGGTTCATTAATTTATAGTTCATAAATTTATGGTTCATTAATTTATAGTTCATTAATTTATAGTTCATTAATTTATGGTTCATTAATTTATAGTTCATTAATTTATAGTTCATTAATTTATAGTTCATTAATTTATGGTTCATTAATTTATGGTTCATTAATTTATGGTTCATTAATTTATGGTTCATTAATTTATAGTTCATAAATTTATGGTTCATTAATTTATAGTTCATAAATTTATGGTTCATTAATTTATAGTTCATTAATTTATAGTTCATAAATTTATGGTTCATTAATTTATAGTTCATAAATTTATGGTTCATTAATTTATAGTTCATTAATTTATAGTTCATTAATTTATGGTTCATTAATTTATAGTTCATTAATTTATAGTTCATTAATTTATAGTTCATTAATTTATGGTTCCAGGCTTGACACATTTTTGGCACACGCAAAAGTAGAAAAGACGAGAGGAAGAAGAATCCTGATGTTGATCAAACATGTTATGAATTATTGTTAAAACTTGTTTTTGTAAATAATATATTGCTAGAAATACAAAATGTTTCCGATTGCTGGATTTTTAACAAATTGTGAATTTACAATAACCTTTTTTTTTTTTTTTAGTTTGTATTATCCGTGTTATTCGGACTACTGTTCTCATCTTGAGAGTTAATCTCACATATTTTCGGCTGATGTAACCCCAACATTCTTTTCTTGTTGAACTCGGGAATCTTTCTGTTTAACTCGAGAATCTGTCTGTCAAATTCGGAAATATTTCTATTTAACTTGGGACTCTTTGTGTCGAACTCGGAAATATTTCTATTTAATTTGAGAATTTGTCTGTCGAACTCGGGAATCTTTCTGTCGAACTCGAGAAGCGGCACAGAATTTCGAACAGAGTCCTGTATTTAGTTCACAAAGGTATCATGCTGTCCTTCCGTCAAGCATGATTAGACAGAAGTCGTAAGTAATTTGCAATTGTAATCTGAGTATCTTCCACATTGAAAATTTAACCTTCAACCGCCATAAGAGTGTTATTTAAATCTGAATTTTATTTAATACTTTATCCGTTACGCCGCCGTTCCTTGTCCACATTTCGTGCAGATTCCTGAGTTCGACAAGATAGCCCTGAAGAAAGTCGGATGAGACTAATAGTCCGAATATTCCAAATAATACAACTCATCAATCCTCATCTTAAAAATTCAGAAACATATTTTACTTATCTATATATTTCATAAGAGTGAAAATGTGTGTGTTTGTGAGGAAAATTCTCAACCTATGTACTCAACGAGATTTTGATCCGTAGACTTGAAATTTGGTGTAAGGATATTCAGACATGTGGAAAACGCGTTAATTGGTTTTCATCGGGATAAAAGGGCTGCTAAGGAGTCCAAATTGAAAAATTGTTACGTGGAGGGTCATCGGGTTTGTATCTGCTTGTCAACTGTTTCATGAATGCGCATGCGTGAATCGTTCACGTGACAGATTCTTTATAAGAATAAGTAAGTTTGAAAACACTTTTCAAAAAACGTGTCAAGCTAGCCTAATGGTTATCGTACTTGACTCACTGTCTCTAGGTTTTGGTTTCGATCTCAGCTCGAGTTCTATTTTACTTACAAGAAGTGAACTGTTTAGAAACAAATATAATACTCGCATGCAGGTGTTAGTTTTTCTATGAATTATAATAACATATTTATGCGTATTTTGCGACCGGGCAACGCCAGGTGGCCTGCTAGTATGAATGTAAAGATTAAAACGAAAACAAAAGAAAATAAAACGGAATTCTCATTGTTCACTTGCTACTGATATTGTTATTGTGTTATTGTGAGGCATATGTAACGTGTTGATATTTTACGCATTAGTCCATTTTTGTATTGCCTGAATTATTTTATCATATTCCTCTTTTCTCTTTATTATTTTGTCATTCATTAAATCTAATGTCCAGTGACGACAACTGAAACGATTTCCACTTTTTCAACGATGAACGCAGATCGGAGCACATCAGAGCAAACCCAAACCAACTTGGCAACTACGACTTCCGCCTCAAACACAATGCCAACGGAAACAATCAACGCAACGACACTCAATTTTCGTTCCGGTCGAACCAGTACGCAAAAACCGGAAATCACAACTAGAAATTTACTGAACCAGGTTGTATTTCTAATTTTTTTTAAATATTTTTTTTTGTGTTACATTTCAATTAAACGGATCAACTTTTCACGTCAACCGTCAGATTAAGAAATGTATATATATATATAGTTAAACTATATAATAATGTTGTCTGAAATTTAGCTGTTTTGAGATAAATTCAACGTAAAACGACAGCCGTCAAAATAACAATAAATAGATAAAAAAGAATAAAATAAACGGGGGGGGGTGGAATAAAATAGAAAGAGGTCTTGTTTAAAATGAAGAAAACATTTATTTACAAATAGGTTGCAAATTATTGTCTTTGCAAACTTTAAAAGGCAAAAAAAAAAAAAATAAAAATAAAAAAATGAAAAAGTAACGCCAAGTAACAAAAATAGCACAAAAGAAAACTGCTTCGCAAATTGCAAACGTCGCCACAACGAACGACTACCGTTAATAAGAAAATTAAGTACGAGTACTTCCAAAATCATGCACAATAAATCAATAAATTCTATGGAATGTACTCACAATCTCGAATATACAGTCATGTACAGTCATTGCCTTTTTTTTTTATCTGCCAATTTAAAGACTTTTAAATTGCTCCAGATTTCTTTTCTTTGAAAACGCACGTTTTTTTTTGGTTTTTTTTTTTTTTTTTTGCTGTGTATATAAAGGTTGTAGGGAAAACTTCGCTTCGTCATGACCCGGATTTTTTTTTTTTTTTTTTTTTTTTTTTTTTTTTTGCTGTGTATATAAAGGTTGTAGGGAAAACTTCGCTTCGTCATGACCCGGATTTTTTTTTTTTTTTCTGCTGTGTATATAAAGGTTGTAAGGAAAACTTCGCTTCGTCATGACCCGGATTTTTTTTTTTTTTTTTTTTTCTGCTGTGTATATAAAGGTTGTAAGGAAAACTTCGCTTCGTCATGACCCGGATTTTTTTTTTTTTTTTTTTTTTTTGCTGTGTATTTAAAGGTTGTAAGGAAAACTTCGCTTCGTCATGACCCGGATTTTCTTCTTGCCGGGTTATTCTTCCAGAAGGTAAGGCTCAGGACTCCTTGGCGCCAGGATTCAAAAAGGAATATTTTCGTGCTGGATTCTGTGACGTTATTCCAAATACTCTAACTCTGAATTTTCAAGTACTGTAGCCAGTGCACCACGGATGCTACGAGTCCTTGCAAAGACCTGTGGCGCAGTCATTAGATAACTTAGATTTTGAAAAATATATTGTAAAATGATATTTTCCTAAAGGTTAAAGATTCAATTCTCAGAGTGAGCGACCGAAAAATACAATTGCGAATTATTTAAGACCTCTGTCCAGTTATGGCTGATGGAACAAGAACATGCTACCCCCGTTAAGTAAATAAAGGGTTCTGTTCGAAATTTCGTATGAAGCCCCGAGTTCGACAGAAACATTCCCGACGAGTTCGGCATGATACACTTGAAGAAAGTCGGAGGTTACATCGACCGAAACGTTGTGAAAATAACACTCCAGATGAGAACAATAGTCCAATGAATCCAAATAATATGAATTCTATTCTCATTTTGATTATTTTTTCACAATGTTACCGATGTAACTGAAGCTGTATCTTTTCGAACTTTAGAATATTTGTGTCGAACTTGGCAACTTTGGAATTTAGAACTGAATTCTTTATTTAATCCAAATTGTTATCATTCTCCTGCCATGTCTGGTAAAAACGTTAATTAACTATTACATTATTTTTAGAGATTATTGTCTGTAGTAAGAATTGAACTTTCACTCCACCAGCAAACGACCACTCATAACTCATTGCTAATCAACTGCTTTAATCGTTACAGCACGTGTTCATGTCAACAATTCTAGCATGAATTATGACAGTTTTAAATTTAAACCAAATTTTGTATTATTACTGCTTATATATATATATATATATATATATATATATATATATATATATATATATCATTATTATTATTATTATTAGCATTTCAGCCCGGCGTTGCCCGGGTGTTTGGATGTGTATGTTGAGCAAAAAGAAAAAAAAAGTGGTAGTAGGAAGGCAGGCTCGAACCCGTACCGCAAAGGAAGAGAAGAACGGCAAAAAAACCTGCCGTCTATGCTGTTACGACCACCGCAGGCTAGACAATCAAAGGAGAGGATGACTTTCAAAAATATCGGCGAAAACAGCGACCCCCTCCCCTGTAGAAAAGTGCCCTGTTTAAGGTGAAGATATAAATGTTTTTAGCCAATTTTTCGATATTTGTCGTCTGAGAGGTCGAACTTCAAAACGATACTGATCTTGAGAAAATCCGTCACCTCTGTCGAAAGTGTTGGGCAGACATGCAAACATACATACATACATACATACATTTATATATTGGTAACTAAAAATGTTCGACCCAAACCGATGAAAAAGTCTGCCCTATCACTGAATACTCTTTATGTAAAATTTAAAATGATTAGACAAAAAATTGTCTGAGTAATTTGAAAGAGACGGCAGAGATCAATTACTTTTTTTAAAACTTTGAACCCTATTATGACCCATTAATATTTATTGTTTTGAGCTCAAATCAAGTTATTAAGTTAGATCCATATCCAAGGAACCTATATCTAAAATTTCAAGTGTTTAGACCCAAAATTGTCGGAGGAGTTTGGTATAGTCCTCAGAGGTCAAATCGTTGAACTTTGACCCCTTAACAGCGAAATTTCTGGCCGAAAACCGATCACATCGATTTTCCCAAATCTCAGTAACCTGTATATCCAATTTCGAGTCTGTAGACTAAAAATTGACAGAGTTATTGCGTAGGGAATGTGAACACACAGACACACAGACAGACACAGACAGACACACAGACACGTTCACTTTTATAGATATATAGATTATTATTATTATTATTATTATTATTATTATTATTATTATTATTATTAGTTTATCCATCTACATACAATTTTTTGTATCTATTTTCAGTATTTACTTCAACAGTGTTCAATATGCGAGTAGAGCTAAGTAGGGAGGTCTGAAGATATAATTAAGCAATTAAGCTACTCAGAATGTTAAGCGCTTCATCGTCTTGATAATTTGTGAGGTTATCATGAGGATGAAACACGGAAAATTCTGTGTAGCTTGATGGTTGTGTAGTCCCAACGAGAGAAAAAAATGTATATTCAAAAGAGTGTAGCCATCAACAATTGTGGGTTTTTTTTTTTTTAGCCTTTTATCATTTTTTTTTATTTTAAAATATTTTTATAACGCGTTTCAAGCTTTGGTTCGTTTTCTTCAGATATTTTCGCGAAAAGGTTTTTTTCTTAAATGGGAGTTTGAAATGTTATTTTTACATCTGCTGATACTAAATGTGTTTTTTAGAGTGATGTGGTCTCAAACATTCTGTCTCCAACAGTAGGTGTTGGTAGTGTCCGGTCAGAGTTAAGTTCAAAGAGGAGGCTTTTGGTCCATTTGGTGAAGGTTTTTAAGTTTTTTTATGACTTTCTTTCCCCATGGATAGCACACACTCACACACAATCACACACACATACATATACATACATGTACATATACACATGCACACGCATACGCACGCAGGCATATACACATATACACACACACATACATATAAATATATGTAGGAGCATACATATATACATACCTACCTACACATTCACACACGTACTCACACACATCCACCCACTAACGTATCACACACATATTGGTTAATTTTTTTCCCCCAATCAAAACACGCATGCATACATGGACTTAATCATTCAAACATAAGTACACGCACACACACACAAGTAAGATGGAGAATAGGTAGGAGAAGATAACCACACACACACGCACGCACACACGCACACACATATACATGCACACACACATATATACATACATGTATGCACATACACACTCACATACATCTGCATACTATGCAGGCACACACACATACATACACACACATGCATATATATAGAGACATATGCAGGAGCTCACATATACGCATACATCCATATACCCACATACACACACGAATACATTTACCCACCCATATATATATGCATACATATATATATATATACACACACATATACAGATGCGTACATTCACCCACCCATATATATATGGACACACGCACCCACAATCACACATACACACACACACACATACATATTCATACACCTTTACCTTACATATATATTGGTTGAAGTTTTCTTTCTTTCCTAAGCCAAGCACATATGCATACATGTATTCAGTCACCCAAACATAATGTCACGTACACACACACAAACAAGATGGAGATAGATAACAGATGATATATATACACACACGTATACACAATCACACACATACACGCATACATACACATACACACACATATATATATACACACATATGTGTGTACACACACATACACATACATACGTATAATTTCTAATTGTTTAGTTTAGGGAAATGGTATTATACTGGATATGGATGTACGCACCCGTGAACGTGTATGTGTACAGTAATACAAACCAGTCTTTCTTAACACGGGGAGATGGGGTGTTTTTGGGGCACGTCATAAAAATTTACCCATTAAAATATACAGCGAGAATGCACTGGGGGATCACCCCAAGACGGTCAATGTTCACTGGTTGTTCAGCCTGCAAAAGGGTGTTTATTCTGAAAGCCGTTCTTAACATTGCATCGACCATATGCGCGCTTGCGCGTGCAAAAATGGCCACCCGTGATAACATAGAATCACGTCTTCATATTTGGAAAACTACTTTTGTTTCGTGTGTGAGGGTGAACATTTACCTAAGTATGCATGCGTGCAAGTGCATTTTGTGTTTTGCTTATTTATGTGTATAATTATTGAGAGATGTTTAAGGCGGGGAAAAAAATTTAACCAATATGTGGGTGATATGTTAGTGGGTGGATGTGTGTGAGTACGTGTGTGAGTGTGTAGGTGGGTATGTGTATATATGTATGCTCCTACATATATTTCTATGTATGTGCGTGTGTATATGTGTATATGCCTGCGTGCGTATGCGTGTGCATGTGTATATGTACATGTATGTATATGTATGTGTGTGTGATTGCGTGTGAGTGTGTGCTATACATGGGGAAAGAAAGTCATAAAAAAACATAAAAACCTTCACCAAATGGACCAAAAGCCTCCTCTTTGAACTTAACTCTGACCGGACACTACCAACACTTTTGGAGACAGAATGTCTGAGACCACGCCACTCTAAAAAAACACATTTAGTATCAGTAGATGTAAAAATAACATTTCAAACTCCCATTAAAAAAAAACCTTTTCACGAAAATATCTGAAGAAAGCAAACCAAAGCTTGAAACGCGTTATAAAAATATTTTAAAATAAAAATATGATAAAAGGCTAAAAAAGCACAATTGTTGATGGCTACACTCTTTTAAATATATATATATATATATATATATATATATATATATATATATATATATATATATATATATTATTTCATGTATATATACATTTTATATTCTAAGTTGATATAGCATATTGTGCATATTCTTTCCATATTTACTTCAACGGTGCAAAATATATGAGTAAAACATAGTAGTAGTAGTAGTAGTAGTAGTAGTAGTATGAAAAAATAACTACGGCAAGTAAGCTACCCAGATGCATCCATGCTTCATTCTAGTGAGAAAAGGTCTGTCTAAATTTAAAACTTAATTTAATGATTTCCTGTAAGAATTAAATATCAACGCTACTTGTCATCGATGTATTTTCGTAAAATTTTATAGCCGTGAAGAGCCGATAATAAATAAGTTAACTCGGTGGCATTTTAACAATAGTGTCTATTTGTAGAGGTACAGATTAGTCTGTTACGGAAAGACTGCTAATTTTTCATTGTAAGCTTCTCTCTACATAATGCCTAGAAGTCCATATAGTCACGAAATAGGTAATACCACCATCACACTATAAAACCCCCTTTTAGCTTTATTTCTTCACTTTTAGGTTTTATTACAATCAATTCCGCAATCTTATGGCCTCGTTTTGATTTTCGTTACTCAAAACCTTTCTGTGAGATTGGTATGTTAAATGTACCGAACACAATATTCATTAGTAATTGTCCTCATGCGTATCATTCTCGACAGCATCTGAATATCGTTTTCTTATCTTTGTCTTTTGTGAATAAATCTTTACTATGTCCGTTTATTCGCTAGTCATGTTTCCCCAGTATGATATATTGTTTTTGAACAACCGAAAAAAAAACCTTTTTCTCCAACTTCTTGACATTTTTCACGTCCTGGTTTCATACGAGTTGATAACAATCTATCAAACGCTGTTTTAATCTTCCACGTAAATATTCCCATTTGGAATTCTCTTATATTTCTTCATAAATTCTTGAATGGCCTTTTCGGTAGGTGCACTTCTAGCATTCTTAAGCACACTTTTGAACTTATCAACAAACTGTTCTGCCTGACCATTGAATATTGCATGGTACGGCACGATCGTGATATGCTCGACTATAAATGTTTGACAATATAGATTAAATTCACTAAACGTGAACGAGTTACATTGTTTCATGTAATAAAGTTAACGACCCCGAATCAGGTGACTTAATCATGCAAAAACAAATGGTTACTTCAGTTTTTTTTGTTTTTTTTTTACATTTTGATATTCTCGGCCAATTCGAGAAACTATCCAATAGCTATCAAAATCTTTGTGGATCCTATTTTTCGGTCAGGGTTTAAATTTTATAGGAGTTTTTTTTTTTCGCTGTCCAAGCACAACAACGCACAGTTTCATCACATTTACAATGTATATGAATATAAAAAAGTCGTTCTTATGGTAATACCGCCTATTTTTTATTCCGCCCGAATGGATGAAAGGAGATTGAAAATTTCATTTTTATGACTGAACTTATGCATTTATGACTTAAAAGTCATCGATCTATTACAAATATTGACGTTGTGAGACTCTAAGAAAACAACCCCGGTCATAGGCGTGCGCTCAAAAGCAGAGATGTGTAATTGAAAAAAATTGAACCGATTATTATTCACTCGTGACAGAAAAAAATTGAAGCCGGTGCATTTGATGTTAGCATAGTTAGGAGATGGGATCATCGATTTTAGAGTGGCGACAGAGACGTGAATGATAAAGCGCGCCCGAATGCTCGTGCTCAGTCACCAACCCAGAAACCATTGTGCGCTTCAACCAACTCATTCGCGCTGATCGGCCGATAAAGGTGAAAGAAGTGCGTGTAGAGTTGTATGTAGGTGTTAATGCACTGGAAACGATGTTGTCATAATATGAATACAGCAAAATGTGTACTAGGTGGGTTCCACGAATGGTCACGCAGGATCAAAAGGACCACCAACGGGATGTCTGTTAGGACGTTGAATCAGTAAGAAACTGAAGGTGATGGGTTCGTGGATCGCATCATGACTGGTGACGTGATGTCTTCACTACGAGGAAGAGTCCAAACGGCAGTCGATAGAATAGCACCACTCTCGCTCTCCTGCAAAGAAGAATTTCAAAACGCAAACATCTGCAGCCAAAGTTATGTGCACCGTCTTCTGAGAGAAGGGCGGCATCCGTCTGGATATTTTGGAATCTGAGTTGACTGTCAACTCTGGCCGTTACAGTGAAACGTTGATAAAGTTGAAAGCCCGGATTACCCATGTAAGGTTAGAGAAAAGGGAAACATTCTATTTGCAATACGGCAACGCCAGGTCATACACATGTTCGTAAACGACGAATTGTGAGACAACATTCGGCTGGACGATACTGTCTCACGTACCGTATACTTCCGATCTGTCACCGTCAGACTTTCACTTATTCAGACCTCCGAAGGACGTACTACGTGGCCAGCATTTCCCCGACAACAATGCTATAAGATGGAGAAAAAAATGAAAAAAATGAACCCCGTCTCGGTAGGTGCTGACTATTACGACCAAGGCATCAACACTTTCGTTTATCGATGACAAAAGTACATTGATAATGGTGGTGACTTTGTATAAAATGAATTCTTGAGCTCAAAAATTCGTTCGTTTTAATGGTATCACTTTCGTCTTTATAGCGCTTCAACTTTTTAAGTTGAAAAATAGAAGGCATTACTTTTGGAACGACCCTTGTACTTGTCCAATAGATATAATGACTCATGAGACATTTAATTCCCCAAATGCCCAGTTGACCGACATGAAATTCTTTTAGTATTCTTTTACGTAATACTGCAGGAATGAAAACTCGAACACTGTATAAAACTACTTCATCACAGACTGAATGCACTTCCGAGATTTGTCGGTGTTTTTTTCTCCTTTTTTCCTCTCTCTCCTTTTTTTAATCGTTGTCTTGTCTATTTCTTCGAATCTTACTGGAAGCTCTTTAATGACATTACATAATGTATTATTTTACCTTTATAGTTTATAGGGAAGCAATTATTGTCTCTTCAAGAGGTTGAACATATTCTGAGATAAGGCTAGGTAACCAACATTACTAAGTTTTAACAATGGAACAAAATCCCATTTTATGATCAGAATTGGTGAGAACGATTCCCATCTTCGTAATCTGTTTGCAATAGGCATTGGTAATCCTTTTTCTTTGACACAGTGTCTTCCAAATAAATGAAATGCTTTCTTCTTGATTTGTTAGTAACTTATTTTTGCATGTAGCACCGTAAGAGACGTACGAGTCATAATTATTAATGATTCGTTTTCTATTTTGTGTAATATGCAGGCTCTAATGTAGCTACAATGATTTCGAGATCTGGAAAAATATACGTCAAAAATATTCTGATGTGAGGATACATTTTTCGATTCCTTCTGAAATTCTCTGGTCAAGACCTGGTATATTTTTTCAATGATTCTAATGGACAAGCTCGTAGTTGTTCGGAATAATAATCTGAAAAAAAAAAACTTTATAGTGACGATACGTTTTTCGATGCCGGTGTATGTTTTATGGTAAAAGCTCGCTCTATGTCTTGACTTCTATCTTTATCTGTAATTTGACGAAGATACGTTATCTTTTTCTTGAAAAAATAGCGTTTTCTTCCCTTCAATTTTAATCTACAGCCCTGGATGTTTTAGAAAATACGTGTGCACGTGGTTTACGCTGTTCGGCGCTTCTACTGATCACTAGAATGGGATCTAGGTAGACTGTTGCAATTCCCAATCCACTAAAGAAAGTGTCTATCATGTATTGCAAAATGTCAGTTCCAAACTTAATTAAAAATGGTGTTCGCTCAAACTTGTACAAACTGTCGTTCGTATTTATACAAAGTAGGTTTGAGCACTCCTAGTCTACCTTTATTTGTAGATGTGCATTATTTCATTCAAACTTTGAAAT
Organism: Euprymna scolopes; assembly: GCF_053919585.1. Classification (NCBI taxonomy): domain Eukaryota; kingdom Metazoa; phylum Mollusca; class Cephalopoda; order Sepiida; family Sepiolidae; genus Euprymna; species Euprymna scolopes. Next base: position 32,477,894 of record NC_136484.1, on the reverse strand, counting down.
TTTTTCCTTCCTTTAGTTTTGATAAAATCTCTAACAAGTAGAGAGTAGTGGAAACTTTTAGTACTTGGTTCAATCCTTTGAATAAATCTACATAAAAACGGCTCTCTTTACTTTTTAGGTAGACTGTAAGTTACTCTACTTTTGGTGATAATCACATTTCTTTGAATTTATTTAATTGCTTATAAGTCACCACTGATCATAACATATTTGTGAAGAATAGATCCAAGATAATACAAAGGTAAATATATTCATTTTACATAGCCCATATTCTCTGTGTTCACCCTGGCAATTCATGTTTGTTTAAATCGTGTGGAGGGATTCTTAACATAGATTACGCGAATAGAAAATGTATTTTCTTTAAAATAAATGATTGAAAGTTTAGTTTTAATCAAAATTGGCAATTATTCTTTTAAATGTTCCTGATCTATCAGAGAAAACTCTCGAAAAAGTTTATTTTAATTCTTTAATCTCTCTACTTCAAGTTCACGAGCATATTCCATAATTGAAATCTTTCTCTTCTCTCCGTGCTCATGAGAATTTTTGAGTTATTTACCAACAGTCTTTAAGCCAAAGACTTTCCTTTTAATGTAACGTTAGAGATTAGTTCAGCAATGACATTTTTTAACTATTTCTCCAATATCTATTAAGGAATGGTCTTTGTAAAAGAAACATCTGATGATATCCCTAGTTAGTTATAACTAGTTGACTGAAACATATTCATGAATGTGTAGCGATACCTAAATGTTTATGTAAAAAAAATGTAAATATATATATATATATATAATTTTTTAAATAACATTTAGATATCACTACACATTCATGAATATGTTTCAGTCAACTAGTTATAACTAACTAGATATATCATCAGATGTTTCTTTTACAAAGACCATATATATATATATATATATATATATATATATATATATATATATATATAGAGAGAGAGAAAGAGAGAGAGAGTGAGAGAGAGTATTTAATACAGCTTTGTATCTGATACTGGAAGTCTGCTCTGTATCGGAAAGAAACTTTGTATGACTCTGTATGGCGGTGAAAAAGAAGTTTTTTCGCAATAGTTTTGCGAGTTTTCCTTTATTATTTCCATGAAAGATACTCGAATGATCTGTTATTGCAGGGCATTCATAGCTAAAACTCGTTTTCCTACAACAACTGCAAATTACTTCCCTTTCATTATCCATATGACTAATATAAAATATTTTCATGAATAGAGTATCTTCCCAGGAACTACCTATCTATGGAATACATTATCACAACACTGCTTCTTTGTATACAACAACATGATCTTCAAATATTTTTCATTGCTTCACGTTTTCATGTACATGCACCTGCAATCAGGTCTGGCACAATGTAATCCCACTGAGTGTCCTAAGGCATTATGCTACACAAACTTGAACCTTCAATATTTTACCTTGCAAAGTTTACGTTAAATATCGAATATATGCTACTTTTATTCTTCTTATGAAATTTAAAATGCTCGAAGACACTATTGTAATGATCTTGCTTATTATTTTATTACTTTACTGATTTATTATTTTTTATAAGATATTGTTTTTATTATTAAAGTCTAAAAGCGAAATTTTGACCGAAATCCAGAAAATTAATTCACAGACAACCCACTCAACAGTAAGACAGTTTTTAAAAGATCTGAATCCATATGTGACAAATCTTACATCTCATGAAACGCAGGTAAGTTCTTCGTTTTAAGATATACTAAAAAAAATGATCGCGATTATTTATAAGATGTTCACAGATGGTCGAACAGTATGTATTATTCAAAACATCAGATGATGAAAAGTTTGCATACTGAATCTTGGATAGAATGTGTTGTTTGACGCGGGAGGCTAATCTTTGTGAAGTAGAAACCATTTCTATTAAGGCTTTGAGACCTTCTCTTTGCAAGCAAAAATAAAATATTTTAGGGCTTAATGTGATTTGTGTTTGATTATTTCCCTGGTTTTCTCCCTCTGTTTTTCCCCCTGCCATATTTCATATTATTTTTAATCATAATTTAACATTGATTTAGCTCTTTTAGGTGAGGTACGAAACCGGTTAGCTAGCGTTTTTGTTTGTATTCAACTATTATGAAATTCTGTACCTCAGGGCGACCCGAGGTATATTCTTTTTTTCCGATTATTTCCGACCATCAACGCGTTCTGAAAATACAGTTTGTGGTAGAGAAAGTGTATACCACGTGCTTCGTTATGAAAACGTAGAAAACGGAATATCAAATATTTTGATTGTATAACATTATGCTCACACAAAATACTTTTATCTTTATTTCAGAATAGATTAAAAAATAACCAACTTCTTTTTATTTGCTTTGAATCGACTATTATAATTACAGGTTGTAATAAACGCAACATATAATTTGGTAAACTTCGCCATTGAAGCGAATTATTCAGAGAAAGAATATCCACTTTTACTTGATGGTAAGTTTTTTTTTAATTTATACACTATCTGAACTACATATCTCCTATAGGTCAGAAATTTTATATAATTTAACGTTAAAAATTAAATTATACTTCTCGTTTTTGTATAGTTTCCCTAAAAGAGAAAAATAATACTTTTAGTAACTTATCACAAACCTTATCCCCGGACGTAACTCTTTAACCCAGTTTCAGCATTGAATGAAATTTCACATATTTGACACAAAAACTTTTCATTCTGCTAATGGTACACACATATTAACACTATGTCTTGTCAGGTCACTTTTAAATTTACAGATTAGACCAACTTATTACTGGAGGTCTTACTGCTATAGTCTCTTCATAAAACTGTATATTCTGCCTTAGATTGTGTGGTTTTAGATGATTCCAGTTCCTATTGTATATTCTCTGACGCTATACTTTCATATATACGGCATAATCAGTCTGATACACCAGGACTTGTCAGATCACTGAAGTTAAGCAATAATGAGCCTGGCCAGTACCAGATGGGACTTCTATGTGCTGCATATTCTCTCCGCTTATTTTAATTCTTTAGTCTCTCTACTTCTATCATTGTAGCTACATTAGAGCCTGCATATTATTGTTTCCAGTCGTCCTGGACTTCTCCTTGCCACTGGACTCAAGCAGCGCCAATTCAGCAGAGGTATGGTTGGAGATCGCGCAACCCTTGCCACGCAATTACATGCGCGACTGCCCCTACAGAAGGTATCCTTTGTCTTTCGAGACTGAACAAAGGCATCGATATACTTTCACCATACATACATACATACATACATACATACATAAAAATCTTTATTATATATGTGGCTTCATGTGAATATCCATTTTCTTTGCATTTAATTAATTATATTTATTTTCGTAATTTTTCAGATGTGGCTAATCTAACAAGTAATGTTCCTCCGACAAATCACAACCTAAAGGTAATAACAGACTCTCTCTCACTCTCTCTCTCTCTCTCTCTCTCACACACACACACACACACACACAATATATATATATAGTGAATTTTGAAAATATATATCGTAATTGAGCTATATAGAATTTTCTGTGTTTCATTCTCGTGATGATTCGTCAGGCTATTGCAGGAAATCGATGTTGCTACGTGTTTTTATATATACACATATTACTGGGGTTGCCAGTCAGCCAGTCAGATTCTTTGTCATTCAAACACCCATTTATCCTAGTCAATGAGCGCGCGTTGACCAGGCAAAGGTAATATGACCTCTAATTCACTTGTTTCTTTGTCCTTTTTGGTGGGGACCAGGTTTCTCTTTTGTTTGTGTTGGAAACTAACACAGTTTTAATCTGGATGTTTTTCACTTACATTTTATTTCATACTGGTGTATTTTTTATGTATTTGTTTATTTATTAATTAGTAATATTATTATGAATATAATTTTGAATTAAAAAAGGACAGCAGGCAAGCACATATAGAAAATTAGACGACTCTTGTAGAGTACGTTTGAATGAGAAATCAGCTATTCTAAACTTTAAAGAATTCCACAATTTATTAAACTGAAAGAGTGAAATAACAAACGCATGTATACACAAAATATTTACAGATAATAGCACGCACAAAAACATAAATAAATAAATAAATAACAACAACAATAGCAAAAATAATAATCATAATTATATAAAATTGTTTTTATAACTCATCGGTGAGATTACAAAGAATGAAAATATCCATTTATTCCAGCACATGCGAGCCTACTAGACCTTTTTCTCACAACTTGCCCTGAACTATGTTCAGTTTCTGTTCTGTCGCCTCTTGGATCTTCCGACCACTCTGTTGTATCAATTAAGATAAAAATGAAATGTAATAAGTCCCCAGACGTACCACTTCATCGTACAGTATATCGATACACTAAGGCTGACTGGGATAGCTTCCGTACATTTATATCTGATCTACCTCTGCATTCCATGTTTAAAAAGGATGTGTCCTCTATAGTATTAGACCTAACTGAATGGTTAATTGTAGGTATTGACCATTTCATACCCTCTAAAAAGTTTCAGCAAAAACCTAACAGCCAGCCATGGTTCTCTCCAGAATGTGCTGCTGCCATTGCGCACAGAAATCACTTTTTCCACTGCTTCAAACGTAATAGATGTATGGAAACTAAAGCCGTTTTCAGGACTGCCAGCAACCATTGTAAGAAAGTAATAAGGAACGCAAGAGAGTTGTATGCTCAATCTGTTAAGTCCAAAGTAGCTGAGCAGCGGCTTGGTTCCCACCAGTTTTGGCAAATAGCAAACAGAATCCTGAACAGAAGCGTGTGCTCCATCCCAACTATTATCAATGGACCTGAGGTAATCTCGTCAGCATCAGACAAAGCCAAACTCTTTGTCAAGAACTTTGCAGCTAATTCTACCCTTTGCGACCAAGACCGCCAACCCCCAATATTTCCTCCTGTATCAGAAAACACGCTATGTGATATACGTATATCTGTACGTGATGTTGCCAAGCTAATCAAAAACCTTGATTCCAGTAAAGCAACTGGCCCTGATGGTATTCCAATTATAGTACTCAAAAAACTTCAACCTGAACTAGCGCCCATACTTACAAAACTGTTTAAACGTTGTCTTAAGGAGAATAGTTTCCCATCTCCCTGGAAAATCTCATCAGTATGCCCTGTATTTAAGAATTCAGGTGATCGCTCATCCCCCTCTCAGTACAGGCCAATAAGTCTCCTGTGCGTCATGAGTAAGTTGCTAGAATCTGTGTTAAATACAGAAGTAATCAAACATCTCAACAAAAATAACCTTCTTAGTGACACTCAATATGGTTTCCGTTCTGCTAGATCTACAGCAGATGTCCTTACAGTTATATCTCATAGGATTAGCAAATCTCTCGACGGTGGCAATCTTTCTAGGGCAATTGCTCTTGACATATCTAAAGCCTTTGATAGGGTATGGCATAAAGGTTTACTTCATAAGATCGCTAGCTATGGTATAGCTGGAAAAGTCTTCTCAATTATTAAATCATTTCTTTCTGATAGGTTCATAAGAGTAGTAGTTGAGGGGCAAAAATCAGAAGCTCACAGTATTAATGCCGGTGTCCCTCAGGGATCCATCCTGGGCCCAACTCTTTTTCTGATCTACATTAATGATCTTCCAAATCATATCCTTACATCATTTGTAGACATTTATGCTGACGACACTACCATTTATGGTACCACATCTAAGACAGTAAACGAGCAAGTACTCTCCAATTCTCTCTCCTCTGATCTTGAGCATGTAGTACAATGGGGAAAGGAGTGGCTGGTTACTTTTAATGCATCTAAAACCAAGCTTCTCTCTTTACATCATCAACATTTTAATCCACATTTGTCATCAATTGAAATGAATGGCTCTCGTCTTCAGGAGGCCTCAAGTTTTGACAAGCTTCTGGGCTTGACCATTACTCCTGATCTTAAATGGAACACGTATATCAAATCTGTTGCCAAGGCCGCTGGAAAAATGGTGGGATCTTTCTATCGATCCGGTAGATATCTCACTGCTGATGCTATTCTCTATCTATATAAGAGCCAGGTACGTCCAAGGATGGAATACTGTTGCCACATCTGGGCAGGAGCTGCTAGAAAGGACTTGTCCTGCCTTGATAGAGTTCAAAATAGACTTCGTAGCCTCGTAGGAGATGTCCTTTTCTCCTCCTTACAACCTCTATCTCACAGAAGAGATGTTGCGAGTTTGTCTCTGATGTATCGTTATTTTCATGGAAAGTGTTCAACTGAGCTTCAATCTATGGTCCCCCCTCGCCAAACTTTCACAAGAAACACTCGTCTAGCTGTAAACACTATCAATAATTTCCCCCACTCTTTATCTGTGCCTAAACCTAAACATAGATTCCATGAACAAAGCTTCTTTCTTAGAACTGCACGCCTGTGGAATTGTCTTCCGTTTTCCTGCTTTCCGGCTGACTACAATATGGTTGTGTTCAAGTCTAAGGTAAATAAGTTCTTGATGAGCCGTTCCATATAAGTTATTAAATTTACCAAATTTTTATTACTAATGATTACTATATTGACCAACTTCTACTGTACACTCTTTAACCCTTATCCTTGAGTGGCCTCTGGGCCTTGATAATGTGGTGATGCCTTTGTAAAAAAAAAAAAAAAAAAAAGCACAATATTATATTAAAAAATAACTGAGGTAAAAAAAATTGTTAGTTGATTTATTTAACATAACTTTGGTATATTTACAGTTTAACCTTATGACCCAGCGTTGTTCCTTTTACTAAAATGTTTTTGATAAGAAAATTTTCAAATATCGGAAAATTTCTATATAAACTATTATAAATCGATGCAATTTAATGAACACTTTCGATAGGGGGTCTATAATTATGCAGATGATTATTTTTATGCTGTGGCTGAGTCCTTTCGAGCGCTTTTGCTATTAGAATCTGAATCAGTAATTGTATTGGAATTGGGCAAAATATTGGAATAATCACATTGCTGATATATATATATATATATATATATATATATATATATATATATATATATATATATATATATATATATTAGCTAAATACAGACCAATCAACATGATTATTTAAAAAATAAAAAATGAAAATAAAGGTTAGCTAACCGGGTTTCGTTCCTCGCTCAACAGAGCTAAATCGAGGAAAATACGATAAAAAAAAGTCATGAATATGGCGGGGAGAAGAAAAAAAAAACGAAAAATAAAAGGGGGAAAAATTACATAGAAACTAAATTAAGTCCTAAAAAGTTTGCTTTTTGGTTGCAAAGAGAAAGTCTCAAAGACTTAATAAAAATAGTTTCTAGAATTTTTAAATGAAAGGACGAGTGCGACTTACTCAAGATCGTAAACATGTCAGCACTGAAATTCGTGGCACACGCATGGTTATTTATAAGGTGGTCGCAAATCGCAGAACCATATGTATTATTCAGAACATCCGAGGGTGAAAAATTTGCATAACGAATCTTTGATGGTATATGTTGTTTCAAACGGAAATCCAATCTTTGCGATGTTCGCCCAAAATAGTGCGCACTGCAAGTACATTTAAATAAATAAATAATATAATTATTATGGTGGTGGTGGGGGGGGGGAGAACATTTTTGCAAATGGACGACAACATAGGTTTGGTTGGAAAAACAACGCGTGGATTCGATGCAAAATAACACCGTTGCACAGACAAAGAAATTTGCTTAGCAAATCGGTCACTGATATTACCTAGCCAAGGTAGACGTAGGTAAACAGGTAATCAAAAAGAAAATATTTCAGGACTTAATTTAGTTTCTATGTAATTTTCCTCCGTTTACTTTTCGCCCCCCCCCCCGGCCATATTCATGACTTTTTTCGTATTTTCCTCGATTTAACTGTTGAGCGAGGAACGAAACCGGTTAGCTAACCTTTATTTTCATTTTTTAGTTTTTCAATAATAATGTTGATTGGTCATTATTAAATTCTGTACTCCCCCCAAAAAAATTTTCATATATATATATATATATATATATATATACAGGGTTGAACGATAAAATTGTCGCACTAGACAAGACGACACGATTCCATTTCTGTTTGATGAACACCGGTTTTCTATTCTTATTGCAGACCATCTACTAGTTGGCCAGATTTGTGTACAAATCCCAAGAACAATAGGAGCCTTCCGTCATGTCTGAAAGTGACACAACGTTCAACGAGCGAGATCAGATATGTGACGCTGTACAATTTATGCTCTCTACCAATCCAAGTTATGACAACAGGACCATTGCCAGCGCTCTCAAAATGCATCGCTGGATTGTCACTAATAACAGGGAAGTGCCCAGATTGATGAAAACAAAGTTTCCGGCCATGGTTATGGTTTTTGGTGTGGTTTCAAGTGAGGGCTGCATTATGCCACCTTACATCTTCGAATTCGGCAAAGTGTACCTGGATGTACTGAAGTATGTGTGATCCTCTGGTGCACTCAGTTGGCCGCTGGCAGACTCTGGGTATGGCACCAGGACTTGGCGTCAGTCCACAAGTCCAAAGAAACCCAGGCTTGGCTTCAGAAGGAGTGCTACGATTTGTACCCTTCTCTCACTGGATCTCCCTGACCTGCACCCGCTGGACTACTTTGATCATACGTCGAGAACATCGCTAAAATAACCCCGAACAACACCAAAGCCAGCCTGATCACCGCCATCTGCCGAATATTCGCCGAACTCCTGCCAACATTTGTGAAAAAGGCATACACCCAGTTTCGGACCTGTACTGGGGTGGTGATTGAAGTTGAAGGCGAATATATTGAATAGATGCCAGCTCTACTATATAATCAAGTGACGCGAGTTGAGTTTGTCAATAAAAGTTTTAAAAAGCAAGCTTTAGCGTTGTTTTATTTAGGGTGACAATTTTATCGTTCCAACCTGTATATGATGGTTGTATAGCTTGATTTCCTAGATGTTGATCCATTGAAACCCATGTGTTTAATAAAGAGTGCTCAATGGAGGACAGAGCAGGTATATAGTATGTTTATTATACAAACATTATTGGTTACATATGTTCATAAATGTTTCAGTGGAGTCTCAATTTGGAGAGACCTACCTCATCAGACTGAAAAAAGAAGCGACACTGAAACGAAAATCAAGGTTTATTCATTTTGTATATAAAAAAAAAATGATTACCGGGTGTGATTTAAACCCTGAAAAAAAATGGGAATGTTAAGTTCGTGGATGCGGGTAGTTGGGGTTAGGAAGTCGTGCGGCAAAGAAAGGGTATAGAGAATGAGAAGGGAGGGAGAGAAAGGAAAATACAATCCAGCCTGGTCAAGGTCTCGCATTGGGATGGGAGGTACGACTATATTCTGGTTTTAGGGCGAAGTGCTTATTACTTTGGTCTAAAGTGGCTCCAGTGTGGTCTTTTTATTCTCATCAAGGCTATTTCTCTATTGCAGATTTTCTGTCTGCTTCTATGTTCACTTTGGCGTATTCTTTATCTCCTTATTTTACTGATAAACTCTATTCATTCATTTATTTATTTTAAAATAACATAGTTTAGATGATCCAATTAACAACGTGTAGCATATATACAATCATTTTTTATATGATTTTAATATGGATGATATCATGGAATCTATATTAACGTGTATGAAGTAATTAAATCTTAAAGCACAAATGCAAATTTTGAAGCGTATGCACGTATGAGTTTTCACATCTATATATAAACTTTATTTCAATGGTTGTCATTCTTTCATTTGAGTTTTTTATTCCTTCCTCAATACTAGGATATATGATATATATTTTATAAATTTATATATTTCCTCATAGAGATACCATTCCCTGACTACAATACATGATAGTAGAGATGCGTCTATATTGGTAGTTCACATAAAACATTGGGTTAAAGAAGTCATTACTCGAAATCATGTGTTTGGTTTCATTATATAACGCTGTTTTATGATAATAATTTTCGTAGGTATATATCAATATTCTATTTATAAGTATGTTAGCCACATAGATTATTTTTATTAATCGTTTTTGGATATTTTATTAGTAAGTATGCAAAGTGCACTCACTTTTTTCCAGCTAATGATGTATTATGTTCTCATTCGCCTACGATAGTATTAATCGGTATTGAAGTAATGTTGTATGATAGCTAGGGGGTGGTCCCATCATTCACTTTACTAAATTGTTAATGTTAGCCTATTATTCGACGTTTTTAGATTAGTATAATTATTGCAGGCTCCTTCAGTCTTAGACAGACTATAGATACCCACGAAGGGTTGCTTGCGCGTGAAATTGTCTGTGGCAGAAGGTGCGCAATCTCCAACCGCACCTCTCCTGAGACGACATTGTTAAATACCAGTGGCAAGTGAAGTACAGGACGACTGGAAACACATGCCGAGATAAGCGGAGAGCACATACAGCGCTCCTTCAGTTTTAGACAGACTATGGATACCCACGAAGGGTTGCTTGCGCGTGAAATTTGTTGTCTTTCCAGCCATGAAGTTGTTTTTGAAAGGAAAGCGTTCCCCAGATGATGCAGCCTTGATTTCTGAAGTCATGTCGTGGTTGGAGGACCAACCTTGGGTGTTCTACAAAAACGGTCTCCAGAGCTGCATCAAACGATGGGAGAAATACATAACTCTGTGTGGTTCCTATGTAGAGAAAAACTAATAACTGTGCCAAGTTTCGTTGCTCCACTGCTATAGGAAGTGGGCCAGGGGCATTACTTATTGCACGCCCCTCGTATGTTAGATATGTTAACGACACTTTTGCTATGTTTGCATCGCAAAATTAAGCGTTGGCATTCTTTAATCGGTTGAATTCTCTTCATGGGGCTCCATAGTTCAATATGGAAAGTGAGAAAGATAACTCTCTTCCTTTTTGGATGTTCTTGTTGAACGTTCAAGAAGTGGCTTTCTCACTACCATTTACAGGATGCCGACTTTTACTAACCTGTATATGAACTGGTTACAGATTTAAAATCCCCCTAAAATATTTGGCCCTTTAAACGCTCTGTTTATTTAAAATTACCAGTGATAGGGGATAATTGTGAAAAATAAACTAAACAGATTGTTAGAATATTATTAATTGCTTCTATTCTGTTTCTTTGCGTTTGGTATATACTACTAGACTTGCATTTCCTTCTTTCTGCAAGGATAGTTTACCTTACATCCAAAATAGCAATTTATCAATTATTTTTAAAATTATTTATCAAAAATTTATCAATTTAAATGCCAGTTATGTGAGGCGGACTTCTTTGCATTTGCAGATTCATATAAACCAGCACACCCTATCCAAGATAAGAAGAGTAAGGTAGGATCTTTGAGTCTCCCTTCCTCCGCAATTTTAAACTCTTCTATTGGCCAGTATTTGGTTGAGAATCCTTGTTGTGCTAATAAGTATAAAACAGAGTGATTTGAGGGACTTCATGGAGTGGATTCCAAAAATCATTAACAAAAATTTTGGAATCTGTCTCTAACGCGATTCGAAAACCTTCTTTCTTCTTACAGACGGAATCGTTAAAAATGTTAAAAGTCTTTGGGGAATTTTGACCAGCTCCAGTTCTGTTTTTTTTTTCTCCTCCGTCGCGGTGCTATTTTAATCGGTTTACACTCGTTTATTAAATTAAATTGTTTATTTTAATCGTCTTTTCGTACCTTAAATATATTTTTAAAAAGCCTCATATAGCTCTTTATTTTCATCATTAATATTATTTTTCATTGCTATCAATTTTTCTTTTGACGAGATGATAGCCGAAAAAGCTCTAGAGAAATTTTCACTAATGTTCAAATGTGTTCATAAATTCCATTGTTGTGATAAGTGAACTTATGCATTCATGACCTGAAATCTCATATCTCTGTTGCAGATATTGACGGTGTGAAACTCTAAGAAAGCAATTACTGCCACGGACGTACGTCAGAAGCAGAAATGTGTTGTTGAATTTCTCCATGCAGAAAAAATTGAACTGGTCAACATTCACCGGTGCCTGTTGAACGTTTACGTCGCTCGTATTTATTTAAAACATTACTTAGTCCTAACCAGACGACTGCTAATATGTTTTAAAAAATGATTATCTAAAAATAAAAATCAACAAGGAAAATAACTGTTTATCTTACGTTAAAATATATGCAAAAATGACTACACTGCATTCCAGGCAACGTCGAGTAGGTAAACTAGAAAGGATAATATACATATATATATGTGTGTGTGTGTGTGTGTGTGTGTGTGTGTGTGTGTGTGTGTGTGTGTGTGTGTGTGTGTGTGTGTGTGTGTGTGTGTGTGTGTAAAACGCAATATAAGGATAAGAATTGTAGACAAAATAAAACGGAAAAATGACAAACAAACGAAATATAAAAGACCATATCATACTAAAAATCAAGGTGTGGGATTAATATTTCGTCTCATTTTATTAAAGAAGCTTCGTCATGAGTGAAACAGAAAGACACGTTTTATACCAATTTATACAGAGATAAATGCGAGGAGAAGAATTAAATGATAGATTTCAACAAGCGTACCAGGCAGGAAAAGGCGAGTGAGTAGAATGGAATTGATCAGTTGAAATGAAGTCATTATCAAAGAAGACATAAATATACAAAAGGCGAGAAGTCAAAATGGGAGCGAGGACTGGCTCATGATTCATATCTTAATATGTCGATCAATAAATAGGTATAAAACATGTCTTTGTATTTCAAACGTGATCAAACGTGAATAAAGTTTTTGATGTGATCTTATCTTTAATGTTTCCTGATTATCAGTTTGTCATTTTGTTTCGTCTGCATATTTAATATCACACCAAAACATAGTTAATCATTATTTGATTCACTAGGCTTTATATATATATATATATATATATATATATATATATATATATATATATATACATATATATATACATATATATATATATGTATATATATATATATATATATATATATATATATATATATATATATATTAGCAAAAGTACCCGTCATTGACTAGGTTCAAAAACAGCCTACAGAAAATGGACTCTGATTTATGAAAGTATGATAGGTTATGAAAAGGAAGGACTGTAAAGAGATAGCTTCGAATTTGGGGGTATCAAAACCAAAGCAAAATATGATGAAAGTAAAAATAAAATAGATAAGCCCCATAATTTATTATACCATGCCTGTTCACACTGAAACACTTATCACAATATTCTGTGGATCTATATTAAAAAAACCTTGTTAAATTTTGTGACATATTTCCATTCTATGGAGGTCAGGCGCGAACGAACACTCCATAATTTTATTATACCATATTCCTTCAAACTGAAACATAATTATCAAAGTATACTTACGCAGATAGATATGAAAAGTCTTTATTAAAGTGTGTGCCTATTTCTATTCTATGGAGGCCAGGAGCGAACGCAGACCCCACAATTTTATTATACCATCCCTATTTAAGTTAAAACATACTTATCAAAGTATTCTTATGTACATCTATATCAAAAACACTTGTAAAGGTTTTTTTTTAATTTTTTTATTTCCATACTTTGTGGACCAGGCGCATACTCAGGCCCCACAATTTTAATGAATCATCATTATGCCAGATCAAACATACCCATTCCTGTGTCTCGATACATCTTCTATCATTATATGTGATCAGTTTTTTATAATAGTCAACCATATAGGAGCCTATTCGTGACCAGACACACACACAGACGTTCAGCTTTATATTATTTGTGTGTGTGTGTGTGTGTGCGCGCCTGTAACTACATTTTCAAATAAATATTAGCAATCATATATATATATATATATATATATATATATATATATATATATATATATATATATATATACTAACGCGCTTATATTTTAATTCATTCATATTTCGTATTTATTATTACAGAACCAATTCTCTGTTGAATATTATACTGTACCTAATATTTAATACTAATTACATTAAAAAAACATGACTTGAGTACCATCAACGAGAATCAAAAGCAAAGCATTTAGCGCGCCAGCCATGTTATCCAGTCAACTCAACATAAAACACTTTTAGCTATGATTAGTTTACGCATGCGCAAACTAATAGAAACGTCGGCAAGTTGAAATGAACATGTTTGCTTACCGACTTCTGTACGTGTTATTCAATATGAACAAAGATTTCTACCGGAACAAACACACAATGTAAAGTCTTCTATGAACGTTTTTTCTTGCAGCATTATATTGTCGTGCATTTTTCTATCTAAGTGAAGAATTCCTAATTTTTCTGGAGAGTATATGCATGAAAAGAGACGGTGTTGACGTAATAACCGTTTGTTTCTGCATAACGAAACACATCTGTAAAAAATGTACCGAAATTTTAACATGATGGAGGAGCTGTTTTGCATGAAAAATAAATATTTAGATCTTGAAATGTAACTATAATATACTGTTATTCTTTTATTTGTGCTCTGTTGTTATATTAAACATACATTGAGCTTCTAAGCTAGAAGCATTGGTATACACGAAAAGTAAAATATATTTGAAAAAAAATGGCATATTTTACCAAAACAACAACAACAACAACAACACACACACATAAATATATATATATATAATTTTTTTTTCATGATTTTTGTATTAAATTTCAGTTGGCTTTGACTGATTCAATGCTGAAAATAACAAATCAAATCCTGATCCTCGGAGAAGAAGAACATGACTTTTATTTTTCATCCAATAACTTTGTCCTCGCGGGCATCAAGACAGATCCAAAAAATCTTGACGGCTTGAATCTGAAAACAGAATACGGAGAAGTAAATATACCAGATTCTATGAAAGAAACCGAAGAAACGTTGTATTTTAAGGTAAAGAAAATGCCATTTCATACATTTGCCATGGAATTATTAATCAGTTGGATAACAGAAAAGCATATCTCAACTGAAAATCAAATTAAAAAAATGTGAACATCAAATTAAAAAAAGATCGACTTCAAAATAAAAATATTGAACACCAAATTTAAAATGGTTGATTGCAAATTGAAAACGATCAATATCAAATTATAAAAAATCAATTTCAAATAAAAAAAATTCAAATTAAATGTGCTTAATTTTAAAAAATAATAAAAGAAAAGATTGAATACAAATTAAAATTTCATCCCCAAAGGAAAAAAATATGTTTAAAAATTAAATAACTTAATTAATCATTACTTTACTCCGAAGATATCAACCGACATAATCACTACTGGTATTCATATCAATTATTTATAATTTCAAACGGCCTATTCACAATTCCAACGCCGATATTCTTAAAGTCAAACAGCTTTATAGTTCTTATCGTTTCAACAACTTCACATTCGGACTCACAAAAAAAGGTGGAAAATCCCTAAAGCTGATTGTCCGAGTCTTCTCAAGGAGAAAATAGAATTAGACTAGACACATCTCTGCTTCTGACGTAAGTCCATGACAGTACTTGCTTTCTTAGAGTTTCACACCGCCAATAGCTACAATAGAGAGATGGAACTTGGCTTTTGAACAAGAAGTTGACAAGTAGAAATAATGAGCAGTCTATTTGCGAGAACAATTTTTAAAGGTAAATTTTGTATGCACTAGCAATCCGCCCAGCATTGCCCGGTTGAAATATACGCTTAAATATGATATTTTGATAATGCAGATTTCATATTTATTATTATATCATACTGGACCTAATATATAGTAATGATTTAAAAAGTTGAAAAAAATTACTCGTGCGCCACCACCGAGAATCGAAACCAAAACGTTTATCTTACGGTTTACTTTTTCCTTTGACGTTAATGTCTGGGCTATGAAGACATGCTTGTTGCAAGGCTAAAAATTAAAACATAACCCAATAGCTATTACGTTACGCATACATATTCGTAATGCCGTCGTTTGACTTTCACTTGGTAAATTCCATTTCTTTAATTTTCCTACTTTTGCACCGATTTTCCCCGGCTAAAACTTAAATATAAAGTTTCACATGGGTTCGAATACCCTATATATTAAGTTTCATGTCTGTAAACAAAAAATTGAGAGAGGAGTTTGGTAGGCAAATTTTTTAAAACAAATATATATACGCATACATAAGTATATATAGAAAGATGTTTGTGTTTACTACAACCTTTTTACGCAAATATTACGCAAGTATAAATCATGTAGAACATCTGCATGAATATAATTACATGTAATAGTAAACTAAAGATGACCATCTCATAAGAAAACCGAAAAAACTAATAGGAAATTAATTAAAATTAATGTTTTAGAAGAATATGCAAATTGGCTAGATATTTTGCAGATGAATGCAATTGCACGACCCATATATAAAGAAGTTGTATTTTCTTTTTAAATAAATAGAAGAAAGGTTTTTAATATGAATATCAATACACAAAAAAAAAAACAAATTTATATGAGTATAGATCGATAGATAGATAGAAGATATAGATAGATAGATTATGAGCTGGCGAGATATCATCGTGGTCAAAGCCACATAAAAAACGAATTAAATAAGTAATACTAATGTATAGAAATGATATCAAACACTATAACACGTCGATGCGGTGTGTGGCTTGTATCAATTTTTTTCTATGTCTTAGTTTTTGTTGTTGTTGCTTTGATATTTGTTAAAATAGAGTCGGCAGATCGATTTTTTAATATGTCTTTTTAAACAAAAAACAATATTACATACTTAATTGTCATATCAAAAATAGTAATATATCCAAAAATTATAAAAATTCATCGAGTAGAAGTAATTTTTACGGAAAACTGGGTAAAACTGCATTTTTCTTATTTATTTATTGTAACTAGCGGGGAGGGGGTGCCCGACCGTTCCCAGAAGTAAGATACGTTTAAATATATTTTAATTCATGCAGCTTTCGTATTTATTATTACAGAGTCAATTGTCTATTGAATATTATATATATATATATATATATATATATATATATATATATATATATATATATATATATATATATATATATATATAGTGAAAATATCAAGTAGACAGTGAAGAGTTCAGACACAGGGTACATAACTTGGAACGCATATTTTAGATAGCATGTTAATGGCGTGCAATATTTGTAGCCTATAGCGATAGATGTTTTTATTATTAAAAACACAATAGCAGTTATTCTATTCAATTAATTTTCGTAATTTTTAGATATATTACTATTTTCGATATGACAATGAAGGTACATAGTATTGTTTTTGTTTAAAACGACATATTTAAAGAACTGATCTCTCAACTCTATCTTACCAAACACCGTTGCTTTTGCTTCCAATTCTTTCTTTTGGTAAGCTACCTTGTTGTACATGCATCGGTAATGATTGTTTATTTTTTCTTCTTTTAGATGATCAGTTATAAAAATCCCATTTCGGATCCAGACGTGGAAGAAAACGGAACGCAATCCTCCGTTGTATACATCTCATTGGAAGATGAAAAAAATAATGCCATTCCCAACCCAGATCCTGATAAAACTTACAGCCTCATTCTGAAATCTGAATCACTACAAAAACAGGCCTGGCGCGACATCACTGAAGAGAACGATAGAAAGTTCGCCTATCAAATACCTATTAAGAAATCTGGGCTGCTTATGGTCGAGTTGTCTTTCCCCGAAATTACTATATGGGGTAAATTAGACGAACCTCCTACAAAATATAATTATCATTTTCATTATTCGACACTTACTCAAGATAAGGATATTGCCACAATATCAACAATCAACATAGAAAAATATGGCGATATTCTGCGTTTATTAATTAAATGTAAAGATCCACGAACTAGTTTATATCTTCTTGTCAATTCTGAAGGTAAGATTTTCAAATAATCTTCAATTTAATTAATCCATTTTTAACTAGCAGGGAGATCCGATGTTATCCGGGATTGAATAAAGACCAACAAATGTTCCACACTTCCCATAGTTTCATCGAAATCAGTGAAATCGTCCATTCGATAACCAATTCAATTAATTACCTGCTCTAGTCGGGAATCCACTGTAGTGCACTGGGGGGAAGCTCACATGCCTCACCACAGTGATTTACTCTACAATACATTATAATCTACATTGCATTATAGAAAATCTGTTGTTGATTTTATGAAATTATTTTTATATAATAGCTTTAATTAAAGTTTAAGATGAAAATGTCAAGTATCATGGTTCAATTGTGCACCAAACAGAAACATTCATTTCGAACGCGCCTCTGTTATATCAAAGAACCTACTATTGGTTTTATACGCCGTACTCTTCTGCTTAAAACTTTCCAAATGCACTTTTGATGCTAGGCTGTATAAAAGTGTTAGCTTTGGTCAAAATCGGACCGTTCCTGCTTTAATGAGAGTTTTTCGATGATAGATTTTTCTTAATTATCGGATGTATTTCGATACAAAACGCATTTAAGAACACTCCCAGGAATATAATGTACATTTCTGTGAAATTTCATAAAAATCGACCGTTTTGGAGTTCATAGGGAACGAACACACACACACACACACACACACACAAAATGCCTTTTATATATAAGTAGATAGATTAATCAAATAGAAGCACTGCTCCATAGGGTGGTTCACAACATGGGCGGAAATCTTAGGCGTATATAGTTCGTTTCATAAAAACATTTTTATCAAACCCACATCTGGTCTTGTGTATAACCTCCTCGAGGGGAAATAAATAAATTAAAAACAAAACAAAACAAAAAAAAACATGATTCAATGTAATTTAAGGGATAAACATTGAAAGTGAAAATAATTTTTTTAAACTATTGATTGTAAAAAGACCATTGATGGTAAAATACAAATTGATTGTAAAAAAAAACTCCATTGATACCATTGGTATCATTGATTGAAAAAATTCAATAAAATAAGAGACTATCAGATCTCAATAAAAACTTCATTATTTATTAATTTAGTAGTTTATGCTACCCATTAAAAATAACGGGAAAGACTTATGCTTCGCCAATATTCTCACTAATATTCATATAAAGTCATAGAATTATGCTGGTAATTACATTTTTCACATATAATCTATTATTATTAACTCACTAGGAATTCTCACACAAGTCAACATCAGAGATTTTTCACTGACAAAGATCAGTAGTGTTCTTTGGGGTCTGAGTGACAACAAGTCTCCCCAGATTTCCAGTAATCCTCATGTGTTTCGACAACCTTTGCAAATAAATTTGCGCCATCGCAACAGTCGTTTGCCGTTAATTATTTGCTGACAATTATCATCCTCCTTGGCCCTCCGACAATTGGGGTAGGGTGAGGGAATGAGGGGGGAGGAAAGGTAGAAGATGGGAAGGAAAAAGAGATAGGAGGGGAGGGAGGTAGGAAGGGGAGATAGTTGTCAGTCTACCACTTCATGGCTTCAGTTCTCTTTGATTTGGTTTTTGTTTTATTTCTCTTGCATTTTCTATATGCTCGGTTGGCGATTGTCATTCTTGTAGATTTTCTTCAAGATGTCTGCTTGTATAGTCTGAGCCTTCCCCTTGAAGACCGTATGTAACAGTTTCCAGGATATAAATTATTCGATCGGGAGATCCTATTTATTAAAAAGAAGGATAAAAGGTAAGAACATACTACAAACATTAAATTAATATATAGATACGCTAATTTGATGTTCATAGCATGTTATCACCTTCTATCCTCCTTTTTAATAAATAGGATCTCCCGATCTCCGACGACGTAATGTAAAAAAAAAAAATTAACTGATATCGCTTTTGGGCCATATGTGAAACTAAAATATACCTTTCTTTTCGGTATTCTGGCTAGAATTCAACGGTAGTATCTGTTCTGTCTAAAGATGATATAATGATATTGGAGATAAACCATAATAACCAAAAATATTCTGACACTACATTAACCAGATTACTTAGATAAATACTTTTACTGTTTTAACAAAAGGGCTACAATAATATCGCGGGGTCCCCATTCACACTGAACATCCACAGAATGCCTAGCAGCAATATATTATATATGAAAGATGCCGCTGGATCAGGAGAATATGCAGGATGGGACAAGATTTCCCAACCAAATTCTCTTGGGAGATCTTTGGGCATTAGTGCTGTATTAGGACGAGCATTATCATGATGGAAGATGACTCCCTTTCTGATCACTAAAAAAGGCCATTGTCTGGTCAACATGAGTGAGAATATTGCGGAAAAATATGAATGATGCTTTAATAATCTATCTATATATCTATAAAAGTGAACGTGTCTGTGTTTCTGTGTGTCTATGTGTCTGTGTAAATTTCTCTGTCGATTTTTAGTCTACAGACTCGAAATTTGATATACAGGGTACTGAGATTTGGAAAATTCTATGTGATCGGGTTTCGGCCAGAAATTTGGCTGATAAATGGTCAAAGTTCAACGATTTGACCTTTGAGAACTCTACTAAACTCCTCCAACAATTTTGGGTCTTAACACTTGAAATTTTAGATATAGGTTCCTTGGACACGGATCTAACTTAATAACTTGATTTGAGCCCAAAACAATAAATGTTAAGGGGTCATAATAGGGTTCAAATTTTAAAAAATTGACCGGTTTGTTGTTGTTGTTGTTGTTGTTGTTTTTTTTTTGTTTTTTTTTTTTTGCTCAGCATACACCTCCAAACACTCGAGCAACGCCGGGCACCCATGCTAGTATATCTATAAATGTGAACGTGTTTGTGTGTCTGCCTGTGTGTCTGTGTGTCTGTCTGTGTGTCTGTGTACATTTCCCTCCACAATAACTCTGTCAATTTTAAGTCTACAGACTCGAAATTTGATATACAGGGTACTGAAATTGTGGAAAATCTTTGTAATTCATTTTCGGTCAGAAATTTGGCTGTTAAGGGGTCAAAGTTCAACTATTTGACCTTTGAGAACTCTACCAAACTCCTCCGCCAATTTTGGGTATAAAAACTTGAAATTATAGATATAGGTTCCTTGAACATTGATCTAACTTAATAGCTCAATTTGAACCCAAAACAATAAATGTTAAGGGGTCATAATAGGGGTCAAAGTTTAAAAAAATTGACCTCTACGATCTCTACCAAATTACTCAGCCAATTTCTGGTCTAAACATTAGGAATTTTACATAAAGGGTATTCAGAGATAGGGTAAGCTTTTTAATCGGTTTGGGTTGAAAATTATTAGTTACCGATATATTTAAATTTATGTATGTATGTTTGCATGTCTGCCTTAAACTTTTGACAAAGGCGGCGGATTTTACCAAGATCAATATCGTTTTGAAGTTCGACCTTTCAGACGACAAATATCTAAAAAATTGGCTAAAAACATTAATATCTTCACCTTTAATTGGGCACTTTTCTGCAGGGGGGTCGATTTTTCGCCGATATTATCGAAAGTCATCCTCTCCTTTCGATTGTCTAGCTGTAATGAAAACCTACTTCCGGTTTAGAGGTGGTCGTAACAGCAAAGACGTCATGTTTTTCCCCCGTTCTTTTCCCCCTTTGCAGTACGGGTTCGAGCCTGTCTTCATACTACCGCTTTTTTCATTTTTATTTTTTTGCTGAACACACACCTCCAAACACCCGAGAAACGCCGGGCTGAAATGCTAGTCTGAAATAAAAAGTTATAAATGAAGTATAGTGATATTCTTTGATGCCTCCGTGCATTCTCAAGAGACAATGGATACCCTCTGTAAGGGTAGCTGCGCTTGCAATTGTGAGGAAAGGGTTGTACAACATCCAACCATGACTCTCCTGAATCGGCACTGCTGAGTCCAGTGGCAAGGAGAATTTCAGGATGACAAGAAACAATGCCGAGATAAGTGGGGAACATATACAGCTCCTGGAATTCCCAAATGATCACCTACTTTAGTACTGACCAGGTTCAACGTTGCTTAACTTCAGTGATCTAATGGGAACCGGTGTGTCAACGTGATTATATATAAGTATGCTTAAGTAATTACAATATGAATAAAATAAATTACAATGGTTTAAAAATTCCTCTTATACAAACCGGCAAGGATTTTTGCACCGACCTGATAGTTTTCCCTCATCACTTGGAATAGTTTTGTCCAGGGACTAGAAAAAAAATACGTTTTTTACTCGCTAACTTTAATGTGACGAGAGGGATATATATTTATTTATATAAAAATATGCAAATAAATGCACATTGATAACTGAATATTAATATAAAGTATATACGCTATATTTTTAATTTATAAAAATAATAATTTCTATTTTGACTTATTACAGATTATCATACGGAAAGACTTCAGAAGAGACTGAAACGTACACATCCAAGAATTAGAAGTGTTGCTGTTCAGCCTTGGTTGAATAGAAAATCATTTACAGAACAAAGAAAAGACGAATATGAACCCTTTGATATTCAGGTAATTACTGTTTAATACTGTGCTAATATGTAGATCATGGCCGACCACACAACGATGAAGCAATATAATAAAATTAAGGCGTTTCATTCAAATATGGATTTCGAGACTGAGCCGAATCAAGACTAAATTATTTCACATATAAATCGTAAAAATACAAGGATTTCTCCGTATATCAAAGTAGACGGTTGTTAAAACCAAATGCTCATTTAACGGCTAATGTTAGAAACCCAGCGTTTTTATATTTGTACTCCAAGACTGAGCTGAATCAAGACAGTAAACCATGAAGATATAAAAGACTCAATATCTTTTCAGATAGAGTTAAACTAGCAGGCAGCCGAGCATTTCCAGTCGTAAAATATGCACAAATATTATATTTTAATTCGTACAGAAACTGAGACATGTGCATGCGAGGAATGTGTTTTCTTCTAAACAATTCACTTCTTGTAAATAAAAAAAATAAAAAAAAATACTCGAGCTGAGATCGAAACCAAAATCTAAAGACTGTGAGTCAAGTACGTTAACCATTAGCCCAGTTGGACACGTTCTTTAAAAAGCGTTTTCAAACCTACTTATTCTTAACATAAGTAATCTGTCATGTGAACCATTCACTCATGCGCATTCGTGAAACAGATGACAGAGATAAACATCCGACGAACCCTATAAACCAATTTTTTTTAATTTTGACTCCTTAGTAGCCTCTTTTCTCGGATGAAAACTAATTAAAAAGTTTTCCACATATCTGAATATCCTATATACCAAATTTCAAATCTCTAGATCAAAAATTTGTTAAGCATATAGGTTGAGAAGTGTCCTCACACACACATTCTCTCTTTTCCAGATATATAATGTATAGATGATAAATGTGACTCTAGTAAGTCTAGGGAACTTCTATCATTACTAACAATCAGAACATTACTACTGTCGACTAAGGAACGAATTTATCAGGCACATGTGATGATGTATGGAAGTGAAACTTGCACAGTAAGGGTTGAAGACATGTGTTGCATGGAGAGAAATGATATCAGAATAACATAATGGATGTGTAATGCAAATGTTAATGCATAGTTCTGTGGATGAGGAAGATTAAATCTAGATATTATAGGGGGTATGTTCAGAACAGAAGACTTCGATGGTATGGTCATGTTGAAAAATAGATGAGAGTTCTTGGATCAGTTACGGCAGCAGATTTAGTTTACACGGGAAGGCTAAAGAAGTGATAAAAATGGAATTAAGAGAAAGTGGGGCGAATAAAGACCTGGCCAAAGATAGGTTAGTTTGGAAGTGAATTTATTAAAACCCACCAACATATGCCAACGTGTAAAACGGATGTTAAATCGATGCTATTGGTGTTGAACATCATTCTTGATAATGATTTTGTTGGCATTCGTTTTCCCAAGATCTTTCTATTAAGCGGCTCCCCAGATTATTCCTACAGCTTCCAATGACTCCAGCTCATGCCAGCAGCTCTCCAGCTTACTCTAGCGGCTTCCAGCTCACCCCTGCAGCTCCCAGCTTCCAGCTTCCAGCGTCTCCAGCTTTCCTGCAGCAACCGGCACTTCCAGCTCACTCTCACGGCCCTCCAGCTTACTCTAGCGGCTTCCAGCTCACCCCTGCAGCTCCCAGCTTCCAGCTTCCAGCGTCTCCAGCTTTCCTGCAGCAACCGGCACTTCCAGCTCACTCTCACGGCCCTCAAGCTTACTACTGCAGCCTTCAGCTCAATCCTTGCAGCCCCAGCTCACTCCTGCAGCTCCAGCCACCGGCTACCGTATACCAGTGCCCACTGACATCCAGCTACCTGTTCCAGTACCTACATCCAACTATCGTTACAAGTGCCCATTGACATCTAGCTACATGTTTCAGTGTTCACTGACGTTCAGCTATCCGTACCAGTGCCCATTGACATTCAGCTACCGACTGCAGTGTCCATTGATGTCCAGCCACTTGCTTCAATGCCCACTGACGTTCAGTTACCTTTTCCGGTTCCCACTGACGTCTAGCTACCTGTACCAGTGTCCATTGACACCTAGCTACCGGTTCCTACTTCAAGGACCCAATAATCTTAACCCGGCGAGACGACCGTTCTCACTCCAACTGGTCTTAAATCCATTGTTGTACATTTTACCTTTTTCTTGGTAAACAATAAAACACGATATCCTATCGTCTTTAACCGAACGCTTGCGTTTGTCATCCTTCTTTGCTATTGATGTCACTTTCCTTGCCTTGTGTCTGCTTTATTAAATGTACGGGCGATTGGTACCTTCACGCATTTCGGCCCTCTGTAACACCTTTAAACCAGACAGCAGCAATGATCGATAAACATTTTTCGTCTGCTTACTATAATTTGATTGTCTAAATGTATCGGTAAATCCCAAGAATTTTAGATGGCTAAGCGTTTTGACATATTCCAGCGGTTTCCATTATCTACCAGAAAACGCCCGTGAAGCTTCGGCTTCATCGCGGCAATACAGATGCACAAGTAGCAAAACATGTTTAAATTAAATTATTTGATCAATGATTAGTTTTGTTTTCAAATTAAGGATCGAATTCTAAGTTTTGAAATGTTCTCTTCTTTTTTTCCTAGGACACTTTCGTAGATGAGAACTACAACGTGATTCTAAAAACTAATTTATTCGGAACTTTTACGTCAGTCATTTCGTTCATTACTCCACAAACATTGGATTTTACCAAAATCTTCGTCGATTTTGATAAAAAAGTTTTGAATAATCCATACGTACTCATTGTCCTTCTGTCGATATTTTTGATGTATTGCATTTTGGCTCTCATGATGAGACGATTGGACAAGAAAGATCAGATTAAGGTCAGTAGTGATTAAATTTTCTATCTTTACATGTGCGTAATTTTTCGTATATATGTGCTTCGGATGACTATTTTAGGCTATTACAAGTAGGGCTATAAAATTTAGAAGGATATATATATATATATATATATATATATATATATATATATATATATATATATATATATATATATATATATATATATGCATCCGCAACAAATATATATCTGTATATATATACATATCTTTATCAAATAGAGAGAGAGAGTGAGAGAGACAGACAGAAAGACAGACAGACTACTATTAGCGTAATGCAATGCTCTTAATAAGTAAACAAATGAAGTTAACAATATTATATAAAGCATTGAGATAACACTTGCTAACAGTGCAACCTTCGTAGGCAACTACTGGTCATAAGTTCGATTCCTCCTTGGAGTGTGTGCTAATCTAGTTGCACTGAAGAGCTGGGATGCATTGCAAATATACATACATATATATATATATATATATATATATATATATATATATATATATATATATATATATGATGTTGCGATAAAATTGTCACCTAAGAAAAGACATTATTCCATTTCCATTTGATCAAAACCGTTTTTGTTGTTGTTGTTGTTGTTGTTGCTGCAAACCATCTACTAGTTAGCCAGTTGTGTACTCCAAGAGCGATAAGAGCCTTCTATCATGTCTAAAAGTGACACAATGTTCAACGAGCGAGATAGGAGTTACACCGCTGTACAACTCATGCTCTCTACTGATCCAAGTTATGACAACAGGACCATTGCCAGCACCCTCAAAATGTATCGATGGATTGTCACAAATAAGAGGGACGTACACAAGGTGATGAAAGCAAAGTTTTCGGCCACGGTTATGGTCTTTGGTGTTGTTTCATGTGAGGGCCACTTCATGCCACCTCACATCTTCGAAGGCATTCGTTTAGTCATACGTCGAAAACATCATCAAGAGTAATTACCACAACAAGAGACACAAAAACAAAACAGAAAAAGAAGAGACGAGAAATAAGACAAGGAAAGAAAATGGGAAGAGAAACAGCTATACAAACGATTCATAAGAGTGACAAAAGATGAGACTAACGAAAATATCTGGATATGGCTACAAAAAGGAAATGTAAACTGAGAAACTGAATCGCTAATAATAGCCGCAATTAGTACCAACCACATCAAAACAAGGATCATCAAGACACAAGAAAACAGCAAATGCAGACTGTGGAGAAAGATACGAAACAATAAACCACGCAATAAGTGAATGCAGTAAACTAGCACAAAAAGAATATAAAATAGTTACGATCAAGTGAAGAAGGCAGTACACTGGGAATTATGTAGATGACTGCATCACTTAGACAAATGTTACAAGCAAAAACCGGCAGCAGTACTTTAAAATGAATATCACAAAAGTATATTGAACATGGATATACAAACGGATAAACCCATTCAAACAAGAAGACCGGATGTCGTAATAGTTAAAAAGAAGGCAAACTCCTGCCAGGTTGTAGATTTTGCCGTTCCACCAAATCATGGGGTGAAGATCAAGGAGACGAAGAAGCGGATCAAATACACGGAACTGGCCAGAGAGATCCAAGGGATATGGAAGATGAAGAAGGTCAAAATAATATCTATAATAGTAAGAGCGCTAGAAACAATAGCGAAACACTTTGAAAAGAGAATGGGAGAGATTGGAATCAGTGGGATGGCTGAGAAGATACAAAGGATAACAATAATGAAAACGGCTGAAATATTAAGGAAAACCCTTGAATGCGGAGACCAATACACATGAGCCGCAGGCACAAACCGGACATACACAGAAACTGCGAGAGATGTAAAACAAAAAGAAACATCACATGGACTCATGAAAACTGAAACTGTATAATTGTAAGTTAACTCCCCTGCCCCTACCCTCCGCCCCCCCCCTATTTTTTGTGTGCCGCTATAAACAGGTGCCACACCAAATAAGTGAGGATCAAGGAGGATGGAAAGAACGAGCAAAGAGAGCACTAACTACACCTTTGCTGGATGAGTGTATGAAGGACTGGGATCTTGGGGAGGCTTATTACCATCCAAATTCCAATGAAAACTAATGGTTGCTGCCAATGAGGAATCAGTGGTAAGCGGCTGTTGCAATAAGTCAAATTCATCTGCAAAGGTTATCGAAAGAGGTGGATAGTACTAGAAATCTGTGTAGACTTTTTATCATTCAGACTCCAGAGAACATCACAAGTTGTTCTCAAAGAGAAATTTTTGTTGATGGCCTGTGTCCTAAATAAATACTCCTAAATAAATACTCCTAAATAAATATAAGTAAACAACAATAATAATAATAATAATAATAATAATAATAATATCAATAATAATAATATTAATATCAATAATAATAATAATACTAATAATATCAATAATAATAATAATAATATCAATAATAATAATAATATCAATAATAATAATAATAATAATATCAATAATAATAATAATAATATCAATAATAATAATAATAACAATATCAATAATAGTAATAATAATATCAATAATAATAATAATATCAATAATAATAATAATAATATCAATAATAATATCAACAATAATAATAATAATAATATCAATAATAATAATAATAATATCAAAAATAATAATAATAATATCAATAATAATAATAATAATAATAATAATAATAATAATAATAATAATATCAATAATAATAATAATAATAATAATAATAATAATAATAATAATAATAATCAATTCGACCCCTCCCGCAATGAACAGTTCTACCCCAAGGAATTAATCTTTTGTTTTTTTTCCTAAATTTTAGATATTATTACATCCTGGGCAACGCCGATTAAGATCAAAATATAATTTCGAGGTGTCTTTGATTAGTAGTTTTAAAATTTTAGATAGACATACAAACATACACACATGTACGCACAGATAACTGCCCTTTGTATAATAGATTTCCTGTTAACTCGGAATTGTTTTCAAGAGATGGCATATGATGTGTCATGTATTATGTTTTAAACATTGATAAATAGTGAAATATAGTAAGGAAGAAAATAATTTACATTACGTATTTTTACATTGCTTTTCCGACACCTAGGTCAATATTGACCAATACAGACTCAACATATCTACTTATTCTTTCAGTGGAGATATCTACCGTTAGCCGACAATAGTCCATCTGACTCGTGGATCTATTTGATGCGAGTATACACAGGGATCCGATCTTCGCGGAGAATGACAGCTGTTCCATACTTCATTCTCAAAGGAAAGAAAGGAAGCACATATATACGAATACTTGATGACAAAGTCAGACACGTAAGTTTTTTGAAGAAGGAAGAATAATTGTCATAAATAGTTCTTATAAGTAATAACATTTTCATTCATAGCATTTATATCATCTTCATCATCTAACTAACAATCTGTCCATCTCATTAACTCTGATCATTTTCAGCCTTGATTCTAACGAGTTTCCTTCATGAGGGATTTGGAGAGCAGGGGTTACGAAAGTGCACTAATAAAAATAAGGTGGAATTGGAATTTAATGAGGAATGCGCTCGTAGAGTCCAAAGATGTTTTGACATTATTATAAATTTCGGTTGATTTGAAAAAAAATAAACAAGTGTTATCTGTGTTTCAGTTAAGTACAGCACTACGAAAACAAACAATTTTTAATTTTTTTGTTGTTTCATTCCAAACAAGGCTGCCACTTTGATGTAAACACTATTTGGGACTAAATTCACAGGGATACTATGTAGGGAAATCAGCCTCGAGATGTCTGTTCATATTATACTTAAACTTCTGCATGTCAGTACAGTCATGGAAGCAGGAACCTGGGAGGGGATTCCAAAGTCTGCAAGTTCGAGTGAAGAATGCAATTCAGATAATTAGGTTTCATATCAGTGAAGGGGGCCATTACGCAAACAAGTTGTAGAGAGGAAGGCCCCAAAACAGTGCATATTCTCTCCTGACGACCCGATATTGCCTGGAAGGCGTTATGAAATACACCCAAAGACCATAATTATATACAAGTCTTTGAGTAGAAAGTTTTCTGGAATCTAGGGATCTCTACAGTGTAGGGTGGAATTTTATTGCTTCTCGGGTTGGTCGAGGGTATTTATATCGAGAGTGATACAAGTGATTTGAGTTCGTTGGGGCATATTCTATTAAAGTACTTATAAAATATACTTGTTATCAGTGGAATAAAAAAGTTTGTTTTTGTCACTAAGTAGCAAGGATTCCTGCATCACTTGCTCTAAATAGCAAAATCCTTACTGCATAAATTAGAAGAATATGAGAAATAGATTGTGTCTATATTGTAACATCAAATAACATAAACGGTAAAAGTTCCATTTTCTTATAAGAATGGCCTTTTTATTTTTAATACGAATTTGAATATTAAAATTTAAAATTTAAGAAAGCTAAAACTATTTTTCTTTAAAATAGACATGTATCCTAAACATATGAAATAAACTTTCGTCCAACGGACCCTTCTCAAGTTACTTTTTTTTTTATTGATCATTTGTTCTATTTATCTTGGAGATGTAAAAAAATCTTTTCTGAATAATAGTCTATTGGGATGTTAACTGAATAGTCTAGAAGTATCTTCAAGTGCAAACATGTACTGTTCAGTTTACATTTCAACAGACTACTATTCATGAAATTAAAAAAAAATCACTTGACAAAGGCCATTTGGGTCGAAAGCTTGCTTCATATCTTTAAATTAAATAAATGCTTTTGTAACCCTTGGTCGTTGTCGCCGATAAATTAATGGTAGTCAGACGTTATGATAATATAAAATCACTTGCAATTGTTACCTAACGAGGCAGACAGTGCTGGAAATCTGTGGAGTATTGTTGTCACTCAGGCTCCAGGAAACACCACCGATTACCATCAGTGAGCAATCATTGATGACCTGTTTGAAAACTCCTAGTGAATCAATAATAATAATAATAATAATAATAATAATAATAATAATAATAACAACAATGCTGAT
Organism: Euprymna scolopes; assembly: GCF_053919585.1. NCBI lineage: Eukaryota > Metazoa > Mollusca > Cephalopoda > Sepiida > Sepiolidae > Euprymna > Euprymna scolopes. The sequence goes on along the minus strand of NC_136484.1, from coordinate 32,447,879 downwards.
GATAATGGAGATGAAAAGACCAATGAGGGTGAACACCAGCCGAATCTTCACTGAAAGGGTGCAGAGAGTACTGAAACCTTGAGGAGGCTTAGTGCCATTCAAATTCCAGAAAGAAAAAAAGCAATGGTCATTGCTAATAAGATGATAAACGGCTGTTGCAATAATTCAAAATGATTTGCATTGGTTATCAAAAAGAGATGAAGAATGCTGGACACCTAGGGAAAATTGTTGTAACCCAGACTCTAGGTGACACCATTGGTCATTGTCAGTAAGTAGTCACTCTCTCGTGAGTAATTAATAATAAGATAATAATAATAATAATAATAATAATAATAATAATAATAATAATAATAATAATATATATATATATATAAATAATAATAAGATATAGATATAAAATAATAATAATAATAATAATAAAATATAGATATAAAAATAATAATAATAATAAGATATAGATACAAAAAATAATAATAATAAGATATAGATATAAAATAACATTAATAATAATAAGATATAGATATAAAATAATAATAATGATAATAAGATATAGATATAAAAAATAATAATAAGATATAGAAATAAAATAATAATAAGATATAGATATAAAAACAATAATAATAACAATAAGATATGTATATAAAAAAATAATTAGATATAGATATAAAATAACATTAATAATAATAAGATATAGATATAAAATAATAATAATGATAATAATAATAATAAGATATAGATATAAAAAAAAATAAGAAGAAGAAGAAGAAGAAGATATAGACATAAAAAAATAATAATAAGATGTACATATAAAATAATAAGATATAGATATAAAATAATAATAACAATAAGATATAGATATAAAAAATAATAAGAAGAAGAAGATATAGATGTAAAAAATAAGAAGATATAGATATAAAATAATAATAATAATAATAATAATAAGAAGAAGAAGAAGAAGAAGAAGAAGAAGAAGAAGAAGAAGAAGAAGATATAAAAAAATATTACGATAACTGGACACTGGCATTCCATCCTTATAAATGAAAGAGAACAAAAAATAAATAAATGCTGTTGCACCAACACTGGTTATTACCAAAGAAAGTTGTCATGGATTGTCTGGGAGGATGAAAAGACTTATAGCATTAGCCAAAACTTAACTGGAAGATCACAGAGATTACTGAACTATTGAAACTTTTTATTATCATCCAAATTCCAGAAGAAAATTGTCAATGCGAAATCATTGTTAAACATCTTATGAGAGAACTCCAAATATATTACAGCAATGATTGAGAGGAGCAGAGAATACTGGAAGCATATGGATATCTGCTCTTACCCAGTGTCCAGGGAAACCTACTGGTTTTTAGTAGCAATAAGTCATTTTAACCACTGATGTGAAAACTAGCAGGATAAAAATAATTCGTTACCAAATATTTTCCACTTCTTTTCTTTTTGACTTACAGTCTTCAAGATTCCAGGAATAATCACAGACCAGTGCAAAAGCATCATGTGAGTTACAATAATAATAGAATGGCATAGATATACGGCATGATCCCGCTGACACACTAGTTCTCGTCATATCAATAAAGTTAAGCAACGTTGCACCTGGCTAGTACCAAATGGGTGAATATTTGGAAATTCTAGGCGCTTATGTGCTCTCTTGGCCTTGTTTACAGTCATCCTGAACCTTTACTTGCCACTGGTATTTAAGAACGCCAACTCAGGAGAGGTTTGGTGAGATATTGCACAACTCTCGCCCGAAAATTTCACACGCAAACACCGTTACAGTGGGTATCCATAGTCTGTCAAGACTGAAGGAACCTACAACTAGAATGGCATGGAGAGAACTTCTTATTTATACAAGAATAAAAAAGCATTGGAAATGCAAAAGGATATAGGGATGGTATGCCCAAAAGTATACAAACAAGATAGCTATGAATGGCTAGGCACATGGAAATAGAATTGCATCCAAAGTATATCCCTATAGCTTTTCTCCAATCTTCATTCCGTGCCATCATTACAGTTGTAAAAAGCTATAGGGCTATACTTTGGATGCAATTCTATTTCCATGTGCCTAGCCATTCATAGCTATCTTGTTTGTATACTTTTTGGCATACCATCCCTATATCCTTTTGCATTTCCAATGCTTTTTTATTCTTGTTAATTAGTATTTTTACTTACAGTCTTATTTTTAAACTTACATTCATGATAGTATTGTCTTTTTTAGGAGGCGGCTCATTGCGGCCTCTATTAGTAGCAGGTCGTTTCCTGCTGGGTTTTAGGTCTTTGGGTTTTGGGCCTTAGGAGTTGCCTCTTGGTCCTCCATCGGTTCTATATTACATAGAGAGTGCTACCGCCTCTCTGATAAAACAGTTAGAGTATTATAAAGTTCTAAAATGTTCATACCTTCACTATTAAATTTTTCTTGGTTCATTCTTTGGCGTTTTGGCAAAGATTTGGCAGTTTTTGATATTTATATTTATAATAGTTTGTGCATGAGGCAGCTTTTTTTCCCTTGGGATCCCTGTTATACCGTGCTTTTGAGTCAGCACATGAGGCAGCCTTCTTTTTTTCTGGTTCTTTGTTATAAAGAGCACGTGAGGCAGCCTTCTTTTTTCTGGTTCTTTGTTATAAAGAGCACGTGAGGCAGTTTTTTTCCCCTCGGGATCCCTGTTATACCGTGCTTTTGAGTCAGCACGTGAGGCAGCCTTCTTTGCCTCAGGATTTGCATGATACTTAATTTTTATTATTTCAGCATTTTTCTGATAGTATTCTTTTTGCTCAGATAATACCTTGACTTTGTTTTTTTCATAGTCTATATTTCTCTGAGCTTTTTTACTACGTGCTGACTTTGGCATTTTTTTATTAAATGTAAACATATAGCACTTATGTGTATCTTACTATAATATCACTTATCTTATAGCAAGACAACTCTCGTAGAATTGAGATACTGCCCCGTCACCAATAGTTAAAGTGTGGAACGGTATATACACCAATAGTGTAGTTGTTATCTTTATATGAAGTCCTAATCAGTGACAGTGTGAGGTTACTTGGTTAATTTATTGTAGTTTATTTTAGAAAACTTACTTGTAGTAGATTGTGTATAGTAGCCACAATATCTAGTTATTTTTGTGGCTAGGGCTTGGATTTTGATTCTTTTTGGTCAGCTTCCAGTGAGTTCTTAGAAGATGACTTTCTTGCAGTTTCTTTTGCGGTTAATTTAACTTATTTCCTTTGGCGTTTGGTGAGTTCTTAGAAGAACTGGTCTGATCTACTTTTCTTAGCGAGCGAAGAGATTCAGCTGCATTTAACAATGGTTTATTTTTAGTTTTATTTTGATTTTATTTTAGTGTATTTTTGCGCATGCGTGAGAATTTCAAGTTTCCTCCTTATTTTTCAATAGTTTGACAGTAGTCATGTGTCTTTCTGCCAGGAGCGACAGACGTCAGTGTTAGCCGTGATCGTCTAGAGGTTAGGACCCCACGTTGTGGCCGTGCTAACCTAGGTTCGAATCCTGGTCACAGCATTGACATTTTGTACATATTTTACAGTCCAAAATCTGAAGAATTATTTGTTTTTATAACATTGTTTTTTGACATCGTACTTGCTGATAGATTACTCTTATAACAATTTTGATCAACTGAGATAGAGATTTTGTGGTTTCATTAACGCTGGTGGGTTACTGTTTAAAGAAAAAACCTTAACGTTCACCTCAAATATTCAGCGTCCAAGAAATATAGGCCACTGGCAAACTGGAACGTCTGTGAGCATCCGGTGTATTATTTGGAGCTGTCCCTTTTGAGAGAAGTTCCGTGTTCGAAGTGGTCTGTCTACATTGGGTATATAGTGTTTAAAACTTGTTATTACACGTAATCTTATTTAATTATGGAGTTAGCTAAAAAGCGATGGGTCACTGCACTTCTCCGTGTAAAGAGCAGTCGATTGATGCTTGAACTGTTGTCAGAGACCGTTCGTACACCGAGATACATCGTCTCAAAAGAAAGAAGAAAGGAGAAGAAAGAAGAAAGAAGAACAATTGGTCATTTTTGTACCCTTTTTTTTTTTGCTCTCTTTTGACATTTTAACCGACGCTCTGACACTCGCTGGATTCGTTAGATGCTTCTCTGTAAGAATATGTGCTTTTTGAAACTTATAAGTTGATTTTAGTTGAGATTTGGATAGTTTTGTTTTGTAGGCGTATATAGGCGTGTATGGGCCATCCCTATATAGAGAGTACTACCGCCTCTCTGATAATGATGAAAGGGAGATAATTCATGGGATTATGATTATTATCTCTCATGCATAGTACAGTTGGTGCTTCAGTATGTTGTGCATCTCATACAAGCGTATTACATGGTCATCTATATGCACAGGTATCTCTACAAATCCCATAGAAATGATAACGTGTACAAACTTGATTAGTTGAAAGCATGTTACAATTTTAATTAATGACTAACGTTTTTTTTTTTTATTACTTCAGAATTTCTGCCATGGAACTGTTTCTGATTTTCTTCTCCGGACTGACACAGACCTAGGAGATCTATTGTCTTTGAGAATTTGGCATGACAACGCGGGTTCCTGTCCGAAGTGGTTCCTATCACAGATTGATATCAAGGATGCCAAAGATGATAAATGGTAAAATATCACTAATTTGTCAATAAATATAAAATTGGAAGGAATTTTTGATAATGTCTTCAACTTTATTCAACTTTATTGAACAACTCAAACTGTTGATTCTTCATAAACGACTGCATTGGTTTTAATAGATGGTAATCAGATGAAGCAACGTCTGAACAATAGGGTGGATGCGACAGAACTTCCATCCAATTCTTCACTCTTTTCACTAGTTTTTCTGATAGTAGTGTTTTCCCCATGGAGGTTTACCGATTTGAGTTCTTTCAAGAATTTTTCCTTAACTTAATATTTAGTGGACTTTTTAAGTTTTAAGAAAGAGTATTTGCTTTTCTTATGACTTTTAAGTTAAAATTAAACTACAATGTGATTCTTTTAAATTGATTTCGAAATCACATTTTAAGTCGTCATATTCAGTGTTAAATCACATTTTAAGTCGTCACATTCAGTGTTAAATCACATTTTAAGTCATCATACTCAGTGTTAAATCACATTTTAAGTCGTCATATTCAGTGTTGAATCACATTTTAAGTTGTCATATTCAGTGTTAAAGCACATTTTAAGTCATCATATTCAGTGCTAAATCACATTTTAAGTCATCATATTCAGTGTTAAATCACATTTTAAGTCATCATATTCAGTGTTAAATCACATTTTAAGTCGTCATATTCAGTGTTAAATCACATTTTAAGTCATCATATTCAGTGTTAAATCACATTTTAAGTCATCATATTCAGTGTTAAATCACATTTTAAGTCATCATATTCAGTGTTAAATCACATTTTCAGTCGTCATATTCAGTGTTAAAAGTAAAAAAAAAAGCATTCATGCCTTGCCTTAACCCTGCCATTAACTTGAAACGTTGATTCCTTACAGTATTTATATAATGTTTTTTAATAAAAGTTATACACATATATATTTGGCATTTATTTATTTGTTTTATACTGTTATACTCATCTTTATAGTTATTGCTGTTTCACCATGTTTTGGCCAACTATTTCTCTGGCCTTCTTCAGGTGGTTAACTGCGATGGGATAGGAATACTGAGTCACTTAACTGTATCTTCAGTAATTACTGTCTTACCATGGCGCAGTGGAGAATCTCTATGATTCCAGGTGAACATTGTCTGAAGATAGTGGTTTCAATCCTACCTAAAGCTGGTCAGAGGATTAGTTGGAAAAAACGTAGTGAGACAACAACAACAACTATGGAAGGCAGTAATTATAAAAGATACAGCATTCCTATAGTTTTAAGGAGTCAAAAATAGGGTCAAAATTGAAAAAAATCGTTATACATTTTGTAAAATCATCTTAGTTTATTTTTAATTTTTAATCAGTTCATATGCGTGTCAAGTTGGTACAGTGGTAACGTCACTAGCTTTAAATGCTACGGTTTTGCTTTCGGTTTCGATTCTAGCTGATAGCACTCAAAAACTTTTTTTTTTACTTTTGAAATCACTACTCTATAATAATATACGGTGGTCCTAGGATACGATTTTTCCAGCTTATGATGTGGAATACGGTGTTTTTCTGGACCCTGGTTACGATATTTGCCCCACCTTACCGTGTAATTTTTAATATTATTTGATTATATACATGTGTATTATATACTGTATTGTATTTTGTTACTAATTTCTAATGCCGTACCCCGGGGTTCTACTGTATACGAAATCTGGACAAATTAAAATATCATATTAAGTGTAGTTTACAACCGGGCAAAGCTGCCCCCCCCCCGTTAGTAAATACATATACAAATTACTCATCTCAAAGGATTTGAACAAAATAATATATATATTTGGCACTTTTGTAAAAAAATATAGTTTTTTTTAGTTAATGTTATCAATATATATACATATATAAACAATTTTTACCCCTACAAACTAGCGTTTCATGAATATGCAGTCATCAGTGTACGAAAGTGGTAATTACTGCTGGTCAAGAGATTCGAACCCAATCAACAAGCCAATCTGAACTTTGTATGCTAGTGCCTTTTCTTCAGACCACCAGCAATTTAAAAAGTGTGAAATGATGATCATATATATATATATATATATATATATATATATATATATATATATATATATATATATATATATATATATATAAGGGAAATTCCAAAAGTAAAGCCTCCTATTTTTAATTAAAAATGTTGAAGAACTACAAAAACAGATGTGATACCATTAAAACGAGCGTCCTTTTGTGGCCCAGAATTTATTTTTCTACATCTACATAGTAACCACCATTCTCAATGCACATCTACCAGGAATTTAATGATGTATCTCTGGTTCTGGCGTACATGCATGACAGAGGTTGCTTTCTTAGAGTCTCATACCGCCAACCGCCAATATCTGCAATAGAGTAATGAAATTTTCAAGTCATAAATGCATAAGTTCAGTTATCATAATAATGCAAGTTGCAATCCCCTCTAATCTATTCGGATGGAATAAAAAAAAAAGTAAGAAACATTATTTTTGAAACGCCCATATCCATATATATCCATATATAAATATTACAATAGAAAAATACAAGCTTGAAAAGTAATATGGTTAAGCTTAAACATAGAAAAGTAAAGGACTAGTTGCTAAAACTGGAAAAGAAAAGGACAAGATAATCTAGTAAAAAATATAATAAATTTATAACTCAAAATATTGCAGTAGTAAGAATTGATTATATAATGTTATAAATTGAATTAAAAAAATAATTCTGAATATTTTAAGTTATAAATTTTGATTTTTTTTAATTCAGCAAAATGGGTGCATTTCTTCCAATGTCTCTGAAGGTGTTAATTGCAGGTTTCTCTGTGTCAACAGCCGTATGTTATTCTTCCATGCAAGTCTTATCATTCAACTACCTGCATTACGGTACACCGCAAACTTATATTCAACATTATCATGCATTTGTGTTAGTACGGGTATTTGAGCTAGTATATTCAGAGATCAAAAGACTATTTAGGAAGGCCAATCAACAAAATTTAGCAGACCACCAATACGATGCACTGACCTTCACCTACGACGTCTGCAACCGTCAACATAGATCTAAAATAGGTTTATTCAGCCACAGAAGACGGTGATCAACCTCTTCTACAGGCACAACCCCATAGTTTTCTAGACTGACGGATGCCAACCATATTAGAACAATATTACAGTGAATTGTCATTTAATTCGATAATTAATTTTCATAGTTGTTTTCAGAAATACATAAATGATCCACACGTGTTTATGTAATAATAATAAAGTGCACAGTGAACGAGGCATAAAAAAATGACTTAGTTCAGCATTGCCCCACCCCCTCATTTAGCCCCAAAAGTCCCCAGGGAACGTCATATCCTGGTGAAAATGAACAAACGGTGCAGTTTTAGGCCCTAACATATGTAAATTTGAGTTCTGCAGCATGCAAAAAAAGAAATGATTAAATCCATCTTTTGCCCCCCCATTTAGCCCCAAAGTTCCCAAGGCCTTAACACATTTACATTTTAGTTCAGCGCCATGTAAAACTGCTAAATAGACATACACAGAAAATTTTGGACAAATATGGTAAAATAGTTCCAAAAATGGAGTGTTTTTATTAGCCCTAAAAGAGCCCCTGGGGCACACCCAAGAGTTAAGTATAGACAAACAAAATCATATAGAAATCAGTTAGTTACAACTTTTCAGAAAGTTTTATAAAAATCGAATTTTTTTTTTAATAAGCACAAAAGTGTCAATTTTAGCCATTTTAACCCGAAAAGGACCCCCAAGGGGGCAATCAAAGTTTTCCCGGAAAATCCGTTCTGCTACTTTTTTACTCCTATCATGTCTAATGTTTGTGCAAAATTTTAAAAAAAATCCAAGGCGTAATTATTGAGGAAAGTGCGGACAGACGAATGGATGAACGGACAAGGGCGAATTTACAGGTCCACCCTCCTTTTGTTGTGGGACTAAAAAGATGAAGTAGAAAAAATAGAATAATACATCAGGCGAATTTATAATTTATAAATAAATAATCGTTGACATGATATGTTTTGAACCAATATACAACAAGTATATTCTTGTATACTAGACCTATGGGCGTGTTATTGATCATGAATACTCTGAATTCTGATCAAATTATACATAATTATTAATTTATTTATCTCATGTATTTCAATAGCAACTTTTTTTTTAAGATTGGCTATTAAACTATTGCAATTTGCTTTTTAAAGCCTGATTGTTTTTGTTTGTTCTCTTTTTCATCCTAAACAAGGCAATTGTCACTGAAATGTAAGTGGCTACTGTGATAAGAACCAGATTTATAGGGACGACATAAGTGGCTAGTTGAGCAATAAAATATTTGTTCATATTACATTTAAATTTCTGCGTGTTGGTGGAGTCAGGGACACAGAGTGCAGAGGGGAAATATAAAAAGTAAGCAGTCTTTAGTCTGAAGTATTTTTGTTAAAGGAGTACAAGCACGCGCTCTTTACGATCTTTTGCTTCAGAATCACAAACATATTAATTGAGAAAATACAATTGTTTGAGTGCATCTATAGCGAGACGATTAAACACGATTTTTGTAATATTTTTTTGACGTGGCTCAAGCACACGACTACAGTTGGCGTATATTTAAGAAGAACGAAACTGATTGGAGTCAATTAACGTGGTGAGTTTAAATACAAATACTTAGCAGCTTACTTGTCAACACACTTACTAGTTGTTACTACCTTACACGGATTTCTATTATTGAAATTATAGAAATTTACTTATGTATTGTCTTCCACTCAACTATACAATACAAACACATTTTTAAAGTAATGACCCAAATAACGAAAAACGTATTTCCTCGTGGATTAAATAAACATATTATTTGGATTCTTCAGACTACCATTTTCATTTTAAGTGTTGTTTTCACGTTTCAGTCGATGTAACATCCGACCATATTCAGCTGTATCTTGTCGAATTTGTAAATTTTTCCATTGAACGCGGAAGTCTGCACGGATTTTTGAACGAAATACCTTATTTAATCCACAGGTTATAACATGCTCTCATTTCGTCAGTTGAATAAAGTTAGGGGTTACATCGATCGAAACGTTGCGAAAAATAACAACGAAAATAAGAATTGTATTCCGCCTTATCCAATTCAGAGATAACTGTAAAAACATTATAACTTTGAATTTAATATTTAATTTAGTAATATTATTTTCATTGTTAAATACACGGATTGATTTTGACTCTTATTGTATAACAGATTCAGTCTGTCGGTTGACTTGTCCTTAACCTTTAATCTCCTTTTCATATGATAAAGTGATTTTCATTTATTTCATTGGCCAGTATAGTTTACTAGCCAAAAACTGTATATCCAAATTTGTTTCGATAGCAATTTAGGTCAATTCTCGATCTATTTCGGAAAAAAAAATGTGTCCACGTTCGCTTTCAATAAATGTTTACATTTTTCCAGCTCGACAGTTTCTCCTAGTAAAGTTATGTATGCGGAAAATTGGAGGAATTTTCATCCTCACACTAAGATCAACTACCACTGATGGTAGTAGATCACGGATGGTAAAATATAATACGTGATATCCAGCATTTGGAGAGTTCGAAGATTGGTTACTCAAACAGTGCAGAGGCTATGCAATTTGCCTTATAAAAGTCAACTCAAGAAACTTAACCCTTTCTCTCTTGAGCTCTCACGATTATGCAGTGATCTCATTTTGGTCTACAATCTCCTCGATGGTCATTATAATATACCTCAGGATCTATTATTCAATAATACACCAGAAAGAGGTCTACGTGGACACAACAAGAAACAATTTCATGACCAATTTTTATTGAATCGAAGGAGGGCTGCTTTCTCAATCGGAATCCCTGGACCTTGGAATAGACTTCCAAGTGAGGTAAAAAAAAATGTGCCAATAACACAACAATTCAAGGTGAAATTGAACAGACGAGAGGCAACTGTATCTTTTTCTAATAAATTTCTACAACTCTTTCTCTACATGGCAAGCGAAGCATGTTTATTTTATTTTTTGTTAAATAAATTAAATTGAAAAAATTTAATTGAATCTATGTAGATTCTCTAATCTCACAATTTGAAATATCAAAGTAAGTTTTTATCGTTGTTGTTTATACCGATATTCTCACAGGTTCCTTCAATGGATATATTAAGAGTACACCCTAATGTAGAAATGCTTTTTTTTAATTTCACAGGTATTCGTTCCCGTGTCATGACTGGTTGTCATTTGACAAAGGTGACGGCTCCATCATCCGACTTTTAGAATCCCATTCAAATGAAAGCGACAATTTCTTCACAAATATAAAAACTCGGATTCACATCGGTTTGTTTGAGGACCACCTTTACGTCTCGATTGTAAAACGTCCGCGTTCTAGCCACTTCACCCGTCTGCAGAGGTTGTCAACACTGGTCGGTGTCTTGTACTTGTCTCTAATCAGTAACGCCATGTATTATAAACCCAATGACAAGACCCCATCGAGAGCCTTCACTCTTGGACCATTCACTCTTTCTTCTAAAGAGATTGCCGTGGGGATAATCAGTTCTCTTATTATGGTCATACCAACATCAATCATTATCAATTTGTTTAGATGGCGCAAGGTCAAAGGCGAGAAGCCGGACGTCTGTGAGGAATCATTATCACTCTTCGATCGGATGAAACGGTTTCGCCTCCCTTGGTGGTCGGTCTACCTGGCATATTTTCTTATTTTCCTCTGCATTGGGATCTCTGCATATTTCACTTTCATCTACAGCATCCTGTGGGGTAAGGAATTGGCCCTTCAATGGCTTCTTTCTGTTATCGTCAATGTAACGGGATCCGTCATACTTATTCAACCGGTCAAGGTAAGTAATAACATAAATAGGCATCATGTGAGCACACACACACACACACACACACACACACATATATATATATATATATATATATATAGTGTAGTGTAATAATTCTTCAAGTTTCAAATATAAAATTTTCTTAGTTGGTTATTTATTACTTTTTTGTTTGTTTTGTTTTTAACTTAATTTTCAATTGCTGGTACTACTAATGAAATGATAAATATTTATTGGTTTTAAAGCTACCAATAAAACAAAGCATCTATAGATTACTCCCCACAAGAGTATTTCTTACGATTGTGAAAAGATAAGTCCATTTTCACATGTCTTTTATAGTAATACAAAAAGTAAACAGCAAGCAAACAAAAACTCTGCAGCTAAATAATCGAATCAGAATCGGTAATTGTATCGGAATCGGAAATTTAAACCAGAATCGGCAATTGTATCGGAATCGGCGAAAATATTGAAATCGTCCCACCACTAATAAATATTCTCATTAATGAAGACAAAGAGAAACGGTGTAAAAAAGTCAAATATAAAATTGATACATAAAAGTCTTCATTTTTTTTTTTAATTTTAATCATTTTGTTTCCGTTTTTCATTTCTTTTACAGATCGGAATTGTTGCGATGCTATCTTCCTATTTCTTCCAATCACCATTGCTTGAAGATGACGTTTCTGCCGAGATCCTTGAATCTACGAAATCTTCTGGTTGTGTTTTTCAACTTTTTGTTTTAATGAGGATTCTGATTGGTTCACCTTTGTGATCATTTAAAGCTGAAGTCCTTGTAAAGCAAACGAATATTCTATGCAATCGCTTTTATATTTGTAATAACTAGGGCTGGGACAACAGCATATTCTTTTCATTGTTTTGACTCTCGAGTGTATATCCGTTTATATCTTATATACTTTTATATAGAGTGATGTGGTTCTCTGTTGATTAACTGTGTCTAACTGTGTCGGATATATACTCGAGAGTCAAAACAATGAAAAGAATATGCTGTTGTCATAGCCCTAGTAATGACACATATGATCGGCTTTATTTTTCCCAAATATAAAATGCTATTTTATATATAGTACTGAATCACACAAAAAAAGTCAAGACAGTGAAAAAGGATTATAGAAATACACATTTAATCTCACATAAACAGTTTATTAAAGACAAGAGTAAAAAAAGGGAAAGCAAACGTGTAAGGTGGCAATTAATAGGATATACAAATGGAGAACAGACACATGTATTGCAAAGGTCGCTTATACTTATATTAGTCTGTTTTGAGAATTTGAAGCAATAGCTAACAAAGCCTAATGAACACAGTATCAAGGTTTATGAAAGTATGTAGAGATGGTTTGCTGGTCAGAGCATATTCGATAGCTTTGAAAGACCAGACAGAAAATAAAGATGACCTCTTTATTGTTTCATTTATAGCACCGCCTTTCAAACTTCTGTTCATAGTATGTTTATACTGCAGACCAATTATTCTTGCCTGAGGCAAGGAAGCACATTTCTAAATCGATGTAAGCAATTTTGGATTACTTTCTGCTTTTTGTTAAGTAAATTATAATTCGTTGGCATCTCTTGGATGATGACTCATTTTGTATTTCTCTGCAATAAATATATAATAATGCGCCTGATATAGACAAGTTGTGAATTGTGTGTTATTGCTATGTAATTCTCTGACGCATGTAGCTAAAATAGTTATGTTTGTCTTAGAATCGGTGTTAGGAATCTTAAAAGAGGATATATCGTTTCTGAAACTATCTTTAGTCTTTTGTCCTTTGAACAATGCTGCACTTATAAACTATATCCGCAATTAAAGATTCCCCACCCAAAGAGAGTTATTTATGCTTTTATAATTACATTGGGATTCTGCATCAGAATTATAGAGGACATTCCTTCCACCATTCTTAATTATCATTCTTATTTTAGCATTATTAAAAGTTACAATAGTTGATGCTAAGTTATTGGAAGTTTAAAAAGATAATTTCACAATGTTTTTATTTATAATTTTACCTAGTTCACAAGTTCGAGGGATTTCTCATCTACTAAATTTCTAAAATTCTTTAGGATTAAATCTAATAGAATTTCTGCGCATGTTTTTTCTTCTTAATAGTATTACTACAAATTGGGTGAAGCGGAGTTTAAGTTTTGAGTTGCTCCTATACGTATCACTGTTTTTTTTTTTAAATTTATTTTAGGTTTAAATTTGCCCATAGTCATGTATGATATAATGTGATATAATCTCCTGTTTCTAAGGTTACTAGTGATTTCTATGTTTTTTACAAAAGGGGTCACACATATCAAGGCCCGGAGGCCATTCGAGGATAAGAGTTAATGTGTGTATTGTAGTCATTGGGACAGTTGCGCAATAATCGTTTGTAGATGTAATTTGGTATAATTAGATTATTTACAAGGACGGCTGAACAAGAACTTGTTTACATTGGACTTGAAGATAATGATATTGTAGTCAGCAGGAAAGCAGGCCTGCAGAACAGAGTTACACAGGCGGTAGTTCTAGGGAAGAAGCTTTGCTCATGGAATCCGTGGTTAGGTTTAGGCAATGGTAGAGATTGGGAGAATTTATTGATAGTGGTTTTGGCTAGATGAGTGTTTTTTTGCAAAGGATTGGTGAGAGGGGCCCATAGATTGGAGCTGAGTCGAACACTTGCCAAGAAAATAGCGATAGAACAGGGACAGGCTCACAACATCTCTTCTGTAGGAAAGAGGCTACAGAGAAGAGAAAAGGGTATTACCTACTAGATTACAAAGTCTGTTTTAAACTCTGTCAAGGCAAGATAAAGTGCTTCGAGTAGCTCCTGCCCAGATGTGGCAACGGTATTCAATCTTAGGACATACTTGACTCTTATACAGGTAGAGAATTGCTTCATATATCTACTGAGACTGTAGAATACTTCAAACACTTTTCCAACGCTCTTGACTACGGATTTGATGTATGTGCTCCATTTCAGATCAAGAGTAAAAGTCAGACAAGGAAGTTTGTCAAAACATGGGACGTCTTCAATGTGAGAGCCGTTTATTTCAAAAGGAGCCAAATGTGGATCAGAGCGCTGATGATGGAAAGTTTGGTTTTAGATGCATTAAAATTAACAAGCCACTTTTTCCAGATTGTATCACATGCTCAAGATATGCGGAGAGAGAATCAGAGAAATATTGGCCGTTTCTCGTCTTAGAAGTGCTGTCATAGATGCTAGTGTCATCTGCATAAATGTCTACGAATGATCTAAGATTGTGATTTGGGAGATCATTGATGAAGATCAAGAAGAGAGTTGGGCCCAGGATGGAACCCTAAGAAACAACGGCATTAATACTGTGCCCATTAACCACTACTCTTATAAACTTATCAGAGAGGAATGATTTATTAATTGAGAAGATATTAACATATAATGTTTCATATTAACATATATTATTTCATATTAACATGTCATATTTCATATTAACATATTAATATATATTATTTCATATTAACATGTCATATTTCATATTAACATATTAACATATATTATTTCATATTAGCATATCATATTTCATATTAACATATATTATTTTATATTAGCATGTCATATTTCATATTAACATATATTATTTTATATTAACATGTCATATTTCATATTAACATATATTATTTTATATTAACATGTTATATTTCATAGGAACATATATTATTTTATATTAACATGTCATATTTCATATTAACATATATTATTTTATATTAGCATATCATATTTCATATTAACATATATTATTTTATATTAACATATCATATTTCATATTAACATATATTATTTTATATTAGCATGTCATATTTCATATTAACATATATTATTTTATATTAGCATATCATATTTCATAGTAACATATATTATTTTATATTAACATGTCATATTTCATATTAACATATATTATTTTATATTAGCATATCATATTTTATATTAACATATATTATTTTATATTAGCATATCATATTTCATATTAACATATATTATTTTATATTAGCATATCATATTTCATATTAACATATTAACATATATCATTTTATATTAACATGTCATATTTCATATTAACATATATTATTTTATATTAGCATATCATATTAACATATTAACATATATTATTTTATATTAGCATGTTCTATTAACATATTAACATATATTATTTTATATTAGCATATTATATTTCATATTAACATATAAACATATATTATTTTATATTAGCATGTTCTATTAACATATTAACATATATTATTTTATATTAGCATATTATATTTCATATTAACATATTAACATATATTATTTTATATTAGCATGTTCTATTAACATATTAACATATATTATTTTATATTAGCATATCATATTAACATATTAACATATATTATTTTATATTAGCATGTTATATTAACATATTAACATATATTATTTTATATTAGCATGTCATATTTCATATTAACATATTAACATATATTATTTTATATTAGCATGTCATATTTCATATTAACATATATTATTTTATATTAGCATGTCATATTAACATATTAACATATATTATTTTATATAAACATATCATATTTCATATTAACATATATTATTTTATATTAACATGTCATATTTCATATTAACATATATTATTTTATATTAACATGTCATATTTCATATTAACATATATTATTTTATATTAGCATGTCATATTTCATATTAACATATTAACATATATTATTTCATATTAGCATATCATATTAACATATTAACATATATTATTTTATATTAGCATGTTATATTAACATATTAACATATATTATTTTATATTAGCATATCATATTTCATATTAACATATTAACATATATTATTTTATATTAGCATGTCATATTTCATATTAACATATTAACATATATTATTTTATATTAGCATGTCATATTTCATATTAACATATATTATTTTATATTAGCATGTCATATTAACATATTAACATATATTATTTTATATTAACATGTCATATTTCATATTAACATATATTATTTTATATTAGCATGTCATATTTCATATTAACATATTAACATATATTATTTTATATTAGCATAGCATATTAACATATTAACATATATTATTTCATATTAGCATGTCATATTTCATATTAACATATATTATTTTATATTAGCATGTCATATTTCATATTAACATATTAACATATATTATTTTATATTAGCATATCATATTAACATATTAACATATATTATTTTATATTAGCATGTTCTATTAACATATTAACATATATTATTTTATATTAGCATATCATATTTCATATTAACATATTAACATATATTATTTTATATTAGCATATCATATTAACATATTAACATATATTATTTTATATTAGCATGTTATATTAACATATTAACATATATTATTTTATATTAGCATGTCATATTTCATATTAACATATTAACATATATTATTTTATATTAGCATGTCATATTTCATATTAACATATTAACATATATTATTTTATATTAGCATAGCATATTAACATATTAACATATATTATTTCATATTAGCATGTCATATTTCATATTAACATATATTATTTTATATTAGCATGTCATATTTCATATTAACATATTAACATATATTATTTTATATTAGCATATCATATTAACATATTAACATATATTATTTTATATTAGCATGTTCTATTAACATATTAACATATATTATTTTATATTAGCATATCATATTTCATATTAACATATTAACATATATTATTTTATATTAGCATATCATATTAACATATTAACATATATTATTTTATATTAGCATGTTATATTAACATATTAACATATATTATTTTATATTAGCATGTCATATTTCATATTAACATATTAACATATATTATTTTATATTAGCATGTCATATTTCATATTAACATATATTATTTTATATTAGCATGTCATATTTCATATTAACATATTAACATATATTATTTTATATTAGCATATCATATTAACATATTAACATATATTATTTTATATTAGCATGTTCTATTAACATATTAACATATATTATTTTATATTAGCATATCATATTTCATATTAACATATTAACATATATTATTTTATATTAGCATATCATATTAACATATTAACATATATTATTTTATATTAGCATGTTATATTAACATATTAACATATATTATTTTATATTAGCATGTCATATTTCATATTAACATATTAACATATATTATTTTATATTAGCATGTCATATTTCATATTAACATATATTATTTTATATTAGCATGTCATATTTCATATTAACATATTAACATATATTATTTTATATTAACATGTCATATTTCATATTAACATATATTATTTTATATTAGCATGTCATATTTCATATTAACATATTAACATATATTATTTTATATTAGCATATCATATTAACATATTAACATATATTATTTTATATTAGCATGTTCTATTAACATATTAACATATATTATTTTATATTAGCATATCATATTTCATATTAACATATTAACATATATTATTTTATATTAGCATATCATATTAACATATTAACATATATTATTTTATATTAGCATGTTATATTAACATATTAACATATATTATTTTATATTAGCATGTCATATTTCATATTAACATATTAACATATATTATTTCATATTAGCATGTCATATTTCATATTAACATATATTATTTTATATTAGCATGTCATATTTCATATTAACATATTAACATATATTATTTTATATTAGCATATCATATTAACATATTAACATATATTATTTTATATTAGCATGTTCTATTAACATATTAACATATATTATTTTATATTAGCATATCATATTTCATATTAACATATTAACATATATTATTTTATATTAGCATATCATATTAACATATTAACATATATTATTTTATATTAGCATGTTATATTAACATATTAACATATATTATTTTATATTAGCATGTCATATTTCATATTAACATATTAACATATATTATTTTATATTAGCATATCATATTAACATATTAACATATATTATTTTATATTAGCATGTCATATTTCATATTAACATATATTATTTTATATTAGCATATCATATTTCATATTAACATATTAACATATATTATTTCATATTAGCATATCATATTAACATATTAACATATATTATTTTATATTAGCATGTTATATTAACATATTAACATATATTATTTTATATTAGCATATCATATTTCATATTAACATATTAACATATATTATTTTATATTAGCATGTCATATTTCATATTAACATATTAACATATATTATTTTATATTAGCATGTCATATTTCATATTAACATATTAACATATATTATTTTATATTAACATGTCATATTTCATATTAACATATATTATTTTATATTAGCATGTCATATTTCATATTAACATATTAACATATATTATTTCATATTAGCATATCATATTAACATATTAACATATATTATTTTATATTAGCATGTTATATTAACATATTAACATATATTATTTTATATTAGCATATCATATTTCATATTAACATATTAACATATATTATTTTATATTAGCATATCATATTAACATATTAACATATTAACATATATTATTTAAATTAGCATGTCATATTTCATATTAACATATTAACATATTAACATATATTATTTTATATTGACACATAAACAGATGATATCTATGTATTAATACGACAGCGTGTGTTATTTTCTTATCTCGCGTACATCCGGTTCATTTAATTGTTATGTACTTCCATTTCTTGTAATAAATAATTTTACCAAGAATTCTTCATAAGTTTTGGTTTCGGTTTCGATTATAGCTCATGACACTCAAGTCATTTAATTTTTTTTATATAATTTTACTAGGAATTCTTCATAATTTTGGTTTCGGTTTCAATTGATGGCACTTCAGTCATCTATTATTTTACAAATAATTTTACCAAGAATTCTTCCTAAGTTTTGGTTTCAGTTTTTATTATAGCTGAAGAAACTAAAGTTATATATATATATATATATATATATATATATATATATATATATATATATATATATATATATATATATATATATAAGTTTGGGATTCGGTTTCGATTCAAGCTAATGCACCCAAGTCATATAGATACATTTTTTTTTATTTTTGAAATCGCAACTTTATAATGTATAAAAATCGATAGAACATTAACTCTATGATAATATATACGAAATCTGTAAGAATTAAAATATCACATTTAAGCGTATTTTACGACCTGGCTACGTTGGGCGTCGCTGCTAGTTGGATAAAAACTATTGCAGTTTTAACAAAAGAGCTACAATAATATCAGAGCGTCTCTATTTACGCTGAATAGTTACAGAATGCCAACATCAATATATTACATATGAATGAGTCCCCTGCAATATTTCCACAGGTTCCGCTTGTTTCATATTAGCATATAATATTTCATATGAACATATAATATTTCATATTAACACATTAACATATAATATTTCATATTAACATATAATATTTCATATTAACACATTAACATATAATATTTCATATTAACATATAATATTTCATATTAACACATTAACATATAATATTTCATATTAACATATAATATTTCATATTAACATACAATATTTCATATTAACATGTAATATTTCATATCAACATATAATATTTCATATTAACATATAATATTTCATATTAACATATTAACACATAATATTTCATATTAACACATTAACATATAATATTTCATATTAACATATGATATTTCATATTAACATATAATATTTCATATTAACATACAATATTTCATATTAACATGTAATATTTCATATTAACATATAATATTTCATATTAACATACAATATTTCATATTAACATATTAACACATAATATTTCATATTAACACATTAACATATAATATTTCATATTAACATATAATATTTCATATTAACATATAATATTTCATATTAACATACAATATTTCATATTAACATGTAATATTTCATATTAACATATAATATTTCATATTAACATATTAACACATAATATTTCATATTAACACATTAACATATAATATTTCATATTAACATATTAACATATAATATTTCATATTAACATATATATAATAGATATATTTATATCTGAAATGCACAAGATGTCACTTAATATAAACGATCGATATTTAAAATTTTAATACTACTTTGTACGGCTCCGGGTGTTAGCCGTCAACAAATGAAACAGGAACTTTGTACTGAACTTACTTACGATTCATAATTCGATACGTAAATGTTGAGGCAATTAATTGATTGTCCAAATAGCAAACCAATTCCTGCGTCCAATTTGTTATAATATTACTTGTTACAGGCATTCGAATTTTATTTTACAGAAATGATTCATCCGGTAATCAAAATTTGTTCACCACCAAACATGCAGTCTGAAGAATGGAAGGATAAGAAGCGAACGATGCGACTCGATCACAAATTGTCGAATGTCTTCCAGACTTTATTCTTCAGGTTCTTTTATTTGACCATTTTAGTTGCTTTTATCGCCAACGAAAGAATAAATACGCGATTCAATCAAAACGATGCTATCGAACAGCGCCTGAATCTCAACCGATTAAAAGAGGTGAACATTTTTCGTTGTTAGATTTTTGAAAGGACGGGCAATGAAAGTGAAGATTAATATGTGAAAATTAGAAAAAAAATTCATTCTATAAAATAATTCTAAAAAAAAGAAATCAAAACACCTGATGGAAAATAAAAGTCCACCAAAACATTTGGGAATTATCCGATCGCAATAAAATTTTCAATGTTTATTATTCCATAAATCAACATTTATATAAGTTAGGAGGATATTATAGTTTGTTTTAAGCATTCTAGTTATGTGAAAAGAGTTATGTTTGAAGGTTATGATAATTCATTTTTATAGAAAAACACCGTTGCGTACGAGACAACGTAAGAAGAATAATGATCATATTGAAAGATTTTTTTTTTACATAGGCATCACCACTTATCAAGGCCCAGGGGCTACTCGAGAATAAGGGTTAACGAGTGTACAGTAGTCAATTGGATAATATGGTAATCGTTAGTAATGGAAATTTTTTAAAATAAGTGGAACGGCTCATCAAGAACTTGTTTACATTGGACTTGAAGACAACCTGTTGTCAGCTGGAAAGCAGGCAAACGGAAGACAGTTCCACAAGCGTGCAGTTCTAAGAATGAAGCTTTGTTCATAGAATATACGTTTAGGTTTAGACACAGATAAAGAGTGGAGGGAATTATTGATAGTGTTTTCACCTAGACGAGTGTTTCTTGTGAGTTTGCCGAGGAGGAACCATGGATTGGAGCTTAGACGAGCACTTGCCATGAAAATAACAATAAAGCAGAGACAAACTCACAGCATCTCTTCTGTGAGAAAGAGGCTGCAGGGAAGAGAAAAAGGCATCCCCTACTAGGCTACGAAGTCTATTTTGAACTCTGTCATGGCAGAATAAGTATTTTCTAACAGCTCCTGCCCAGATGTGGCAACAGTACTCCATCCTTGGATGTACCTGGCTCTTATATAGGTAGAGAATTGCATCAGCAGTGAGATATCTACTGGATCGATAGAAGGATGCCACCATTTCAATATTGTTATTAATTCTTATAATCTTGTCTCACATCAAACTTATCCAATAAAACATAATTACGTTGACTCACCAGTTCTCGTTAGGTCACCAAAGTTAAGCAACGTTAAGCTTGGTCAGTAAGTAAAATGAGTGACCATTTGGGAATTCCAGGTGCTGTATGTGTTCTCCGTTTATCTTAGCATTGTTTCCAGTCGTCCTGGACATCTTGCAACTGAACTCAAGAAGTACCGATTCAGGAGAGGTGAGGTTGTAGATTGTGCAACCCTTGCCTCACAATTACACATGCAGCTACTCTTACAGGTAGTATCCATTGTCTCTTCAGACTGAATGGAGGTATCGTATCCAACGGTGTTTTTCTACAAAACTGCATTGTCATAGCCTTCAAATAGAACTCCTTATTTATATAAATGTTTATTAAAAAAAAATCTAAGATTTTTTTTTAATTCATTTAAATTACTTTACTCCATCCCTTCATTTCGAGGATATGTTTTATTATATTCATAGTCGAAACTCAGCGACCACCTTTATAAGAGACTAGCAGGGTTACCCAGCGTTGCCCTGGTCCACATGAAGTTCAGTTTGGACACACCTGCTATACTAAGGAAATTGAGCAATTTTCATTATTATGTGTCAACTCCATTGTGGGCAACGTCGATACCCCACAAAAATTTAAAAAATGAAAGATACGATAATCCTACTAAAAAACGGATAAAAACTCGAAAATGCAATCGCCGCCCAATAAAGTATGAGACAAATGGATACGAAGAGAAGAAGCTATTCTTCGGATATTGAGCACTTTTTTGATGATTATATACCAGCAGGTGTGTGCCCGACGTTGCCCCTGCGTTGAAACCCCCCTCCCCAATTTTTTTTAAAAACATAAATGAATCGAAACAACTTTTCTTTCAATCAAAATAGCAGGGAGTGCCTGTGCGACTGAAAAAAAATGAGCCGCAGTAGCCGGGCTTGAACGTGAAACACAAAAAAAAAGAGGGAACGAAGGCAAAAAGTTACAGGCAATCACTTGTGCTCACACAGCTATGTCATAACGTTGCAAAATAAGCGTTTTAAACGTAGTTTTAGTTTAATACGAGTGCGTGACGTGTGAAAAAAGAGATGCGAAAAATGGGCCCCCTTCTAAAAAGTGGTCCAGTTGGCCACTACAGAATGAATTTTTTTTTTTTTTCTAATTTTCACATATTATGCATTGCCCTTAAAGATGGTACCAGTTTCGACCCGATCCGATACATATGAGAAAAGTTTTTAACAGACATACAAACACACACACACACACACACACACACACACACACACACACACACACACACACACACACACACACACACACACAAACGCACAAACATGTCCACTTTATATAATAGATAACATCCTGAAAGTGTAAATGTAAAACAATAAGAAAATTTTGTTCGAAACTGGCACTTAAAAATCAAAAATTTAAGAGTAAATGGCTGATAACTTTTAAATACTGTTTTTATTTATTTTTTTTTTCAAATTTTTAACTTTATCTATCTGTACAGAGGGGGGGGTCACTGAGTTTTGACTATAGGTATAATAATGCGTATTTCGTTCTTAAAATGAAAGAGTGAAATCATTTACCATAGCCTAAAAATCTATGAATTTTCAAAAATAAATATTTTATATTATAATGCATTTATTAATAAATATTGAACATTTTTATAAATAAAAGTGAAACGGCATAGCTGGTTCAGTCATTATATCTTAAGTTATGTCACTTTCAGTCTATCCGTCACATATTTCCATTGTTCTTCTTTCTATAAACATAAATTTCATCTTATATAAATAACCTTCACTTTTATTTCTCATCACTTATTTAATATAAATAAATGTAATTTGACACATTTTGCTTTCTTTTCTTTTTTTTTTTTTTTTTTTTAATTCAATTTTCACCCCAAAAAAGGCACAGTGCCACTTTAAAGTACGGATCTACTATCGGGGACATAAGTTGCAGGGGTATTATGGAGGGAAATGAGTAGCAAGATGGTCTGTTCACATTACACTTGAACTTCTGCATGTCAGTACAGTTTGGAAAGCAGAATCCCAGAAGGGAGTTCCAAAGTCTAGCAGTTCTGAGGAAGAAACTATTGGAGTAGAAGGCCTTCTTGCACCTAGGGATCTCTACTATGAAGGGGTGGGAGTTAGCTGCTTGTCGGGTTTGTTGGGGGTATTCACGTCGATGGGGTACTAGCGCTTGTAGTTCGTCAGAGCATTCACCATTAAAGTACTTGTAGAATAGAAAGAGGGATTCAACTTATCAAAATCGATATTTACAGATGTATTTCCATCTGTCGGTCTGCTATTCTTAAGTTTGAAACATCATTTCAGTATTATATGTGTAGATTGAAATGGCGCATCTTAAGAATATGCTGTGGCGTGGTCCCTGGCCGTGGTAAGGCATGTTTGGATGACGATAACGTCACTGCATATTATCAAAAAATACGTTGACAATTAAGAATTTATCTATAAAAGTTACATTATGACGAAGGAAGAAAATGAAACATATTAAACGGGCGCGCAGGCATATTAAAATGCGAAGAAATAAAAGTTGATGGAATAGAATGGTCACCAGTTAGCAAGTGCTAACTTCGAAGAAAACACAATTAAATAGCAAAACTATAAATTTACAAAAAAAATAAAAATCATTTTTACTCAGAAATGATGATTTAGGAAAATTTATACATACTCACGCTTTTGGTAGAGAATTTTTTTTTAGTGAATATCAGACACAATGGTGAATATGTATGTGCAAGTCATAAAAAATGTGGCATTGTGTAAGTATATGTTGGTTTGCCTTGTTCTGGTGATGATGGAGCTGTATGTGGGGTTAGAAGTGTAATTTTTCATTTTACTTCCCCTGGTCAAATGCACGGGGGGGGGGGGTCTTGAGTCTATTGGAGAACTCTGATTTTGTTGACCAGGCCACTGTTTTTATGAGGTTTGTTAATTCGGCAAAAGATCGTTAGATTTTTTTTTTTAATATATTTATAACGATTTTCATTATTTGAAAAGCATTAAGCTAACACATTCCTGCGAAAACTCTTCTTCTGGAAGTGATGAGGAGAACGTATCCCAATGAAGTGGAAAAAGAAGAGGGTGACTATTCAAGCCAGTTACTTTTTGGCCTTCGTTCGAATCGCATCTTCAGCACCACAATGGATTTCTTGTTAGATGCGTCTATGTATATATGTAAGATGCTTTGTCCGTTCGTATGTTACATCCGAGTTTGCAAAAGTGTATTGTCAGTCTGTCACACTCGAGTTTGAAAGATTTTCCTCGCTACATGCACACATGGAATGGACGCATCTTAAGATTGTCAATTCTTCTTTTATAACGAACGTGTTTCGTTTTAACTTACATTTTACAATCCGAACAATAACGACTCGATGCTTCGATAAATAAAAACTAAAAAGTTTACCATATTACCAGTTTTATGAAGAGAGTCGTACATTGTTAGTGTCTGAGTTGCATGCTGGGAAATATATCTTTGTCAGACATTTTTTTCCGGGGATTCAGTACATTGTTAGTATCTGAGTTGCATGCTGGGAAATATATCTTTGTCAGACATTTTTTTCCGGGGATTCAGTACGCTTTGATAGTTAACCACTGCACCACCATACGTAAATGAGGGCTTCTATTATATTAAAAATGTATCTGTTTTGTAATATAAAGTAATGCACGTATTACGAAATTCTCAAATTTACGATGATGAAACTAATTACGAAATTCTCAAATTTAGAGATGAAACTAAAGGGAGACAACTTACGAAGAACTCATCCGAAAACATATTTTTGTATTTTTCTTTCTCTCTTGTACAGAATCAAGGTATCGAAGGGATGTGGAATTGGATTGAGGCATGTGCAGTTCCTGTGATATTCCCTTTGAGAAATCACAATGGCCAATTAATGTTACTTGATGAACAAAGGTACTTGGCTGACCAAGTGAACAAACGTTTAGGCGCCGTTCGTTTTCGACAGTCAAGATCGGAAAAAGGTGATTACTAAACAAACGATTTTGATGTTATTAATGTCATTTAATAAATTTTGTCTCGTTGGGTTTAATAATAAAAAAAAGAACGTAGCTCTTATTTATAACTAGCCCAGACATACATCTTTTGCCAGTCGTGTATCGAACCTACAACCGTCATGTTAACTTGTAGCGAGCTACTACTACTACGAGACTAGGCTGTATTCTCACCTTAGTTCTCTCTTTCTCCCTACTCTTTTCTCTTTTCCTTCCTTTCTTCTTATACGTCATCAGAGGTTCCAGCCAATGAAAAGCGAGAACAGTTTACGTGGGACATTCGAGTGAAGGAAACGTCCTTACTTCCACGGCGACTAGAGACAGAACACACGCCTCACTCCTCAGCTCCCGTTAGGTAGCCAAGAGGAGCATTGAACATTAATACAGACTTTATAAAATGCACTGTCTTTCTTTGTAACCGGGGTTTCGGGAAAACACACATATATATTGGATATATAAAACCTCATGAATTCATAACAAAGTCGCGTCTTCTTATAAAAATGAGGACGTGTACGCCCTCATTTTTATAAGAAGACAATGTCTTCTTTTACCAGTATTTCTTTCTATTTCAGCGCTCCAGTTCTCCCTGTTATCGGAGGCGCCCCGAAGTGGGAGCCTACCGAAATGGTGACCTCTAATTAGTACCCATGTTAATGTATGGTAATAATACCATAATATGGTGAACCGCGTGCGCGTATATACACGCAATCTTCAAGAAAACCCCAGGAGAACGGGACGGAGTGAAAAAAGAAATTTAAAAAAAAAAAGAAAGAAAAAAACGAACTTTCGAGGACAACAGTAAAACCATACAAAAATAAGGTATATATGAATCCGCTTCCTAAGAAATGTCAGTCATTGTGAAACGGTTTTACACTAAAGAAAAAAAGAAGTCATTTGACGTGATTTTCATCAGATAAATTGCTAAATTAGAACCAGGTCTAAAAACTATTCTCCGACGAAAGCGGCGCGAGCAGTTAAAACAGATTCACAAACGGCGTGATCACACACACACACACACACACACACACACACACACACACACACACACACACACACACACACACACACACACACATACAAAACTTTCTTTGAAACGCACGTGCGTGACAACATACGCCATCTTTGGAACACAAGTGGTAAATTTCACCAGACGAACTTTTTTTCCCCCCGAAGAACATTTACTATATATATATATATATATACATATATATTTATATATATATATATATATATATATATATATATATATATATATACATATATATATATATACATATATATATATATATATATATATATATATATATATATAACAAAAAACTAATAATAATCAACCCCAGTAACGGCTGAAATTAACCTCTGGTGAGTACGTTTCTCTCTCTCTCTCTCTCTCTCTCTCTCTCTCTCTCTCTCTCTCTCTCTCTCTCTCTCTTCTTTCTATCACACCTTTTCCCCTTTTCCCCAGCAATTTCCTTTAGTCGCCATTACAAGTAAATAAAAAAGAAGAAATAATAGTAACTGATAGTAGCTAATAACCATAGTAGTAGTAATAATATTAATAATGATAAAATAATAATAATAATAATAATAATAATAATATTAATAATAATAATAATAATAACAATAATAATAATGGATGCACAGCAAGTTAGTATTAAACCTCCACAATTCATGGAGACTAGTGTAAATGGTTGGTTTTCTATATTAGAAGCGCAGTTCCATCTCCGACACGTGACGACCGACGATGCAAAGTTTTACAGAGTCATTAGCGCGTTGCCACCGGACGTAGTGACAAATATTCCCCCAGCAATCTTACAGTCACTTAATTACGCTAAATTAAAGGAGTCGGTGTTATCTGCCTATGAAAAGACCAGACCCGAACTCCTGGGGAAGTTGATGAGGACCACTACATTATCTGGTCGTCCATCGTTATACCTCCAGGAGATGGTGACGGTCGCGAATAGGATAGGAGCGAGCGAAGAGATAGTGCACCATGCACCACAAGTTTATACGTGCGCTTCCGAAGCAAATAGCACCAGTAGTAGCAGCCCACACCGAGATGCCGTTAAAGGAATTGGGTCGACTGTCCGACAATTTGATGCCGTTGATAGAGAATACGTCAGTATTCCAGGCGGTTAGAAGTCATACTCAGGCAAACGATTATAGTACCACCAGACACGCTTTTGAAAACATCCCGGCCGTTTACGTTCATATCGACGGAAACAGCGACCGAACATGTGTAGAGCACATATTTATTTTGCAGAAGAGGCTCGCATATGTAAGCCCTGGTGTAAGTGGCCAAAGAAGAAGAGCAGTATACAAATGCTACCTAATTCGCGCCCCTCCTCCCCTGCCCCAAGTGACTCGGAAAACTAGACAAGCGGACTGCGTTTGCTCCAGTGGTCCCGCCGTTATTACAAGTCTCTGCCAAGATAGGAGCAGCTAAAGTTAATTTTATTATAGATACAGGGGCCGGTGTTTCCATTTTGCCACGTTCCGTAGTAAATGGAGTTACCCTGGAGCCAACCCCTCTGCATATCTCAACCGCTAACGGGGAGAGTATAAAATGATATGGTCAAACGAACTTAGAAATAAAAATTCCACGTTTGAGAAGATCTTTCCAATGGAGTTTTGTGTTTTTGAGTTTGTCACTAACCCTTTGCTAGGATTCGATTTCTTGAACCAATTTCACATCATAGTGGATTGCAAAAATCGATCCATCCGTGATAACGTAACGGAGCGTGAGATTACAGTGAATGCAGTAACAGGAACCGATGCGGTAATAATTAATAAAATCGACCTAGCGGATTATATTACCGAGGTAATAAGTAAATATGATAATGTACTTTCGCCACATAGCGGCACAAACAAAGACTATGGTGGAGTGTATCATAGGATTGATACAGGCAGCCGGGTACCAGTCTTTGCTAAAGCCAGACAACTTTCCGGCTCTAAATTAGACGCAGTGAAGGCAGAATTTAAAAAAGTTATTAAATACTGGAGTTATCCAGCCTTCCAGTAGCGAGTGGGCAACCCCGTTGCATTTAGTAAAGAAGACGGATGGTTCGTATCGAGCTTGCGGTGATTTCCGTGCACTAAATAGCATTACGAAAACAGACCGCTATCCGATACCAAATATAAATTCGTTCTGCACGCAGTTAGCTAGCAAACAGTATTTTTCTAAAATAGATTTAACCTCAGCGTATCATCAAATTAAGGTACACCCTGACGATGTGCCTAAAACAGCAGTCGTGACACCTTTTGGCTTGTTTGAGTTTAATTACAATAATACCATAAACTATCGGCAGCTCTAACCATCAGACTACGAACCAGTGCAAGTAAATATTTCTCCTCAAATGTCTATTAAATTAACATTTTTCCGTCGCACAGTGCTCTAACTATCAGTTTGTTTACAAACAAATAGTTGGTTTCGCCGAATCGCTTAAATACGCGTCGGGTGAAAATATACTTACAAACTGCTCAACCCACAGAGGGGGGGGGGGCTTAATAGTCATCCACATACTGTTTCGTTGTATCACAACTCATCAGTGCGGCTAGACATACACTTTTTCCCAGCTGTGGATGTGTATGTATGTGTGTCACTAGGTACGGGCAAAATGAATGCCAATGCTTAAAATGTATAAACATTTTGACCCCCCACTTTACTTAAAAAATCACCAAAAATCAGGAAATTAACCAATTCTAATGAAATTTTCAGTATTTATCAAATAATGAGCGCGGAATATAATGAACTAATTATTTTTATTTAGATCCGAGTGGAAATGTATTATTTTGTTTAAACAAAAAATACTTTTACTAAAATTATGGTTTTCAGTAGTAAATAAAAAAGGCAAGACTTTATTTTTGCTTTTTTATATATAAATAAAGCATCGTAATTTGTAACAATAAAAATAAAATAAAATAATTTTATATGAACATTACGAAAAAAGCCCCTAAATCCTTATTAATGGATTCTATATAACTCTAAGGAAAATGAATTTCTCGAACTACCGATATTACCATTGAATTAAGCATTGCTTATTTAATATTTTTACACAAAAGAATTATAATTGCAAAAAATATTTCTACTTTTTTTCTTAAATTACGGATTTCGCATAATTTTTATATTCAAGATTTTAATAATTTCCTTGCTCGCAAGAATATGAAACTTTCGGCGTAACATATTTTTTATATAATATTGAGCAATAATTAAGAAAAAAAATTAATTTAAAAATAGGAACATAGAAAAATACTAAATTAAAAAAAATGCAAACATTAATACAAACGTTCAAAAAAGGAATGTACGGATGCGCGACTGTGAAAAGAAAGAACTTCTTCCCTTTTAATTACATGACGTCATTTTCACAGTCTTTCGACTGCCTGAAATTTTGGACCTTCGTAATTTTCGTGTTTACAAAATTTTAGTTTGTTGCGTTTTGCGAACACCAGAATCACTCGGTTTTGGGCTAATTAATTTATGTTTTGTACAAACAAGGTGTTTTTTTTATTTAATTCAATATCTTAGGATTTTACTTTACTAATTATCTTTGAAGTAGACCCATAAAACTAATATTTATCTTTTAAAGGAGTTTTTACAATGAATTTATTTAACTTGAGCGAGCCTTTTCTAGTCTCACGCAAAAACACGCGTTCACATCTCAAGCTATATTACTTGTCATATACATACGCGCACACAAACATACGCGCGCACGTCCATACACGTACATATATTCACGTTCGCGAATATACACTCATCACATTCACGTGTACACACACATGTACTCACATACGCGCACACGTACGCACACATGGGCAACGTCACTTCTCCTTTCAAAGGAAATCCACACATGCGCAAAAGAGCACCGGAAACAACTATAAAAGCATGAGCAATAAGCAGTTTCTTTCTTTTCCGACTCGCCTTCCGAGCCGAGTGGTCGGCGCACCAGCCACCGCCGTTTCGGCAGGCGCGCACGCGCGTGCCTCACGCCACTTGCTACCATGTGGGGCAAAAAGCTAACAAACAGTACGTACACCTTATACGTTTTCTCTCTCCATGAACTGGATTGACATTCTCACTCTTTCTCTCTCTATATATACAACTTGTACCTGAAAATACCTTCGCGTAGCTGACTGCTAACATGGTGCACAGCTTTACTGATGTCAACCTTCTATCTTTTTCTTTGTCTACACGCTGGACTATCATTCCCATTTCCCCTACATTACTCACGCTTCTTTCCACGCGCGAACAAACTATGGTGACTCGAACGTCAGATGAACACACATTTCCTTTTCTTTCTACATCACCAGTCCCGCAACAAACGATGGTTACACCCGCGCGGACATGAACACGTGTTATACCTAAAACATTCATTCTTCAACAGTAAATAAACGACACATTTATTTTATCCAGCAATTGAGTTTTTGTTTCCTTCATTCCATTCGTTTCATTATTTTCTTTTGTAACGGGATTAGGATATATATATCCTAGTCCTCTACAAACTTCAAAATTTAGCTGAATTTGGTAGCTCGCCGTGAAAACATTTTCATAACTTTTTTTTTTCACATGTACAAATATTTTTTTCCTAATTAAGTTTAGTCCTTTACAATCAAAAAGTAGTCGGAAATCTACAAAAATTATGATAAATCGGCTTTCAAAACTAGGTCCCCCATTTTTGTCCGCCATTTTTGCGCGTCCATTTTTGCCCGTACCTAGTGTGTGTGTGTGTGTGTGTGTGTGTGTGTGTGTGTGTGTGTCTCTATAAACTTTTATGTAAACAGTTTCAGTATTTACTCATTTAGTGATTGATAGTAAAGCTAGTAAGTTTTGAAAATACTACCCGCACAGCGGCAGCCGCATATCGTAATGGTGAGAAGCTTTGACTGTCATTTGGGTGGTCGGGTTTCGTTCCTGGCTTGAAGTAGTTGCCTGTCTAGCCACACTGATGAGACACACAGACACACACACATATATATATATATATATACATATATATATATATATATATATATATATATATATATATATATATATATATATATATATGGTGATCATTTTTATATTTTAATTCCATCTTCCCTGATAATGATTGGATTTCTACTCATGATTTCCTTCAAAATATCCCAGAGTAATAAACTGAATTTTGGAGACAACCCCCCCTTTTTTAACACAATTTTGTCACTCACTTATTTTCTCATAAGCCATTCACAGCAAGAACTCATCTTCTACCACAACTGCAAAGAAATTTCTCTTCTTTCTCCGTGTGCCTAATGTCAAGTGGAATTTATATGGATAGAGTTTCTTTGCAAGAACTTCTCACCTGTGGAACACATTACTGCAGAATTGCTTCCCTGTGAGTTATAATATGGTCGTTTCCAAATTCAATGTCAAAAATCGTTATCATAAACCCCAAATCTTGTTTATTCCAATCATCATTTTCACAATAATCATATTTCAACTAATAATCTACTCATTTCATTAATCTTTATCCACGAGTGGCCTTAAGCCTTGTTAAGCGATTGAATATTTTTTTATATGCCAATATATTTAATAAATTATTTTACTTAACATTTTGTGTCTAATTCCAGGTTGGATAAAAATCCAGAACACTACAAAAAACGAGTTCATTCGGGCTGCCTTCCACTACACAAGCAGCATCGACAGTAGGGAAAACTTTAAACAGCAAGGCACCCTGGGATACTATCAAAATGGTGGTTACATCGTCGACATTAACGAACGTTATCTGAAGGCCAAACAAATTCTTTCCGACTTGCGGCTTCTGAACTGGATAGACGAGCGAACCCGATGTCTCTTTATCTGCGTGGGCACATACAACGCTAATACTGGATTGTACATGCAGACGATAGTTCAACTGGAAAGGCTGTCCGTTGGCGGTATACAGTCACGTGTCAAGGCGTTTAGTTTCAAACTCTATCCATTTATCGGCCTGTGGGATTATTTTATGCTGCTAGTACTTGTCCTCCTCGCCTGCCTCACTGTGGGAAGTGTGATCAAACTGCTCATTCGTCTGAGGAAGATGAAGAGACCGACCCTGTTTGCATGGGGTGTTGTTTTTACTTTGTTGAACATCATCTTCTCTTTGATGATTTTATTTGGATATATAGGAAGGATCGATCGACTGCTAGTCTTGAGAGATGACCTTATTGCGCACCCAGGTAACTATATATATATATATATATATATATATATATATATATATATATATATATATATATATATATAAAGCTGAATGTCTATGTGTGTGTGTGTGTGTGTGTGTGTGTGTGTGTGCGTGTGTGTGTGTGTGTGTGTCTGGTCACGAATAGGCTCCTAGATGGTCGACTATTTTAAAAAACTGATTACATATAATGATAGAAGATATATCGAGACACAGGAATGAGTATGTTTGATCTGGCAGAACGGTGGTTCATTAAAATTGTGGGGTCTGCGTTCGCGCCTGGTCCACAAAGCATGGAAATAAAAAATTTATAAATTAAAAAAAAAAACGTTTACAAGGGTTTTTGATATAGATGTACATAAGAATACTTTGATATGTATGTTTTAACTTAAATAGGGATGGTATAATAAAATTGTGGGGTTTGCGTTTGTGCCTGGTCTCCATAGAATGGAAATAGGCACAAACTTTAATAAAGTCTTTTCATATCTATCTGCGTAAGTATACTTTGATAATTATGTTTCAGTTTGAAGAAATATGGTATAATAAAATTATGGGGTGTTCGTTCGCACCTGACCTCCATAGAATGGAAATATGTCACAAAGTTTAACAAGGTTTTTTTAATACAGATCCACAGAATATTGTGATAAGTGTTTCAGTGTGAACAGGTATGGTATAATAAATTATGGGGGTTATCTATTTTATTTTTACTTTCATCATATTTGCTTTGGTTTTGATACCCCCAAATTCAACCCAAATTTACAACCCTTCCTTTTCATAACCTATCATACTTTCATAAATCAGAATCCATTTTCTGTATGCTGTTTTTGAACCCAGTCAACGACGGTACTTTTGCTAGTATGTATATATATATATATATATATATATATATATATATATATATATATATATATATAGCAGTGGTTCGCACCTTTTTTACATAGCATGCTGCCGAGTTTTTTTAAATACTCTCGGCACACCTATCCCAAAAAATAACAATTTTCTATTATAAAGCCTTTTTGCGAATAAAACAGTAAAACCAAAGATTATATAAGGAAAATTTTTAATCACATAGATCAACATATCCTATGTTCAATATCTGACATAGAATAATAATGGTGAATATCAGTGGGGCAGTTATGCCTAGTGTTTTTTTAACTACTGCTGCAATATGTGAGCGAATGTGAGAGAGACACGCTCTTAACTCTTTTTTAATATTTTTAAGTCTTTCACATTTTAAAAATTTTTGTGACATGTTTTCGTTAAACAAAATAAAATTAAATGGCTTGTAGCTATTTTCTCTTCGTGGCACATTATTAATCATTCTGGAGCACACTAATATGCCACGGCACATTGGTTGGGAACCGCTTATCTATAGAGTTATGTTTATATGTTTATATATTTCGATCTACAGGATGTACTCCTAAACTAATTAACCGATCATTATGAATTTGAAAGCACAGCCGTTAGGTGTAAAGGGTCGTAGTGTGGATTCTATTTTGTTTAATTTATTTTCGTGCGAAGGGAGTAAAGTGGGCACGGAAGTTTCTCGTATAAATTCAGATATTGCTGACTTTTTGTGAAATTTTAACAATAAGTCTTAGACATCTATTACCGAGCAGAATTCATCCTAGGTAGACTGAACCAGCTTCTTACAAAGGAGAAAGTTTCTAGGGAATATCAAAATCACAAACGGTTCCCGGTCGATTATATTTTTCCATTAGGGATGATAAAGTTAGGGTTTTACAGTTTTTGCAGGGAAGTGTTGATGTCCTCCTACATGAAGCACCTGGTATTTTCAAATGGTCGCCCATCTTATACTGACCAGGCTCAATCCTGTTTAACTTCGGTGATATAACAAAAACCGATGTAACGTCATTATGTCGTATATTTAGTTTGTTTGCTTTTTTTCAG
This sequence comes from Euprymna scolopes, assembly GCF_053919585.1. Lineage (NCBI taxonomy): Eukaryota > Metazoa > Mollusca > Cephalopoda > Sepiida > Sepiolidae > Euprymna > Euprymna scolopes. Next base: position 32,412,636 of record NC_136484.1, on the reverse strand, counting down.
AGTATTTTAAAAACTTTTTCAAGAGTACAATATGGGCACAACCTGACACTTTGAAAATTCAAATATTTCAGATTTACATTGAATTTGATTTATAATCATTAGACATCAATTAAGCAAGATTCCCTGAGTATCAATTTCTTAAGACCCTTAAACTTAAATTTTAAATATTCACTAGAATCAAAATTGTGTAATGGATTTTGATCAAAATTGAAATAAGGATTCGAGAAATAAGGTTTAACATCATATCTTGATTTTACACTTCGTAAGGGGAACATTAAAGTTATGCATAACTGCACTGCTCCGGGAATTGTAACAGGGCGCGGACGTGCGTATATTAGCTGTATGCAAATGACTGAGCTGTGTGCGAGGTGACGTCACGGCAAGAAAGAAGGAAAGTTATAAAAAGAAGAACGTGTGTGCAGACAGGATCATATTAGAGAGAGAACAAGAGAGAAATGTGTTACAAGGTGGCATAAGATCGACAGGAAAAGATGCGTTATTCTGGAAAGTACCTGTAAATAAATGTTCTGTTGTTCAACTGGGATAAAAAGGAGTCAACTTATTCATTGTCTTCTGTTCTTTGCAACATACCCTGCATATAATATGTGACTCCCGGGTGTGGACATGCAACGAATATGTTACACGATTAAAGTATTCGATTTCGCCAAGATTATCTCACTAAAACTGTTATAACACATTGATCTTTAGATGTCTGTGATAAAAAATACAAAGAAGGTTCATCACGATAATTCTTCATGCCATAGACGTACATTTTTGTTGAACATAGCAAGCTCGTACAATCTGAACCTTGCCTTATAATCGTTGCATGTTCCTTGTGTGCGATTTGCTAAAATATTAATCTCCTTTTTGTTGTTTTTTTTTTTTACAGAATCTTGTTTCCATTTCCCCTTTTTACGAATCATGCCAGAATATTCGAAATAAGTCGATTTACTGATGTAAAAATGTTTAAAACTGTTTTCTTCTATTGATACGTAATACTGAATTAATGTTAACACCAACACGTTGAACATGTCAACATTTTTAAAAAATACAATATCTCAATATCGTCTTTCCAAAAACTAAATTTCCACCTTCAGATTTGCCCATCAATTCTACGCCACTTAAAATACACTTTGTAGTTTGATATGCATTGATTTGCATATCAATGAGGCTTACCTCCCCCCCCCCCCCCAAAAAAAGACGTTATAAAAAAACCTAAAGTTGAGTTCTTGGAACCAAATTGAACAGGTCGGAGCATGGAATGTCGTACAAACGCTGACAAAAATCCTTTTTTAATTACAAGTTATTTCAGCATGAAATATAAAGTCGATGTGACCAAAATGAAATTGGGATTTGTGAAAATTGAAAGAATCAAGAAATGGAAATATTAAACGATTCGCATCGAACTATGAAAATTGAAAGCGTCGAAAAAATGAAAAGATTGAAATGTGATTCGAGTCAGACTTTTTTTCTAATATTCGTCGTATAATGGAGAATTATGATTCGACTGACTTTTTTTCAGAGGCTAGTAGACGCGTTTAGTGGAATTTGAGAGGCTACTAAAATCTAACAGTGTTAGTAGTTTCTAGCAGTTTTTGAGAGGTTAGTAGAGTGTAGAGTTAGCTGATGTGATTGCCGATCTGGGCACGAGGTTATGTGAGACGATCGTTATGAATCAAGGGAAAATGTAATTTGATATCCCCCTAAATTCCGAAGTCGAGATCTTGGAACAGAATTGAACAGGTCGGATTGTGAAATGTTGTACGAACGCTAACAAGAATTTTTTTTTTTTTTTTTTTTAATTACACACTGTAAATATCTAATGATGCCATACTCTCCAAATATTGAATTGTATTAAATATCGCTACAATAATTACTTGCCTATTGCGTTTCTCGTTCCAGACAAATACGCCTCAGCAGACTTACTAATTATGCAAGAACAGGTATATCTGGCTGGACTGTGTGGCTGTATTCTGGTCGCAATGCTACGCCTACTTGAGCCAATGTCATTCAACTACCAGCTCTTCCTGATGAAGGGCAGCATATGTGTTTCAATGCCGAGCCTTTTGTCGTTTGCCGTCTTTTTAGCGATCATCCTCTCCGCCTTTGGTTTCTCCCTCCATGTCACGCTCTGTGGCCACTCTTCACACTTCAAGGACATGCGGACTGTCTACCTGACTCTCTTCCGGATTTTTCTCCTCATGGGAAAATTCCACGAGACGTTCCAATTGGACAGGACCTTCACACATCTGGTCTTCTTTGCCTACGGCTTCACAGTGTCAATAATTCTACTGAACATATGCGTCAGCATTATCAACGATTCTTTTACATACATACGCGATATGCAACTTGATCTCGAATCAAAGTACAAGTTTGATCAGAGACTCAATGATCACTTTTGGGATCGGATAAGAAAATTATTCGGTAGACGCAAGCATGGCATTCCTCAGAGTGGTAAGTGTTGCGTTTCTGGTATACACAATTTCTCTAAACCTGACATAATCATTTATAGTTAATATCTTATCAAAAAGACAAACCTTAGCTAGCACTTCTCTCCCCCCTGACTTAGGACCATTGTCAATACGTGCGTTAGTTTGAACATCATCTATATTTCTATAATGCAGTCTTCAAACAACATGACGGCTTTATTCAACTGTACGTCGTTGCAATCAAGTCTCATTACTTGTGTATCATATCGACTGCAAAATGATCGTCTAGTGGCAGAAACTTACAACGAAATATCAAAACTGAATTGATGGAAATAAGTAGATAATTAAGTTGGAAAAAAAGAAGCAGAAAAAAGATCAAACAATTTTAAAAACACATGTTATAATAGTATTTATAGAAAAAAAAACTGAGATTAGCAATGTCACGTTTGTGAGATAGGTTGCAGAGAAGAAGACAGTGTAGGGCAAATCAATTTAACCATGTTTCTGCACTTTATCAAAAGCACTTAAATGTAAGAGAAAAAGACAGAAAGAGAGACAGAGAGACAGAGAGTTAATTATATGTTAAGCACATCGTAAAATAATGTTATAATTTCTTTAAATCATGTTAATGCATCTGATTACTTCGCCGTTTCCACCAATACTGACAAGACCTACATTTACCAGTCTCTCTGTCGTCCATGTCTGAAGCCATATTGGTATAAATATAATCGACTTTCTTTTTTTACGACGCAAGCTTCTACAGGCAAAGTCAAACGTTTCCTTTCTGCTGACTCTTCCATATACTAAAAGAGCTATCTCCATCAATATTTAACATGCAGTTAAAACATTGGGTGTAAATTGTTGTGAAGGGTTTGAAGGAATGAAAAGACTGGGGAGGAAATCGTCATTGAGATTTTGACTTATTGTCACTCAAATTTCAGATTGATTATCAACAGTGATAACTCACTGGTGACCGACTATTTAGAGAATGCAAAGTGACGTACAAAAGAAGAAAATAGTACTGGAAATCCGGAGGAACCTGTTGTCACTCAAATTTAAGCAAACAGCTAGTAGTCAATAATAATGACTAGTATGAAAATCCCTTATGAGACTTATTGCCATCCAAATTCAAGTGAAGACCAATGGTCACTCACAACGAGAAATCAATGGTAAGCGGCTGCTGCGATAACAAAATCATCTGCAAAGGAGGTGGAGAGTACTAAATCTGGGGAGACTTGTCACTCATATTCCAGAAATTCTGCTATTCCACAAATAGTAGTAGTTTCAGTTGTCCTCATTTACAAACTGATGATCTGCTTTTGAGAACAGCATGTCCACACAGGTGATCATATATTTCTGACAATGGAGAGGCAGTTGGTAGAGTACCATGGGCTGTATGAAGGTTTGACATGCAACATATAAAATCAACCATTAGATGTGTGTTTCTATTATTTATTTAACACTATCGAGATGAATACTGGAAAATATTTTTAAAAATATGTATTTTGTTTATATTTGGAGAAATGTTGCTTGGGGATGTGATGTTGGACACAGTATCAAGTTAAACCTATTCCCTTTATTTATTGGCATAATTAGGTTGCAAATTTACATTTGATCCAAACTATTATTATACTAAAGATGAGTAAATCAACCTTTGTTTCCCTATGGCTTTTTCCTATATATTTTAGTCACACAAAATACATACTAAAATATTTCTCAATTTTGGGATTGAGTTATGTTTGAAAAAAAATTATATTTTAGTTGTTCTAATTAGCCGTGATTTGCAATAGCAGTAATTCATCTCTTAGTAACTTTCTGTCTATCACTTTTACCCTCTCTCACTCTATCTTTGTTGGACCCCCATTCTTATTCTATATGTTGTCTATTACTTTCACATCTCTTTCTCTTTCTCTCTTTCTCTTTCTTTCTCTCTCTCTCTCTTTCTTTCTCTTTCTCTTTCTCTCGCTATTTCTTTCTCTCTTTGTTTATTAAAAATCGATGGCAAGAAAGCAAGGAAATAATAAAAACGTTGAAATAGACAATGATAAACAAAAAAGGAATATCACCACAGGCAGTTATACTATTTAGCTCGTATTTTGGAGGAGAAAGAGAGAGAGAGAGAGAGATGAAGAGAGAGAGGCTAACTTTTCATGTTGTCTTTTTATTTTTTTTAATGTGTAACTGGTTTTTCAAACTCACTTTTTTCCGATTAAAACAATTTTACCCGAGCTCAATGGGTGACCCAAAGTGGTCGCTTTTTTCTACTAATAACTTATATATTTAGTTACTAATTAAGTGTCAACGTTATTTTTACAGTTTGCCAATTCGCCCAGAAAGCCGATGACAATTACACGGATATAAAGAAGGTTTTGTTGAAGGTAAATTACATTGTTAAGGCAAAGATGAACCTAATTATATCAACTTGTTTGAAATTTGATTATCTGCACCTTGGCTGTTGCGTTTAACTTTTTTAACTTTTCTCTCTAGCTGTTTTCCCTCTCCGTTTATGGTAAGAACGGGCAATGAAAGTATAATTAAATAACTCAAGTGTTATTTATTCTGCACTTCAAATCACCAATTTCTTGGTTCAATTCTATACTGTTGTCAAAACTTCCAACTTCCAAACGCAACGATCTTTCTCGCTGACTTCCACACGTCTGCATAAGCAACGCACCTTCTCTCAACTCGCCTTATGCTCGCTTCACGTCCGCTTTTATAGACCAGTCTCATTTGCATAAACATTCACAGTCACATGATTATTCACCATAAAACAAACTGTTTCGCCATGTTAGTTTTTTCTTTCTTTCTCTTTATATTTCGTTCCACGACCGACCCTTTGAATCATGTACACGCGCTAGTCAAGTAAGTCATCTATTTTTATTAACCAGAAAATAAATGACCCTAACTGAAATTAGTATTCATCTTGTGCGAGCTCTTTCTAGTCTCACACAAAACACGCGTTCACATCTCAAGCCATATTTCTTGTCATATACATACGCGCACACAAACATACGCGCGCACGTCCACACACGTACATATATTCACGTTCGCATACATACACTCACATTCACGTGTATACACACACACGCTAACGTACACACATGTACTCACATACGCGCACACGTACGCACACATGGGCAACGTCACTTCTCCTTTCAAAGGAAATCCACACATGCGCAAAAGACCACCGGAAACAACTATAAAAGCAAGAGCAATAAGCAGCTTCTTTCTTTTTCAACTCGCCTTCCGAGGTGAGTGGTCTACGCCTCACGCCACTTGCTACTGTGTGGGGCAAAAAGCTAACAAACAGTACGTACACCTTATACGTTTTCTCTCTCCATGAACTGGATTGACATTCTCACTCTTTCTATCTCTATATATACAACTTGTGCCTTAGAATACCTTCGCGTAGCTGACTGCTAACATGGCGCACAGTTGTACTGATGTCAACCCTCTATCTTTTTCTTTGTCTTCACGCTGAACTATCATTCCCATTTCCACTACATTACTTACTTCTCTTCCCACGTGCGAACAAACGATAGTGACCCGAACGTGAGATGAACACACATTTCCTTTTCTTTCTACACCACCAGTCCCGCAACAAACGTTGGTTACACCCGAGCACGGACATGAACACGTGTTATACCTACAACATTCATTTTTCAACAGTAAATAAACGACACGTTTATTTTATCCAACAATTGAGTTTTTGTTTCCTTCATTCCATTCGTTTCATTATTTTCTTTTGTAACGGGATTAGGATATATATATATATATATATATATATATATCCTAGTCCTCTACAATCTATTTAAATAAAACGGTAGATGTATGGATGCGTGTCTCTCTTTGTAAAAAATATTTAACCGATAAACTCTTAAGCTACTGGTCATATAACACTGAAATTAACAGGATATAGTAATCATACACTAAGGACGGTTTATAACGAATAAAATTTTGTTTGGATGGATGAATTAACGCGAACTTGTGTCGGCAAGTTGAAACGCAAAAGATTCATTTAAACCTGTCGATATTCTAATAGTTGTGCATGCTTAAACTAATCATAGTTAAAAGTGGTTTAATGTTATAATCTCCTTATCTATCTGTCGGGTTAGCCCAAACGTTAACGAACACAGCTAAAACGCGTAATGTTTTAGTTTCGTTTCTAGCTGACGGCACCCAAATCATTTTTTTTAACTTTTGAAATCAGTACTATATATATATATATATATATATATATATATATATATATATATATATATATATATATATATATATATATATATATAGCCAATAGAGAATTAGCCCTTTAATAATAAATATGAAATCTGAATGAATTAAAAATATATTTAAGTGTGTTTTACGACCAGCAAGTCGAGCGCCCGCCCTCCCGCTACTTAATTAATATATCATAGTTTCTGTTTAATCTTGAGAGATAATGAATACCCCCTATAATGGTAGTTGCAGGTATAATTGTGAATCAAAGATTGTATAATCTCCAACCACATCTCTCTTGGATCAACGCTGCCTGATCCCAGTAGCAAGAGGAAGTCCCAAATCACTGCAAACAGTGCTAAGATAAACGGAGAGTACATATAGCACTTGGTATTCCTAAGCGATTACTATTATACCGGTCTTCCTTGAACAGCGATTAGCGCTATAAATAGCGCTAGTAATTCCAACACCGGTGAGAGAGAGAATTAGCCCTTTAATAATAAATATGAAATCTGAATGAATTAAAAATATATTTAAGTGTGTTTTACGACCAGCAAGTCGAGCGCCCGCCCTCCCGCTACTTAATTAATATATCATAGTTTCTGTTTAATCTTGAGAGATAATGAATACCCCCTATAATGGTAGTTGCAGGTATAATTGTGAATCAAAGATTGTATAATCTCCAACCACATCTCTCTTGGATCAACGCTGCCTGATCCCAGTAGCAAGAGGAAGTCCCAAATCACTGCAAACAGTGCTAAGATAAACGGAGAGTACATATAGCACTTGGTATTCCTAAGCGATTACTATTATACCGGTCTTCCTTGAACAGCGATTAGCGCTATAAATAGCGCTAGTAATTCCAACACCGGTGAGAGAGATGCGACTGCACTTCAACTGCTAACCGAGTGCCGAGCAGATATACACGCTTTCCCATCTCTGCACATTATTGTTAATACACTTGTTCCTTAATCTAACCTCGACTTGATTGTTCTTATTTTCACTGTTGTTCCACGACACAACAGTTGCCGATTAATATTTTTAGACTTTTAAATACTAGTTGCCGTAAAAAATGTTTTTCATTCATATCTTTATGGTGTGATCCTTTGTTAAGATGCTTACCCAGCTTAGACTATGACTACAAGAATACAAATATTTGAGTGTATGTGAGAAAACTGATTCCGTATCAGAAGCAGAAAGAGCTAGAAACGATGGGATTCAAAAGGTGTGTGGCATGAAGACGAAAAAATGAGCATTCAACGTTTTAATTGGATACATTAGTGTTATGTCCTTATCTTATGCTATATCTATTATCATAGTAATAACAATTTATTAGTTTTGTATCCTTCTTTAATATTATGTCAATTACGAATATAAGAAAATGTTATTAGTGTTATGATATTGTTTAATGTTATGTATATTATGATAGTAACAAAATATTATTTGTGTTCTGATCTTGTTTAATGTTATGTATATTATGATAGTAACAAAATATTATTTGTGTTCTGATCTTATTTAATGTTATGTATATTATGATAGTAACAAAATATTATTAGTGTTATTATCTTATTTAATGTTATGTATATTATGGTAGTAACAAAATATTATTAGTGTTATGATCTTGTTTAATGTTATGTATATTATGATAGTAACAAAATATCATTAGTGTTATGATGTTGTTTAATGTTATGCATATTATGATAGTAAAAAAATATTATTAGTATTCTGATCTTATTTAATGTTATGTATATTATGATAGTAACAAAATATTATTAGTGTTCTGATCTTATTTAATGTTATGTATATTATGATAGTAACAAAATATTATTAGTATTCTGATCTTATTTAATGTTATGTATATTATGATAGTAACAAAATATTATTAGTGTTCTGATCTTATTTAATGTTATGTATATTATGATAGTAACAAAATATTATTAGTGTTATGATCTTGTTTAATGTTATGTATATTATGATAGTTATAAAATATTATTAGTGTTCTGATCTTATTTAATGTTATGTATATTATGATAGTAACAAAATATTATTAGTGTTATGATGTTGTTTAATGTTATGTATATTATGATAGTAACAAAATATTATTAGTGTTCTGATCTTATTTAATGTTATGTATATTATGATAGTAACAAAATATTATTAGTATTCTGATCTTATTTAATGTTATGTATATTATGATAGTAACAAAATATTATTAGTGTTCTGATCTTATTTAATGTTATGTATATTATGATAGTAACAAAATATTATTAGTGTTATGATCTTGTTTAATGTTATGTATATTATGATAGTTATAAAATATTATTAGTGTTCTGATCTTATTTAATGTTATGTATATTATGATAGTAACAAAATATTATTAGTGTTATGATGTTGTTTAATGTTATGTATATTATGATAGTAACAAAATATTATTAGTGTTCTGATCTTATTTAATGTTATGTATATTATGATAGTAACAAAATATTATTAGTATTCTGATCTTATTTAATGTTATGTATATTATGATAGTAACAAAATATTATTAGTGTTCTGATCTTATTTAATGTTATGTATATTATGATAGTAACAAAATATTATTAGTGTTATGATCTTGTTTAATGTTATGTATATTATGATAGTTATAAAATATTATTAGTGTTCTGATCTTATTTAATGTTATGTATATTATGATAGTAACAAAATATTATTAGTGTTATGATCTTGTTTAATGTTATGTATGTTATGGTAGCAACAAAATATTATTAGTGTTATGATCTTGTTTAATGTTATTTATATTATTATAGTAACAAAATATCATTAGTGTTATGATGTTGTTTAATGTTATGTATATTATGACAGTAACAAAATATTATTAGTGTTCTGATCTTATTTAATGTTATGTATATTATGATAGTAACAAAATATTATTAGTGTTCTGATCTTATTTAATGTTATGTATATTATGATAGTTATAAAATATTATTAGTGTTATGACCTTGTTTAATGTTATGTTTAAGTATGAAACTAATTTTCAACACCTATAACACAAAATACAAGTAAAACCTAATAAAATTAAATTAATTCATCGTAATTTTTACTCTATATTGGGGATAAAAAATCAGGGTTTAAATTGCATATAAACATTCTTCACCTTACACTGAATACAACAGACAAAATTTAAATGTCACAAAATAATGAAAAATTTACATGACATTGCAGATATACAAAATGCAGGTCTTATAAAACATTAAAAATATAAAGAAAAATTTGGTACAACAATGTATTTTGTCGTTTTTAACTTTTCGTTCAATCATTGTACAAGTGAAATATAACAGTGAATGTTTTACCTTTGGCTTGAAATATTATGAAAAAGACATATATAGATAGGACATCCAGAAAAAAATAATATTTTAGAAGACAACTAAAACAATTACTTTCCAGTTTGATATGGAACCTGTTAACTGACATAATTTGCGTTTAATGTTAATTTTAAATATCATAATTTGTAGCCTGAAAAAAGTTATATTTAAATTATTTTTATTAAATTCTCTTTATTCTAGGAAATATAAATTTTTAATTCCTAAAACTAAGCTTTTTTTTTATATCTTAGCTGAATTAACTTTATTGGAAACTTATTTTCACTACAAAAAGTCACATTTCTATTTAATATTAACAGACTGTAAAACATGCCGTGCACAAATAAATTCAATTTACTCTGAAATCATAATTGTTTCAGTTACTTGGTTTAGAAATTATACTTTTGTTCTAAGAAAATAAACGAGTAACGCTACGATTTTTATCAGTGACGTGCGAAAAGATCACTGAATCATTGACCTTCAGTAGAAAAAAATGATTTACGTTCGATTTCTGAACATATTTTTTTAATTTTTTTTTTTTTTACACAGTGATCACCATATATCAAGGCCCGGAAGCCACTCAGGGATAAGGGTTATTGCAAGTACATTACGTTAGTGTGGAGATTTGATGAAGTGTTTACTTAAGGGAATTTGTTAACATTGGACTTGAAGACATCAAAGTTGTAGTCCGATGGGAAAAAGGCAGACGGAACAGAGTTCCACAGGCGTGCAGTTCTAAGAAAGAAGCTCCGTTCATGGAATCCGCGTTTTGATTTAGGCACAGATATAGTAAAGTAAAATCTAAACTCGAATGTAAATTAATATTAATTAATCACTATTTAAAAACAGCATCGATTTATAATTTTTTTAAGATTGCCTGTTTATTCATAATGAGTTTTAAGGGGCAATCTTCCAGTTTTGTGTTTTTTTTTTTTTTTTTTTTTTTGACATACCTTGAAAAATTCAATAATAAAAAAAAATAGGAAATAATTTCGAAAATCGTTGGAAATTACACAAGTAAAAACTATAGAATGTAAATAAATAACTTTTTAAATTTCGTATAACTAAAATAATTTTAATATAAACTTCTCTTTTTTTTACAAAAAATCGAAAAAAAAATCGTATAAATCGGCAACGTTTGTGACCCAAAATAAAATATATATGTTATTTCATCATTACAGTATATTTTTATATGTAAAAAACCTAATATGTAAATCCCCCACCGACCTGTTTCGAAATTTTTTTGATAAGATCGCGTTAGGGAAGGGGCAATATATGAGAATTTGTTTTCGTATATTATTTTATTTCAGTTTATACATAGTTCAGCATTTTTTTTTTTTTAATAATTTTGTAAAAAAAATAATGAAATTGATCAATTATTTGATTTTAAGAGAATTTTTAAAATCGCATTATTTTCATTGTTTATGTCAAAATATGTAGAAATGCGGTTCCAATTTTTTCGGGGGGGGGGGGGGAATTCACGGAGAGTAAAAAAATGAGTTTTTTTAAGAATCTTTCTTTACTGCAAAAATTACAACATGTTATTTTACAAGTTTTGACTGTTATTATTTGTTATGGGGGTTAAAAGTTCCGCCTTTATTATAGTCATACCTAGTCTATATATTAATACGATAGCGTGTGTGTTATTTTTTGTGTCTCGCTTACATCCGGGTCGTTTAATTGTTATGTACTTCCTTTTCTTGTCATGAATAATTTTACCAAGAATTCTTCATAAGTTTTGGTTTCGGTTTCGATTATGACTGAAGGAACTCAAGTTATATCTATATATACATTTTTTTCCTAAGTTTTTATTTCGGTTTCGATTCAAGCTAATGCACCCACGTCATATATATATATATATATATATATATATATATATATATATATATATATATATATATATATATATATATATATATATATATTTAATATTTTAATTTTTTTTAATTTTTTTAATTTCACAATCTTAAATAAATAATGTTTTCGAACAAGTTTAAATTTAGTCTTTACATAGCCATAATAAAATTTTGTATCCAGCAAAAAATATTTAAATATATATATATATATATATATATATATATATATATATATATATATATATATATATATATAAATGTAAATGTTGGTTCGTTCAGAATTAATTGTCTAAAAAACCACTGGACGGATGGCTTCCACGTTTTGGTATAATATGTTTACTATATCCATGTGTGTTTTTATATATTTCTTTTTAATTATAACATTATATTTAATTTTTCTATGATAAATAGGTGGATTTCTTTGTACCGAGAGGCCATTTTTTTTATTTAGGGACAATTATTTCGAAAATTCAAGATGGCGTCTCACACCCTCTTTAACACCATAAGTTTGGAAAAAGGTGTTATAAATAAAAAACTATACAAAATACTATTAAAAACCCGCCGAATATATGTCAACCTATGTCACAGTAACATGTATTGAGCGAGTTTTTAACAGTATTTTATCCGGTTTTTTATTTATAACATCTTTTCCCAAACTTACCGTGTTAAAGAGAGAATCAGACTCCATCTTGAATGTTCCAATACATCGGTAAACACTGTATGGTTTTCGAGCTGAATAAACATGTTACATTGAATAAAAACACGAAAAATATATCCAGTTTGGTAGAAAAGTAACTTATCTTGCTTTTGATAACATTTATTTGTTATATATTTGTTTTTTGACAACGTTTTCGAATCTATGTGTACAGTAATACAAACCCCACCGACCACTCTAATTTGTTTTGGGGGGGGGGAATGTGATGTTGGGGCGCGCGCGCGCCCCAACATCACATCCGGTCCCCCCCCCCCAATGTACAAAGTAAAATCTTCGGAAAATGTTAAATGGTGTTCTAATTGGTAAATGTCGGTGCGTTACTTACGGAAAATTTGAAAATTCGATGTTCCAGGTAAAAAAAAAAAAAAACAGATAAATTAACCCCCCCCTACTCCAACTTGGTGTGCTTTCCTTTTCTTATTTTATTTCTTTTTCAGCTTATTTTGAATTTTCCACCCAAAAAGCGCTATAATGTATTTTTGAAAATTAGAAAATTCTATGTCCTGAAAAAAAAAAATCCCCTCCCCCCAACGTAGTTTGCTTGGTAAAGCCGTCGTTTATGCTACAGCATGCATGCGTGTAGCATAAACGGAAGCTGCAAAATGGTGGAAAGAAGTTCGTGGGTTCAGGGGTAAATACCATGCAAAGTGTAAATTTGCCCCAAGTTTGACTATCAGATTCGTTGTCAGCGACCTCAATTACCTATAAAAAAACAAATTAGAGTGGTCGGTGTTCTGTAGTAGCGTATCTGGATATTTACCTTTTTTTTTTCTTGCTTAAAAAAAATAGTATTAATACAGTAAGTTAGGTAAACTGACTTTTTCGTTTAAAAATGGAATTATTTCCCTTTCGTTATTAACTTTTTTTTTTTAATTTTTTTTTTTAATAAATATTTTGTGTTTTATATACATAAAGTACAATTGTTGAATGTTACTGTTTTGATTATATTCGTTTGGGGAGGGGCACAATTAAAAAATTAAGAAAGATTAAAATGAAGCAAAATTTAAGTTTCCGCTCCATTTTTACAACAACCGTAAAACAGTGCATACTCAGCAAGTTTTATCGTAATTTATAAGCATATTGAAACACTAAATCAACATTTTATTTATTTTTTTGCATAATTAATGATGGAAGTATTTTTCTGTTTATTTTCTTAACATCTGTTAAAAAAAAATAATTTGTACATTCTCTTGAAAAAAAGAATCAAACTTTTCTCTACTTTCACATGTGTTCCATTTTAACAAACTGAGCCACAGCAACGCGTGGCCGGGTACAGCTAGTATATATATATATATATATATATCTTCTTTATAAATAAAATGAACTCATTTTTTCCCGTCGGATTTTGACCTTAATAGGATTAAAAATCAAGATATTTCATGCAAATATAATGTGCACAAACGGCAGAACAATATCTG
>NC_136484.1:32378647-32391147 GCF_053919585.1 Euprymna scolopes | reverse complement strand
TTCATTCTATTGGTTTACGGTTCCGGGATTTATACGTTTTTGCATGCGACATGCAGAAGAAGAGATAGCCAGAGAACAGCAGATCCTAACATTGAAATCTGCTGGATTTGGATTCAATCCTTATTACCCAGATAATTGTGACTCTACAACGATGAGGCAGAGGAGGGGTTGTTGTTTCTGTTGAGTGAATTGGACTTCTACACAGTGATTACAAAGGAGTATCTGTATGAAGTCCTACTTGTTGACTATAATTATTTGTTATGCTTATAAGATTAATTGTTTTAATCCTGACATGCAGAGCAGCAAGGCTCAGTGACTGCCTACATAGTTGAAGAACATAACACAAGAAAAGGCATTTGTAAATTTGGGGGCAAAATATTGTGACTTGCACTCTGTGGATTTACTATTCTAAGGTAAAATTTAGAAAGGATTTTCATTGTTGCTATATTCATAACTTTAATTAACATGCTTTTAATTTTTGGATTAATCCCAGTAAAATGCTTTTGCAGAAAGCGTAACCTATGCAAGGGAAATAACTAAGTTTGACTAAGTGATTCATCATTTTTCAAGGAGAATTCGGGACATGGAAACTGAGTTTATTTAAATATTTATATTTATATTTGTAATTTTCAATTTTTATTATTATTATTATTATTATTATTATTATTATTATTATTATTATTATTAACAACAACAACAACAACAACAACAATAATAATAATAATAATAATAATAATAATAATAACATCTTTAATTAGATAAAGAATTTATTCATTGGTTATAGGTCAACAAAAAAAAAAAACGGTTAGCTTATTAAAATTTTGTTAAGGATAATTAAATTGGAAATCCATAGTTTTTAACTTTTTTAACTAATTAATTAACTAATTAAACAATTTTATTGAAAAAAAGTTAAGTTTATGTTTTTATTCAGTTAGACACTATTTTTCAGTAACTGTTGTAATTTAATATTTTAGCACTTTAAGTTATTTTAGTAGTTGATAAATCAAAACCATATCTTAAATTAAGGATGTTGTTGGTTAACCAAAGAATATATAGTGGACCTAACGGACCATGTGTTCACCCTACGAGAAATTAAAGATTTCGCCTGAAATTTTACTTCCATTTTACCTAACATAACGAAAGTCGAAGTCCACTTAGCAGTTGTCATAAATAATGACCTATTTTCTTTCTCGGATAAATACCCCTATTATGCAATTTGGTCACGTATTGAAAAATCAGCTGGCTGGGTGCATTGATTTCATCTCAACCTTGTCTGACATTTAATATTAAAATCAGAATCTTACGTAAATAATTTGAAATCTATAATATAAAAGGCAAAATGTGTGTGTGTGTTTTTATGTTTTCCCAAAACTTTCGACACACTGACAAAATTGATATCCTTTGAAAGCTCAGTTTCTCGGACGACAAATATCTGAAAATTGGCCCAAAATATTAATTCTTTGATCGTCAACTGGGCTGTTTTTTTTACGAGGAGGGGGCCAGTTTTTTCATCGACATTTTGCAAAGTCATCATATGTCTTGCAATGACTAAGCTTATTTTGAACAGTGGTGGTGATGTATGTCATGGTGGGCGCAGTGACTAAACCGTTCACTTTTTTTCACTTCCTTTTCCTTTTAGCGTTACAGGTTGCTTACTACTTTTTTGTACTCACACGAATACTTGTTGCTATTTCCATTTTTTTACGGCGTTTTGAAACATTTTTTTAGGGTTCCGTATTAATACCCTTCACTCTCCACATCTGGGTAATGCTGGAGACCCCCGCTAGTAAAATATAAAATCTATTATCGAAATTCTTAATATTTAATTAAACTTTATTTTATAAATCACACACACACACACACACACACACACACACACACACACACACACACACACACACACACACACACACACACACACACACACACAAAGAAAAAAAAAACACCTGTGTGTTAGTCATTTACTTGAAACATACTCGGTTTGTATGTACCAATTGTAATGGATTAAAAATCTTCTCATGAAAACGTTTTTTTTATTATCAAAAAGATCTTTTTTTATATAAATTTCGTAAATTTGGAAAAAAATTCAAGCTCAATGAATACCTCTTTATTGGGTTCAAGAGCATATATAGTGTAGTATAATAATTTTCCAAGTTCCAAATATCAAGTTTTCTCAGTTAGTCATTTATTACTTCTTAATAATATTGTTTCGTATTGTAACCAACAAGTCTGCAGAATTATGTTATTGCTGCATATTTAGTCACATACTCATCAGAGGTTTACCTTAAAAAACTTATAAAAACATCATTTTGGACAACTTACATGGTTCCTGTAACCGACACAGATGAATTTATTTCGCCCATGTAAATTCTCAGATGACGTAACAAAATGAGAAAAAATAATTGCAACTTCTTTCCCAATTTTCGGATTTTATAATCATGCTCATATGCCTTTATTTTCTTCGAAAATTGATAAGTGCTTTTTCTTCTAATGAGTTGAGGGCGGAATAAATTCAAGAATATGTACATAATAATAACATGAATAATTCTGCATTACGAAACAGGTGTTGCCAAGAATTGTGTATGTCAACGTATTTAAAGAAATAAATGGAAAGATGGTCAACATCTTGAAAGTTGGAATATAGATTTTTGTCATTTATTTGTATATGCTCTGTAGTTACATTGAGCTTCATAAATTAAAGAATTAGTATGAATAAAAGGTGAAATATAATAGAATAAGCATAGTTTTTGCCATATGTGTGTGTGTGTGTGTGTGTGTGTGTGTGTGTGTGTGTGTGTGTGTGTGTGTGTGTGTGTGTGTGTGTGTGTAAGCCATGTTTAGTTTCAGAACAGTTTCCGATAGTTGGTTGTTCTACATAAGTCTTGGAGGTGACTGGTTTGCAGTAGACAATTCTCGAGTTGGAATTAACAGAGCAAAGGATTCTTCCCGTGTTCACACGAAGAAAACATATGCGAAGTTGCCACAGAAAGGTTTAATATTTATGGAGCAATTCTGGTTTCTGATTGGTTGGTAGCAGAACATGAATGAATTCGATTCGTCAGTTCCTAGCAGCGTCGTTTATAAATAGAATCTCCCGACTGTGCGGGATCATACTCCATTAAAAAAAATATTGCAACAGTGTGTGTGACTACTAAAGTTTGTATATCACTGAAAGTGTATGCAAATATTTTCAGTAGTATACAAACTTTATTACTTCGCCTGGCAAGGACTTTTGGTCTTTACTGACTAATTGTCTGAAACATTAGCATGTTCAGTGCGGCAACTATGTAATATTGGTATATATATATATATATATATATATATATATATATATATATATATATATATATATATATATATATATATATATATATATAAAACTCAAATGATCTTGTAACGATGTATGTAACCCACTTTCTGGTTTATGACATCCAGTTGCGCATGCGCGCATGACCTGCGCACTGAAATATTAACGTTATTATTTTGAAATTATTATTTAGCATGGGAAGAGTGGGGTTTAAAATAACTTATACATAATACAGAAATGAACGATGTAAAAAAAAAAGCAGACAGTTAATAATTGTTTATTTGGATATTAAATTATCCAAATAAACAATTGTTAACTGTCTGCTTAACTGTCTACGCGAAAAAAAAAAAAAGAAGAAAAGTTGGGACGCTGAAATATTAACGTTATTATTTCGAAATTATTATTTAACATGGGAAGAGTGGGGTTAAAATAACTTAAATGTAATACAGAAATGAATGATGTAAAAAAAAAGCAGATATATCAAAATTTGAATTTAACTATAATGGTATCTGTTCAATTTAACTATTATGGTATCTGTTCAGTGCACATAAGTATATCCAACCACTTATAATTCAGTAACTGTAAAATAAAATTTCAAAAATAATCAATTATAATAAACAGAACGACTCATAGAAATCTACCTATATTCTTTTTTCATTTTATTATACTTTCGTAGAAATGTTTCTGTTATGTCAAAAAAAAAAGCCTCTATTTTCTTTACGTCACAAGTGTCACGCTCATACATGAATTCCATAGCTAATATAACACTGACCCAACGGGTCGCAGGTAGTCTAGTCTAGTCTAGTATATATATATATATATATATATATATATATATATATATATATATATATATATATATATATATATATATATATTTCATTTTCATTCTTCGTTAAAACAATAATTTTTATACTATATTTATATTAATTGTTGCTGTGATTCTTGGCAGTATTTAAAGACGCTACCTTCGTCCGAGATGATATCTACCAAAGCCAAGGACTACGCCGCAAGTACATCCACGAGGTGATCTTTTATTTAGATTAAGGATTGAGGCAAAAACTATCCCCCTACGGAAGTTTATAACAAAGAAAATGCACCAAGAGCAGATAACTCTAATTCCTTACTCTTTAGAAAGAAATATCTTAGCCCATTACATATATGGTGCAAGGGAGATAACTCTCAGCAGACTGCGAGGCATTGATCACTCAATAAATATCTGATAGTTTCGAACAGTACGAAGCAATACATATCTCAGGTCTGCTTTCTTTGGAAACTTTTTACAGATAATTAACAACGAAGTTTATGTGTTTCACTAGTAAATATTTATTGGGTTGCTTTTTACCATTATTTTGGTAAATGTTCAACTTTTGAGCGATTATCCAAACTTCAAAGATATGATCTTCACCTTCTCACGTCGGCTATTTTTTTTTTCACATAACACTTGACACTACTTGTTTTTCTAACTGAATAACCGCTTTGATAAATATCCAGATACGATACAACAGAACACCGACCACTCTAGTTTTTTTTTTTTTTTTTTTTTTTTTTGTAATTGAGGTCGCTGACCATGAATCTGATAGTCAAACTTGGGGCAAATTTACCGTTTGCATGGTATTAACCCCTGAACCCACGAACTACTTTCCACCATTTTGCAGCTTCCGTTTACACTACGCGCGTGCGCTGCAGCATAAACGGAGGCTTGCTTCACCTCGCAAACTGCCTTTTCACATGACGGACTGACATTTTTTAATGACCTACAATTAAAGAAAAGTACAACAAAATGAGGAACTTTTTTTTGTCTCACGTAATTTTAATGCGGTTTACAAAAACATAAGCACCAAACATTTTTATGTTTTTCGTTCTTTTTTTGCGGGAGGGGGATTTAATTATAGAACTTATGTGGCTTAATAGGTGCTTCTGTAGTTTAGTTAACCGTTTTTCCGTAAGTAACGCACCGACATTTACCAATTAGAACACCATTTAACATTTTTCGAAGATTTTACTGTTTACATTGGGGGCGCGAGCGGTGGGGGGGGCGCCCCAACATCACACCCACCCGCCGACCCAATGTAAACAGTAAAATCTTCGAAAAATGTTAAATGGTGTTCTAATTGGTAAATGTCAGTGCGTTACTTTTAGAAAATTTGAAAATTCTATGTTCCAGGAAAAAAACCCAAAAAAACAATTAAATTAAACCTCCCCCCCCTCTCCCAAACTTGGAGTGCTTTCCTTTTCTTGTTTTATTTCTTTTTCAACTAATTTTAAATTTTCCAACCAAAAAGTGCTATAATGGATTTTTGAAAATTAGAAAATTCTATGTTCTGGAAAAAAAAAATAAATAAATTAAATTACCCCCCCCCCACACACACACACACACAACTTGGTGTACTTTTCTTTTCTTGCTTTATTTCTTTTTCATCTAATTTCAAATTTTCCGCACGCGCGTAGCGTAGTTTGCTTGTTGAAGCCGCCGTTTATGCTACAGCACGCGTAGCATAAACGGAAGCTGCAAAATGGTGAAAAGTAGTTCGTGGGTTCAGGGGTTAATATCATGCAAACGGTAAATTTGCCACAAGTTTGACTATCAGATTCGTTGTCAGTGACCCCAATTACCTATAACAAAAAAAAAAAAAAAATTAAAGTGGTCGGTGTTCTGTTGTAGCGTATCTGGATATTTACCACGGCTTTAAAATAAATTAAAACCCTAAAAACTTATCCAACTAGGCAGAAGAGTAACTTATCTTTCCTTTGATAAGATTTATTTGTTATATATTTGTTTCCTTTTTACCAATTTTTCGGTTTGGTTTTTATTGTAAAAAATGCCCATAAGGTATTTTAAAAATAATTAACAATGACATTTTATTTTCATTTTTAAATGCAGGTTCGTGGTCACATGCAAAAAAGCATATATGGAAATTGTTGTGTACAAAGGATGAGCTGTTCTGCCTTTCATTTAATGGCGTTTATGTGAAGGAGAAGAGAACGCTGGTGCAAGGGAAGTAACTCCATCAGATATTTGAAAACTGACGATTCTTCCGTTTCACTAAAAATAGCACAAATAACTGTAAAATAGACAAACAATAACGTATATTTCACTTTAAATAAATACACGATTCATATCATACTCATCATATATATATATATATATATATATATATATATATATATATATACTAGCGGGGGTACCCGGCGTTGCCCGAGTGTTTGTTTTCGGGGAGGGGGGGGGAGTTTTAAAAAATGTTATGGTAGGTAAGTAGGAAGGATCAAACCCGGAGTCATGAGTAAAAGTAGGAGAATAAAGTGTGAAAAAAAAAAAAAAAAAACAAACATCTGCAACGTTAACAGTTCGGCCACCAAGAAAAGTCCATTCCAGTTGTTTAGGATAAAAAAAAAAAAAAAAACGACTACGGTAGGTCGGCGCGAACGTGAAAATATAATGTGAATTGTCCAGCACGCTAACCACTACGCCACAGAGCACTGCAGCTTAGTTTAGTGATTTTAAATAACTTCACATGAAAGAACTACGAAGCAAAACCGGTGTTCTCTTCTCAACTGTTCCTTGTAAACGATCCCCAAACGGTGTTAAGTGGTGGCAGGGGGAGGAGGAATTTATTAGAGAGAAAATATTTTACCACTTCCATTGATCTTAACCGATTTTGGCCGTGACTTCTCAGCAGAAAAAGTATAGAAATCTAAGATTATCGAGGAATTTGAGAAATAATAAGCCTATAACACACCTCAGATATTGTTCTGCCGTTTGTGCATATTATATTTGCATGAAATATCTTGATTTTTAATCCTATTAATGTCAAAATCAGACGGGAAAAAATAAGTTCATTTTATTTATATAGATAGAAGATATATAGATATATAGATAGAAGAAGAGAAGATATATAAAGTTTGAGATGTTCAATAGTTGGGACTAATGAAGACAATGAAGTTGTTAATATATATATATATATATATATATATATATATATATATATATATATATATATGTATCTCTCTATATGTATATGTATGTGTGTGTGTGTATATATATATATATATATATATATATATATATATATATATATATATATATATATATATATATAGGTGTTGTTTGTTTTGTTAGCGATACTTTATTTTTAATAAATTAAATTATTTATACGAAAGTGCATTTTTACCTAAATGCGAGCTAGGAATACTTTTCCCTTTGACCAAATGGGGAGCAGCATATTTATTGCTTTTTTTTAATATCATTATCCACTGACACGTGTTTCGTTGTGAGTCGTAGATGATGAAAGTAATAATAATTATAGAAAAAAAAACTATATATATATATATATATATATATATATATATATATATATATATATATATATATATATATATATATATATATATATATATAGCGAATAATGCAGCTGGACGCTGTACTTAAAGCTTTTCTATAGCCCATTCCCTCATACAGACAGTCATGTTCCAGATCCAGACTATACAACTCTCCTTTATGTAATAATACTTCTGAAGGTTTAAGGTTCGATCCTTCGTGTGGGCGACTGAAAATACAACTGCAAATAACTTAGGACCTCTATCCAGTAACGGCTAACAGAATGAGAGCAATCTACTCCCGTGAATTAAATAAAAGGTTCCATTCGAAATTCTGTGCAGATTCCCAAGTTTATCAGAAAGATTTCTGAGTTTGACAGAAAGATTCCAGAATTCGATCAGAGACACGTTAAGAAGGTCAGAAGTTGCATCGATCAAAATTGAATGTAAAGTTGTAAAGTTGATGACACTTTGTCTTTCTATTCTATTGTTTTTCTTTATTATTGCTGTTTCTGCTGACAAACCTCCATGCATGTGCTTAGGCATGGCATTAATCGACAGACCATAATGTCTGCATACTTAGAAGAAGGTATTCAAATCTATACAGCTCTTTAGTAAAACTGGTTTTGTTAGGTAGCTTGTGTTGTTGTGCTTTCTCGACACACCATGTACGAACATCGTTATAAATGGGTCTGTTCAAAGGGAGGTGATTCTGAATGTGTTAATAGTTTTTGTAACATCTCAGCAGAGAATATCCTGAATAACAAATATATGTTATGTTGTCTGAAATAAAATAACTAATGATAACACAGTAAGCAGACTTCATCTTTAGCATTATATATGAATAATTAAAGTATATATATTTCATACGATTGTAGCTTATATTTATGAGCAAATATATCTAAGATGAGATACATGTATTTGTCCACTTGATTGTCTATTAACTACTTTTAGGCAATTGAACTTAGGAACACGGCATTTGTTAGAAAGAATCGTTATCTACGCATATTCTCATAAAGAAATACATATTTATCTATTTTTTTCTAATAAAGGGATCCTCAAAAGAGAAAAAATGAACAAGTTTTGAATCTGAATTTAATGACATTGAATCAAAATAACAATAAACAGCTAATTGATAAACTCATCCAGTTGCAAAATCTTTCAATACTAGTATTTTGGTATTTCTACAGTATTTGAACTAAACCGTTTTCTTTTAACCCCTAATCCCTAAACAAACCTTGATCTAACCATAAACTAACGTTTTAGGTTCAGTTTAAATTCTGTAAAAGACCAGTTTTTAACCCATAATTTCAGCAATATAAGTTCTATTGTTACATAGTTTTTCACTATTTTGAATATTTGTTTTATTTTGAAGTATCGAAGGATATTTCTTTTTATGAACCAATCCTGGTAGAAAATAAGACGATTAAATGAATCTGCCTATAAGCTAGATTGTTCCAACATTACCAGTAGACCTAGCATAGAAATGAACTGCATATTTGAATCTGTCCATCACATGCCAGCTTGTGGGCATAATCTTATCCCTGCTATAGTAATAAGAAAAATGCTCTGTTAATGTTGGCTCTTTTCCTAAACATGCAAACAAATTTGAAAGCAATGGTGGAATCTTTAGTAAATTACCTCCAAAATGAGAGAGAGAGAGAGAGAAAGAGAAAGAGAGAGAGAGACAGACAGACAGAGACAGAGACAGAGAGATAGAAAGAGAGAGTGGAAAAGAGAGAGAGAGAGATAGAGAGAGAGAGAGAAAGAAAGAGAGAGATATAGACAGACAGACAGACAGACAGACAGCTAGTCGATTTGTAAAGCCTCTTGCTTTAAGATTATAATTTCATTACAGTCATATTGATCATGTCTTTTGTCTTGAAAGACTTACCCAAAATCCAGACAAGAACTAATAGCCTTCGATTATATAACGTCACGTCTGACATTGTATGGGGTCTGGTATGCCAGGTTTAAATCATTGGCTCTATTGTGATCCATACTGTTTGGAAAAAAATATGAACTTGCAATTTCTCTTTCAGTCAAGGATAAAATAACAATTTGTGTTCAATAAATTGTATACAAATAAAAATTAAATTAAATGGATGGACTGTAGTCGGGGGCAATAAAAAGACTCCATTTTTATTCAACATTATATCAAGATGTAAGTGAGGGTGCGACTTTTCTTCCTTGATCCTCCACTTACTCTTGATTCTCACTTTATAATACTGAATGTTTAGCAAGGAAGCATCAAGTATTATTATTTTGTTATCGGCATGACTTGAGCAAGGATTGAAAGCCAGTTTTCTGGCTCATTAGCAAACATTATGCCAAGTAGGGCCATTAAATCATTCTAAAAAAATAGCAAATGTGGGGTGCAGATGTGATTGAATATTTCTACATAAACAGTTTTTCAATGCATGTGCAAACTGCATGCATCCGCCTGATGCACAAATAAAACCACGTTTAATTTGGCGTGTGCAATTTTTTATTTTTTTATTATTATTCTGAATAAGCCATATTTAGATTAAGGGAGGGGGGACTGAAATATATTAATCAATAAAAAGATCAATAAATAGTTGCTCCTCCCTACATATATGTGATCATCATTTCCCATTCAATCTCAGTAGATTTTCCTTTATGAATATATATATATATATATATATATATATATATATATATATATATATATATATATAGTCATCCACATACAGCAGTGTTTCACTGTATCATAGCTCATTAGTGCGGCTAGACTAGCAACTACCTTAAGCCAGGTTTGAAACTCAACCGTCTCATCGACAGTCAGCACTTCTAATCGTTATGTTATTCAGCCGATGCTAAAATGGGTATGTGAATTAATAATGTTTAAACAGCTCATCCGTGTGGCTAGACTAGCAATTACCCTAAGTCAGGTTCACAAGGGGTGTTCCAAAACTGATGTCTGCTATTTTTTATTTTGCCTGAATGAATCAGAGAATACTGCAAATTGCATTGTTGAACTCATGCATTCATGACCTGAACGTTTCATCTCTCTGTTGCAGATATTGACGGTGTGAGACTCTAAGAAAGCAACCTTTGTCATGGATGTGCATCTGAAGCAGAGATGCGTCTTTGAATTCCTGCAAAAAATGCATTGAGAATGATGGTAATTATGAAGAAAAATAAATTCTGGAGCACAAATGTTGCCCATTTTACATTTTAATGGTCTACTCCCATCTTCATAGCTCTTCACACATTTTAAGTTAAAAAATATAAGGCTTTACTTTTGGAACCACTTATATATATATATATATATATATATATATATATATATATATATATAGCTGGTACCACAACACATAGCTTTTCTATATCTCATTCTCTATCACAAATGGTTACGTTTCCAACCCGTTTCCCAGACCAGCAAGAACAACACGCTTCATTCTAGATCTGTTTCTGACCACAGTTCCCGATGATTGTGTAACGAATGCCCACAGCCCACTCAGGAACACTGATTATGCAGTGATAATGGTCGAAATCGCCCTAAACTCTAGAGCCTAAACTGAAGAGCCACTGCTCAAAACAACGAGATATTATAAAAAGGCTGACTGGGAAGCCATCAGGAATCACCTCAGAGACGCCCCATGGCGAAATATCTTTTCACTTCCTGCCGAACAGTACGCCAAGGAGACCACTGAATGGTACAAAATGGTAATTGAAGCACATGTTCTCACACAGAAATTTTATAGCAAGCCACACTCTCCCCAATGGTTTACTTCTACTTGTGCAGCTGCCATTGCACAAAGGCAGCATGCATGCCACAGATTTAACCGACATAAGTCCAGTTAAAACAGACAGAAGTATATAGAAGCCAGAAGTAACTGTAAGAAAGAAATAGCGACAGCTAAGAGAGAATTTACTGAAACCACCAAAAAACACATCAACGCACAGAAATTAGGAACCCGTGACTTCTGGAAAATCTATACCAATGTAGTAAATAATGGGCAATCAACTATTCCCCCACTATCCAACAATCATGAGGTTGTTTGCTCTGCAACTGAGAAGGCTAACATGCTTGCCAGTTGGTTTGCCTCCAACTCCACACTGGACCCTGCTAACCACCCCCTCCCTGACTTTCCTTTGCAGACAGACACCACACTAGACGATCTGAAAATCACCCCTTCTCAGGAACATGCTATCATAAAATCTTGACACTTCAAAAGCATGTGGACCTGATCTCATCCCGGCTGTGCTATTAAAACAATGCTCCGCCAAAGTAGCTCCAGTTCTCTCCAAACTTTACAACAAATGCCTTAATGAATCTTGCTTTCCTGCCTGCTGGAAACTGCTTCTGTAGTACCAGTTTCCAAGAATTCTGATGAGAGAACCGACCCAGTAAATTACCGCCCCATTAGCCTCCTCCAACTTTTTGCCAAAATATTTGAGTCCATAATTAACCAGGCTCTGGTCCATCACCTTACAGATACTAAATTTCTGACTGACCAACAATATAGATTTAGGCAGGCCCGTTCCACAGTAGACATCCTAACTGTAATCTCTGAACGTATATACCATTCACTGGACAAAGCAGGGGCGGTAGCTCAAGATATATCTAAGGCTTTTGACAGGGTATGGCATGAAGGTCTTCTCAGGAAAATCAGATCATACGGTATCACTGGAAAAATAACATAATTAAATCCTTATTAGATAAGAGAAAAATCCAGGTTGTCCTCGACGGTCGTACATCTAAACAATAT
Organism: Euprymna scolopes; assembly: GCF_053919585.1. Taxonomy (NCBI): domain Eukaryota; kingdom Metazoa; phylum Mollusca; class Cephalopoda; order Sepiida; family Sepiolidae; genus Euprymna; species Euprymna scolopes. The sequence continues at coordinate 32,378,787 of NC_136484.1, read as the reverse complement.
GATATAAATGCGGGGGTGCCTCAGGGTGCCCCTGACAAAATTGTCTTTGAGATGGGTATATATGCTGATGACACCACGCTATATAACAGATACAACAAGAAAACAAATGAACACATATCTAAAGAAATGACAGAAACACT
>NC_136484.1:32251147-32376147 GCF_053919585.1 Euprymna scolopes | reverse complement strand
TAGGGAGAGGTATTAGTGTATAGGTATTTTGTGCATATTTACATTTGCAAACCAATGCTGTGTTTACATTTTTGAGAGTGTTCCATCTGTGGAAGGAAAGAGCAATCTGTGTTTATTTACATATTATTGTTGGTTCGTCTGCGCAAGGAAAGCGTTAGCAAGGCATGATAAAATGCTAATAATTCTCAAAGCTTTTGCTGTGATTCAACATATTAAATTGTGTCGGGCTTCCAGTATTTAATTTGTAGATTTTTTAGCATCAAACGTCATTTGGTAAAGTAAAGTTCACATAGTATCATTTAAAACAAGGGTCTCCAAAGTTTTTGAATGGCGGGCTATATTGCTGATATTTTAGAACTATGTAAGCTAAAAATAAAAAATTAAAAAAAAAAAAAAAATTACCTGGACCTGTTTTATGCGGTTTTGTTCATTAGTTTTGCTTTTTAGTGAAACTGGTTCTCCAAAACCTCATTATTGTTCTGAAAATGTTTAAGCATTTTCTGAACAAAAAAGAAAAACAACCACATTATTTTCACACGTTTTCATTTTTGAAAAAAAAAATTCATGAATATTTTTCATTTTCCATAAGAGCTCCACAGGCTGGATTCAAAATTTTAGTGAGCTAGATCTGCCCTCACCCCAACCCCCGGGCTGTAATTTGGAGACCTCTGGTTTAAAAATGATCAAAATGTACTTTAAATTTGAGAATTAGAAATGGATTTTCAGCACCCAGGGTGAATATAATTTTGACACCCCTATTTAAAATAACTTTTGATTAGATTTTCTTTTTTTATCATAAATAATACAAAATTAAAATCTTATTTTAATGTTTACTGTTTATGCTAATTTTATTTTTAAAGCATATAGAGTTTTCTTGAAGCGGACATAATATTAGCAGCCATTAAAACGTAGGCCAGACAAAAGGTTGTGTTTTTTTACATTTCTGCTCCTCCCACCAATAGGGGAAGGGGCGAACACTCCCCCCTCTCCCGCGATTGATGTCTTTGATTCCTTTTTTGGATTCAAGTAGAACAATTGATCCAGCTAAAATAAAATCTCTTTGTGTTTTATTTATAATTCAATTGTTAATTTATATAACAGGAAGAAAAAGAAGAAAGATCAGAGGCTTAAAAAAAAATCATTGTTATTTTCACCTCAAACAAGACACAGTGCCATTTTAAAGGTAAGGGGCTACTATTTGGGATCAAATTTATAAGGATACTATGCAGGGAGTTGGGCAGCGAGATGTCTGTTCACATTACACTTGAACTTCAAATACAGTCAGGGAAGCAGGGACCCAGAAGGGAATTCCAAAGTCTGCTGGTCGAGGGAAGAAGCTATTTGAGTAGCAGGATGAAGGCTTTCTGGTATCTAAGGCTCTATACAGTGTAGGGGTGGGATTTTGCTGCTTGTTGGGTTTGTTCGGGGGGGGGTATCTACATCAGGGGAGTACAAGAGTTTTGAGTTCATTAGAGCACATTCCATTGAAATACTTGTAAAACAGGCACAGGGATGCAACATTTCAGTGATGAGACAGGGGGTTGGAGTTTGGTTGATAGTGCGGGACCTATTTGGTTGGAAATTCGTTTTTGAACCCTGTCTAAAAACAAGAGACTAGTGGTAGATGCACCATCTCAGATGTGGCAACAATATTCCATGCATGGGCGATTAGTGGCTTTGTAGAGGCACAGGATACTCTCAGGTGTAAGTAACCTTCTAGCACAGTAGTGGGAGCCCACCTTCTTCGCAGCAGCTTTTTTTTTGTGGGATATTTAGGGTGATCATATTTTTTATTTTATATTGTGACTGATTTTATTTTATATTGTGACTGATTTTATTTTATATTGTGACTGATTTTATTTTATATTGTGACTGATTTTATTTTATATTGTGACTGATTTTATTTTATATTGTGACTGATTTTATTTTATATTGTGACTTTTTATTTTATATTGTGACTTTTTATTATTAATTGTTTTTTAAAATAAAATATAGTTTTAGAATATTATGTTGTTTTTATTTAAAAAAATTAAAATTGCTATAGCTGCTTGTTTTTGTTGAATGAATTAGGTAACTGTACATATCTCATAAAAACATGGGATAGTCTGGTCTGTATAAAGCCTTCCTTGTAGGCCATAGCTATTAATTATTGCAACATTGCAGGTTTAACACTAACACCGGGTGCAACAAGGCCCAGCTGCTGCATATGAAGTCAGAGAAGTTTTGAGTTCAGTACACACAAAAGAATAATGGCACCCTTCACCAATAACAGCCATTGTGAAGATATATCTGAAAAAGGTTGGCGGTTACATCAGCCACAACATTGTGAGAATAACAACCAAGATGAGAATAGTAGTCAGAACAATCCAAATACAAATTATCAATCTTCATCTCAAAAATTCAGAAACATTAATGTTAATACTGTTTGGCAGAGGCTTGCTTAAATTGGCTTCATGTACCTGACATGTGAAATGTAGTCCATGGATGAGTTAGTCTAATATTGAACAAACATGGAGATTACATGATTGTTCAGTGAAAGATTATTTATAATTTATGTGATTGAAAGATGTATTTAGGTAATTAATTCCTTGTAATCTAAATAAAAATTGACAGCACTCCTTTTTACTGACACTGCAATTCATGCCAGCTCTTAAATTCTATGTGTTCTCTTAACTCCAAATAATTGATCACTCCCCATGATTTGCCTTCCTCAAAACGAACTCTCCCCTTCTTCAAACGGCTTGGTTTTATGCAGCTCAAGATTATCTCATTTGCATACGAACAACAAGGATATGTGCTATTGAGGATAAAATCAAGTGTGTGTCGCCATTTTGTTTGATTTTTTTTCTAGCAATCAGCAGTTGAACCCTACAAGACACACAGACACGTGGATGTTTTTTGAGTAAAATAATTTAATGCATTCAATACAATTTTCTATACATTCTTATTCCAGTCATGTAAAACTGAAATAAGAATGCAGAGAAATTTTGAGTTAGAAAGAAAACACTCGAGCCGGATCGTGTTCTTGTTTTTGCATAAAGAAAACTTTTTCTCTTCATATATGAAAAGGCAGTCCTTTCTTTTTTTACTCTAACCAACAACAAAATCACATGCGAACACGGTGACATCAAAAAACCAAACATCTATTGAGCAAAAAATTTGTCTTTTATTCTGCCACCTCTGACTTCAACAATGCCTGTTGCGAGCCTGTCTTTGTTTTACTTCCATGGCAAGTGCTCGTCTGAGCTTCAATCTCTGGTCCCTCTTTGCCAATCTTTCATGATAAACACCCGTATAGCTGAAACCACTGTCAATAATTTTCCCCACTGTTTATCTGTGCCAAAACCGAAACATAGATTCCATGAACAAAGCTTCGTTTTTAGAAGTGCACGCCTATGGAACTCTGTTCCGTTTGCCTGTTTCCCACCTGACTACAACCTTTTTATTGTTATGTTATTAGTTTCCTGGAAAACACCGGTTAGTCTTGTGGATAGTTATGTTTGAAAAGAATAAAAATATTTACATTTGTTTTCAGAAATGTAACTTGATGGATGAAATGTCGTTCTGATATTTATGTTTTCACTAAGACTATAAGAACATAAAGATATGTGACAAAAACCGAACAAGGATCTTTAGGTTGTGGCGCAATGAAAACGCTCCTTTTGGGGGAGCTGGGGCTTCTACATTAATAAACCTTATGCCTAACTTATTCTGTACTTGCGTGGAGACAAACATACACACATCTCAGTGAGTACATATTTTTAAAGGTTGACACTCTCGGTACATGAAAATTGACAGCTGTTTATGCCTTCGGTGCACAGTGAATGTCAGCCATGCTGACACTTCAAAAAGAAAACGTGTGTTAAAACATATTTCTCTCTCTCTCTCTCTCTCTCTCTCTCTCTCTCTCTCTCTCTCTCTCTCTCTCTCTCTGTTTCTCTCTTTCACTCCATTTCTCTCTCTCTCTCTCTCTCTCTCTCTTCCAATGAAGACAGAGAGGAAAATTGAATTATAATTGTATTTTTTTTAACCAGTTTAAATTTGCATCTTGTGTGCGACAGATGCACCCGTTGAGTCTCAGCAAGTCTTAATTTAACTATGCTCCACCAGTGTTACAAGCGTTACATTTCAGCATGCGGTCCCTGCCATTTAATGCCAACGATGGAAACACTATCCATAGCGACGCAAAGAAGACTCAAGTAGAGACCCATGCCAGTCGGTTATAGTCGACGCCATCTAAACCTGTTGATGTTTCCATGTGCCTATCATTTGATATCGCGTCTAACCCCGGGGGGGGGGGACTGGTTTTCTCAATCAAGTAACTCTTTCCCGGCAAAGTCATAAGGCTACATGTAGTGATGATGTAATGGATTTTAGATTTACACGTAGAGAGTTAGATCGAACAGTCTGTAATTGGGAGCTGTGGAGTAGAGACAGACGATGGCTGTCATGGGAGCACTGAACTGGGTAAATGAACATATGTAATTAGGGAGAAGCAAATAGCATGTCAACCCCAGAACCAACAACTCGCAGCCACAGTAAATGTAAATATGAAACAACTTATTTGTTTGAGTTTTTGTGAGAGACACGTCTACATTTCAGGAGCACGTCGGAGCAGACGAAAATGGTTGTGATTCAAAGTATGTCGTTCTTTGTCCAGCACAAATGTAAAAAATGTTTATCCGTATTTCTGTTTATAAAGTGTTTAATATGTGGACATGTATAGATACCCTTTATACACGCATTAACAAAAGAAGAACATTTAAACCACTAGACATCACGTTGTTTATATACACTAACAATAATGGTATACACCCACCGGTTACATAGCATTAAGAACTAGTTGTTTGTTTTAAAATAAAAAATTCTGATTGACATACATTGGAATAAAGAAAGTAAAATGAAATGTATGCCTCATACAGGGGTGGGGATAGATTGGCTGGAATAAATATAAGAGAAATTGCTGCCATATTGTTGTGTAGCCATGGATATATGTTTTTCTTAGAAAGTCGCACAGTTTTTATTTGGACGTATTTTTTATTTATTTATCATTTTTGAAAACAGTAATCTACAGACACGCCTGTTTCGGAGCCCTACTCCTCTTAAGCATAGCTGGACTGTTGTTAGGATTCAAACCCTGGACTTCATGCATTTCAGTCCAGCGCCCTAACCCATTACGCTATGATGACATAAACAATTTACTGTTTAGTTTTTATTGTTTATCTGTTTACATAGTTTTTGTTGTTGATTTTTTTTAAAACGATATTAAGTTATACATAAGGTCCGGAGTTCGAATCCTAACAACAGTCAAGCTACGCTGAAGAGGAGTAGGGCTCCGAAACACGAGTGTCCGTAGATTATTGTTTTGAAAAATAATAAATAAATAAAAAATACGTCCAAATAAAAAATGGGCGACTTTCTAAGAAAAACACCGGATCTCCAAGGCGGAGACGTTAACCTTAATATCGTTTGAAAAAAAAAATCAACTACAAAAACTATATATATATATATAAGAGGGGGGTATTTTGTTTGACGTATTGTATAGTATGTAGTAAAATGAAATATGTTGGAGGCAGTACAATGCAGAGGTAACGGAAAGACACAAACTGAAGCAGGCTATTGTTTGCTGCGAAACTGTTACTGCTTACAGAAGCGCATTTTAACCAAATCAAATAAATATCTGATGAAGAGATCTTTCTCGAAATATCATATAACACGGATATCCCATCAGACCGGTTACCCAGGTAATCACAGTACAAATATGAATATAATGTGTATATGAAATGTATGAATGTGTACACATGTATCTGTAAGTTGTATTAATAAAACTTTTCCACCCGCTTCAGTTTGTGTCTTTCCGTTACCTCTGCATTGTACTGCCTTTCATTTAACTATATATATATATATATATATATATATATATATATATAAGTGTGTCTTCTAATGGTTAGGTTGTATGAGAGTGTATAATATACGTATCACAGTCATCTGCCGAACTGGTCAAAAGTCCTGTTATACGTTTGTATCTTTGTTTTTTAAGTTGTATTGACTTACTTTTTATATGGTAAAGAAAACAAAAAATCATTAAATAGTGTAATATGATCTTCACACAGTATGTTTCCTCAATATGACCTCCATCATCATTAATGACACTGCTCAGCCGTGGTCTGAACTCCTGACAAACTTTACAGATGTACTCCTTGCTCATTGAGGACTACCTGCGATTCACAGCAGCTTCCAAGTCTTCTACACTACTGTGACAACACTTGCATGCCTTGCTCACAACATGCGTCCAGATACTGTAGTCCAACAGATTTAAATCTGGTGATTGCGGGAGCAAAAATTCCTTCTACCAAAAATTGATGTTTTCCGTCACCCACTCCTGAACGATGATGTGTGATGGTGCCCCATCTTGTTGGAAGACATAATAGAACTTTTTGACAACCCTCTTGATCCAAAGAAATAGTTTTGTCTCGAGGACATGTTTATAGTTACAGGCGGTAAGCCAGTATCCAGTGAGGAACCACAGTGGAAGCATCTTCTCCTCATTTGAAGAAACAACTCCAAAGATCATGACTGACGTTGGATGTTTCGTCACGGAGACATTACACACTACTGCCATTCTGTTTATTCATGATAGGATGGACGGTGAAGGTCTTTTTGTCTGAAGAAATGATGATTCGGTTTCCATGGTCTTTGATGTTGTTGAGAAGCTTTTTACTACGTTCAAGGCACTTCTTTTTTTATCCCAACCATCAACAAGAGTTTTCTTATCATTTTCAAGCTCTTTCCACCTTTTAGTTTAACAACCCTGACAATGGACACTGAGATCCTCTTCACATTAGAGAGATGTGTCATTTTAAAGGTTGGATTATTCTCAAACGCCTTTTTAATTGTCTTGGCCTTCACAACTCGGGATCTTCCTTTGCAGGGGGCGATCCTTAAGGGTTTCTCCAGTGGCTATACGGCAGGCAACTCTAAGCATCATCATATGACTCACATAAAGGAGCTTTGCAATGTCTGTTATTTTATGAGACGCATGCCGTAAAGCAGCAATTTCAATTCTTTTTGCTGCTATTCCAGATATCAAATAATTGTACAGTAAATGCTAATATCACTTTATTAAAGCACAAACTTTAATCTGTAGTGCAGAAATAAAAATTAGATATGAAAATATTAACTTACAACCAAAATACAAAAGTGTAACAGGACACTTGACCAGCTCGGTATATAATGTGTGTATATATAATGTTTTTATTGATGTGTATATATAATTGATTGTATAGATATGAATGTGGCTTTTGATCGTCTAGTGATTGTTTAAACAGCACATATAACCATTATAACATAAAGGGACAAATAACAGTCTCTGGGGTTTTACATCAGCCAATGGAGAAACAGACCTGGTCCATCTTTAGTCTTGATTTGACAAATCTTCGCTAATGAAGATTCATACAATTCAAAGTCCTGGTGGTATTTACAGTAGCTTTATTTTGGATGTTACCCTCATTGGAAATCTGCAACACTGGTCCTGAATTCTTACTATTGACATTTTCACCTACTCGGAGCCATTATTGTCTGTGGACCGTCCTTTTTTTCTCTGTTTACTGACCGCATCTGCTTTCTCTGATTCCCAACTCTTGACTAACTGATCCGTGTCTTTCAAGCTCTCTCGTTACGTCATTAGTATATGTTACTAAGATAATCACCTGATGTTTTTACATGTCATTATTTCTAAGTTGTCAAGTAAATTGTTATGATGACATTTTTAAGTTATATTTCTAAATTAATGTCAATGAATATTTATTCTAAATATTTTGATTATTCTAAAACGTATTTTAGCTCACAAAACTAACTGATCCGTGTCTTTCAAGCTCTTTCGTTACGTCATTAGTATATGTTACTAAGATAATCACCTGATATTTTTACATGTCATTATTTCTAAGTTGTCAAGTAAATTGTTATGATGACATTTTTAAGTTACGTTCCTAAATTAATATAAATCGATGTTTATTCTAAATATTTTGATTATTCTAAAACGTATTTTAGCTGACAAAACTTTTTGCTTTGAATAATCATAATAATCGTCGACTAGCACACTTTTGGTATTGCTCTGGCAATGCTAATACAATATTAGCGACTTTTATAGGCGTAAGGCAGGAAATATATATGAGTATTATAGGATATATCTACAACGCATAAAAAGTAAGGGACTTGAAAAAAATATTTTAGATAACTTGTGTCGAAACTCCAACCAGTCGAAGAGAAACAAGAAGAGGAAGAAGAAAAGAAAGAGAAGAAAGCAGAGAGAAAAAGAAAAAGAGAGGGGGAAGAATGATTAGAGAAGAAGAGGAAGGCATCATAGTGTTGGATTCGGTAAAATCCCTGTTTTTTTTATTTTATTGAAATCGGTTCAGACAAGGCATGAAGCCACTTGATATAAGGAACTAAAAAAATAATGCACCAATAACATGCGTTAGATGGGTAGATTCCGACACAGGAAACAGCAATTCTTCCTCTCTTTGTCACAAACACCGCTCATGGAATGTGAGATTTAAAGGACAAAATAAAGTCTGCCGAAAAGTAAACCAAAGTTCCAATTTCTACTCGCCTTACATTATTGTTTGCATTAAGCAGTCAAGAAGACGTTAATACCTTCTGTTTATTTTTATCAACAGTTAGCAAGACATAAGAAAATGACGATGATGAAATGAATAATAACATGGAATGATAACCTGGGCATTTAAAGTTCGAATCCATCTCATTCCATAGCACCATTTTTACTTATGGATGTTGGCAACCTTCATGTGGTCCCTCCTGTAAGTACCCGATTGTAGAAAAAAAAAAAATTGGGGAAACAGAATCCAGAAGGTCCAAAAATATTGTATGATGCTAATTAATTTAGTTAATGGTTTCATATTACAGCTGAAAAACAAAGAAATATGAATAATTTTATGACATTTTTTTATCAAAATGCACTAAGATTTTCAGAGATTTTCAGATCAACTTGATTGATTGGACCAAGTAAAGAATAGATACCCCATAGCAGACGACGCCACCTGGCGGTGCCAGGCGCACATTTCAACTAACACCCGTGATTCGACCCCCCCCCCCACAAAACACGGTACATAAAAATCAATCTTGGTTGCAAAAATCCGAAACAGAAAGAGACACCCATTTATTAAAATATCTTTTATTTAAATACGTTCGTTTTGTTACTTACTTAAAAAAAAATGTTTTGTAAATATATACTTTTTCTTTTAAATCTTCAAATGTTTTCTAAATATATTAAAAAAAAAAAATTGCTGGCGCATATTCGAGCATGTTTGCTATTTGACGTGTTTAAAAACAACCGACGCCATGTGCTTGTGCCAATGTCAAGGTCGAATCACCGGTGTTAGTTGAAATGTGCGCCTGGCACCGCCAGGCGGCGGCGTCTGCTACGGAGTACCTATTCTTTACTTGGTCCGATTGATTTAAATAAAATATTAATAATTCACATTTTAATGGTGGTGTGATTGCAAACAAGAACTACTACTTTTTATTTATTTGTAAACTGGGTCATTTGGAGATTTAGTATCTGTCTGCTTGAAGCCAACATTATACTATTACTAATGGAGATTTGGTGTCTGTTTGTCTGAAGCCCAAACTATACTATTACTTTTATTACTCATGGAGGTTTGGTATCTGTCTGTCTGAAGTCGAAATTATACTTACTTTTATTAATAATAGAGATTTTGTATCTGTCTGAAGGCCAAACTATAATATTACTCCCGTTAATAACAGAGATTTGATGTCTGAAGGCAAAATCATAATATTACTACTATTATTCATAGATTTCATATCTGTCCGTTTGAAGCCCAAACTATATTATTACTATATTTTATTGCTAAATTCAGATTACTATATTATTTCAAACTAATGTACTAACTTTCAATGGTCAATTCAAGTGAAGGGAGCAATAGTGTAGTATCTGTTCGATTGTCCTTATAGCATTCTCTCAGATATTACCTCCTCCTTTTTTGGTGGTGGGGAGGAATTAATGTCATATCTGTTCTGTTTACATTAGTGATGGGACGATTCAATATTTTTTCCAATTCCTATACAATTACCGAGTATGTACAAAATTCCCAATTCCGATACAATTATCGATTCCAATTATTTATAAGTCTCTAAATATTTAACTATAGAGTTGTTATTTATTTCCCAACTTACAGTAGCAACACACGTTAGATGTGAAGATAGTTCTTCAAGCGTGAAACTACATTTGTAGGGGACGATTTGTGGATTTTCGTTTTACTGGTAGATTAAAATCAATAAATATTCATTATTTTGTCATTATTACCAGCAGTGGGTGATTTTGCTTTAAACAAAATCAGATAAAAAATACAATGTAAGGAATCGTTTTTGGCATCAGAAAATAGGCATAAATTTTTCCGATTCCAATACTGATTCTGGTATCCCCAAAAGTTCTGATTTTTCCGATTCTCAATTCTTGATTCTAATTAATTGTCCCAACACTAGTTTACACGAGACTATCTTATCAAGTATCTGTTGGGAGATACAGTGTGGTATATGTTTGTTCACCATGATACTATCCTCCCCAACATTACCTCCCCTTTTTTAGGTGATGGTGGATAGTGTATTATCTGTTCTGTTGTCATTATATCATCCTCCCAAACATTACCTTCTCCTTTTTGAGTGTCTGTCCTGTTGTCATGAGACCATCCTACTATTGCTCCTCTCGTTTACGTTTTTTCCAACATATTTTTGCTAGTACCATTAAAATATCATCTTTAAGCATATTTTATGACCAGGCCATGTCGGGCGTGCTGCTAGTTAAAGTACAGGGGGAAACGATAAAATTGTCACACTAGAAAAGCCGACATGATTGCAGTTCCGTTTGATGAAAACCCGGTTTTCCTTCTTTTTTTTTTTTTTTTTTGCAAACCATCTATTAGTTGGCCAGTTGCGTACAAATCGCAAAAGCAATAGAAGCCTTCTATTATGTCTGACAGTGACACAATGTTCAACAAGCGAGATTGGAGATGTGCCACTGTACAACTCATGCTCTCTACTGATCCAAGTTATGACAACAGGACCATTGCTAGTAACCTGAAAATGCAAATCCGAGCGGTTCAACACTTGAGGGGCGTGCTCAGGGTAATAGAAACAAAAGTTTCCAGCCACGATTATGGTCTTTGGTGTGGTGTCAAGTGAGGCCCACATCATGCCACTTCACATCTTTGAAGTTAGCTTGAAAGACAACACCAAAGTGTACCTGGATGTGCTGAAGAATATGGTGATCCCCTGGTGCAATCAGGTGGCAAACCTTGGGTGTGGCAGCAGGACTCGGCGCCAGCCTACAAGTCCAAAGAGACCCAGGCTTGGCTTCAGAAAGAGTGCTACAACTTTGTACCTTTCTTTCACTTGCCCCTCTCCACTGAACCCGCTGGACTACTTTGTTTGGTCATACATCAAGAACATCACCAACATCACCTCCCACAATACTAAAATCAGCCTGATCGTCGCTATCTGCCGAGTATTCAGTGAGCTTCTGCCAGTACTTGTGGAAGAGACACACTCCCAGTTTCGAACACGTATAGAGGTGGTGACTGAGGCTGGAAGTGGCTACATTAAATACATGTCAGCTCTACTACATCAAATCAAGTTACCTGAATTGATTTTTTTTTTAATAAGTTTTAAAATAAAGCTGTAGTGTTGTTTTCTTTAGGAGGACAATTTTATCGTTCCACCTTGTATATAGGGAAAAAACCTGGAAGCAAAAGTTAATAGACACAGTTTTAGTATTATAATAATGGAAGGGATGCCATTTTTTAAATTATAATTATAAAATCTTACCCAGTATTGAAGAATATTTTTACTAATAAATGTGAAAATCACCCCCACCCCCTTCATATGCTGAATCTATGTGCACGCTTGCATGTGTCGCATTTTTCGTTTGTTATTCATATTGCCTTTGTTCTTGTCCTGGTTGTTGTTGTTTGCCAATCTCCCAGCATCGTTTCTCAGAATATCAGCTGATCTTTCCCACCCCCTTCTCCTACGTTGATGGTGTGAGCCACTGACTCATAATCATTATAATTTCTGCAGTTGGGTTGCAAATATGGGCGTGGCTAATAATGCCCCCCCTTTCTCCCTCTCTCTCTCTCTCTCTCTCTCTCTCTCTCTCTCTCTTGCTTAACATGGATTAAGTTTTTGCCTTTCTATTTGATTTCTGTAAGTTTTTCATTGGTTAGTAAAAAAGACTATCACCGCCCCCCCCCATCTCCCACCCCAAGAGGGCGAGTGTGACTCAAGTTCTTTTTTTGAGCAGAGATGTCACAAAGCATAAATAGCAAACGATTATGTGAACGATTATATGTATAAATGAACGGCTGTTTTTTGTCTGAAGGCTCCAAAACTACCTGACAGAATTGTATCACATTTCGCATGAACATCATCGGGGGGGGGGGGATAAAGCTACCATTCTATTGTACGGACGTCGTTTCGTAATCAATTCGTTACATTTATGAAAAAATACTGTGAATATACACAAATGCCGAATGTTTTATGTATCTGATGTGACGCATGGTGGTTTACAAATTTTAATGTTTCGTGGTCCAAACATTTTTGCGACTGTGTATCATGACCAAGGCGATGTAGGTGCTATGAATATCGCATAAGAGGTTACATGTTTGCTAGCACTAAACATCAAATTCGTTAACTTAGAGAGTTTGATTTGTGAGGCGCTTGAACATTACACCAGTCTATTATTATTATTACATTCCGTAGAATTGCTTTTTTTTTTTTGCTTCCCCCCCCTTTTTTCTTTCTTTCTTTTTTTCTTCTTTTTTTCCTATATATATATATATATATATATATATATATATATATATATATATATATATATATATTCGGCTGCGCACGTTCTTAGTCGACCTCCTGTGCAGTTGTCATTTTTACGAGTGTAGTTTGTTAACACCTCTAATAAAATAATTAGTAGTTTTCGAACACGGGAAACGAATAACAAACTTCTTTTAAAAACAAAACAGACGCATTTATTTGAGCAACAGAAAGTTGGTCAGTGTTTGAGTTGAAACAAAAAGGAATGAAATGTTCTTTGGTTGTGTCGGTCAAGTAGCCGTTCTTTTTGAAGTCCCGGGTTGGCATCAGTTGTTTTCTGTGAAAACCGTCGATGCTGCAATGTTGAGTGACCGTAGTTCCCAAAAGGAGGTGAAGTAGTTCCTTAGGGGACAGATGAATCAATGCGCCCGCCGGCATTCGATTGGTCAGTATGTGGCCGAATCACTCAGCGAGAGGGCGTTGATTCGCAAAAGAAAATAGATCATTTGTGATTGCTACACATTCGTCTTATTTATTATAAAGCTGGTAATCTACTCCCATCTTATGTCTGAATGGGTTAAAAGTGTTCCCCCCAAAATGATTGGTTTACGTTTTATAATTCTTGATCCTTTGATCAACAACATTTATCAGGAGTGGGATTTTGTTCTTAATCTTTTTTTGTTTGCAAAATATTTTCTGTTTTTATTGATTTGTGCCATACATTATATCTCTAAAATCAGATGTATTGCATCATGTAAATAGATTGCTCTATTGCTGAAAACTGGGGTTACGAAAAGTATGTTGACAAAAATTTAGGTTAAGTTTGGAATTTAGTTAGGAATGCGCTTTTGGAATTCATATATGTTCTGAGCTGTCGGTTGATTTGAAAAGTAAGCAACAGTCATTTAGTTTAGTTTAACTGGCTTACTTAAAGAATGGGTGAAAACAAACAGTTTGGAATGCAGAATGAAAAACGTCAAAGCGGAGATTGTCACCAGATCATAAGGACGGCCTGAGAGCTCTCTACTCTGATAAGGTTTGGCTAGGGCACCCACTATGCATAACGAAAAAACGTCTCTACAAAGCAACCATTCGCCCGTGCAAGGAGTATTGTTTCCATACATGGGTTGAGGGATTTACCACTTAGACAGCGTCTCCAACTTAATAGGTCTCACACGATCAACTAAACTCCGACCCCTGTCTCATCGCCCCAATGTTGCATCCCTGTGCCTGTTTTACAAATATTTTAATGGAATGTGCTCTGACGAACTCGTAGCACTTGTATCCTCTGGACGTAAATACACCCAACTAACCCGATAAGTAGCAAAATACCACCATTCACTGTAGCGGTTCCTAGATGCCGGAAAGCATTCTATTCTAATAGTTTCTTCCCTCGAGCTGCTAGAATTTGGAATTCCCTTCTCCGTGCCTTGCTGGGGATGAATATGAGAAACAATTTAAAAAAAAAAAAAAAGACGTCTCATCTCATCACCGCGAACTCTTCATGTCATTTCATTTCTACATGGATTGACTTTGTAATCCTTGTTATAATTGTTTTACTCATGTAGAGGAGCGTTTCTTCGTTTTGTTTTGGTAACGTATATTAACCAGTGTTGGGACGATTGATTGGAATTGGGATCAGGAATCGGAAAAGTTGAAACATTTGGGGGGGGGTATCGGAATCGGTATCGGAATCGGTATCAGAATCGGAAAAATTTGCGTACATTTTCCGATTGTTATATAGGGGGACTTATTAAAAGAGAGTCTTAGAGAGTGAATCTTAGAAAGAGTCTTATTACAGTGAGGGATGTTGAAAGACCCCGAGAGAGTTTAGATGTTTGTTGCAAGAGACTTAGAGAGATTGTTCCTGTTATAATTCTTATATATTAAAATGTTCATTCCTTAATTGTGCTGAATGGAAGAAGAAGAAGAAGAAGAAAGCTCTTGGAGTGAAGGGATAGTGTTCAGACAGTTCGGACATGATGATGTTGAGACGTGTATGTAAAGACATATAACACAAATATATAATACAATTGGACTTTACCTCTCTGTAAGAATCACAAGACAAGACGAGCTTTACAAAACACATAATGGTTTATTTCTCACACGGCCGTGTTTCCAGCATCAAGAATTCAAAGTTTCACATTTTTTCTTGAAGTGACGTCTCGCTTCCTAAACCTGACTCCCTCCGAGTTTTCTCACTGACTGTCTAACTCTCTAAAGTTTTTTCTCTATTCCTAGAACTTTCTATTTTCCGTGACGTCATACACATGTTAAAACATGTGCATTCTTTCACGTGTCCTGGACATACGTGTCCAAAACTTTTCCTATTTCTCAGTAACCTATTTATCCAATATGTTAAGAACATTATCTTATAAACTGCATTCTTTCAATTTAAAATTTCATAACAAACTTGATAGTTAACATTCTTTCCTTGAAATATTTATCTATATTCTAAGCAAATGTTTGTTTTACATTTTCAAATTCTCACACGTAATCTATTTCTACACCTAGATTACGAGGTTCGAATTCCGCCTATGCTATTTCATTTTCATTTTAAACTAAATTCTCCATTTTTATACTTACCTGAAAAGGGGACAGTCCTTATCATGTAACACCGATGCCAAAACGATTATTTAAATTATCTTTTTTATTTGAATGTGTTTAAAGCAAAATCTTCCACTGCTGGTAATAATTATAAAATAATAAATATTTATTAATTTTTAACTACTAGTAAAACTAAAATCGATAAATGATCTCTCGCAAAGGTATTTTTCATTTAGGAAAAATCTCCACATTTAGCATGCGTTTTTACAGTAATCGGGGGGGGGGGAGGGAGGGTGAATAACAACTCTATAGTGAAATAATTAGAGATTTATAAAAAATTGGAATCGTTAATTGTATCAAATCCGGGAAGTTAGTATGGAATCGGTAATTGTATCGGAATCGGGAAAAATATTGGAATCGTCGCATCACTAATATTAACCTCTTTAATTATCCATCCAATATGTTGTATCTTGGATTCGAAATAGACACAAATGTATTAATTTATTATTGACAATATTTTAAAACAAAAACAAAAAATAAAATAAAATGTTGATAATGAATGAGAGTTGTGTTTTGTCATACAATTTTATACAAGAAAATCTATGCGGTGTTATTGGGGGGGGGAGTCATATGTTTGATAGAGTAAGTATGTAAAAAGACCACGTTGCCCGGGAAGAGTAGCATTAATATGTTTTGTTCAGAATTTCCCGGGATAAAAAAGTGATACAGCAGATATATTCAAACGCAACTTTATTTTTCCTTTTTATATGGCCCGGATAACGCCGGGTAGCCTCGCTAGTATATATATATATATATATATATATATATATATATATATATATATATATATATACTAGCATGGGTGCCCGGCGTTGCCCGGGTATATGAAGCTGTATGTTGATCAAAAAAAAAAAAAAAAGGAAAAGCGGTCAAATTTTCTAACTTTGATCCCTATTATGACCCCTTAACATTGTTTTGGGCTCAAATCAAGTTATTAAGTTAGATCCATCTTCAAGGAACCTATATCTAAAATTTCAAGTGTTTAGACCCAAAATTGTCGGAGGAGTTTGGTAGAGTTCTCAAAGGTAAAATTGTTGAACTTTGACCCTTAACAGCAAAATTTCTGGCCGAAAACCGATCACATCGATTTTCCCAAATCTCAGTAACCTGTATATCAAATTTCGAGACTGTAGACTTAAAATTGATAGAGTTATTGCGTAGGGAAATGTACAGATACACAGACAGACAGATACACAGACAAGTTCACTTTTATATATATACTAGCATGGGTGCCCGGCGTTGCCCAGGTGTTTGGAGGTGTACGCTGAGCAAAAAAAAAAAAAAAAAAAAAGGTCAATTTTTTAAACTTTGACCTCTATTATCACCCCTTAACATTTATTGTTTTGGGCTTAAACTAAGTTAAGTTAGATTCAATGTCCAAGGAACCTATATCTAAAATTTCAAGTGTTTAGACCCAAAATTATGTGTGTGTGTATACATATAAATATATATGTATGTATATATACGTATATATGTGTGTATATATATTTATGTATACACACACACGCATATATATATTTGTGCGTGTATATATATATATATGCATATATATTATGCACACACACACACACGCACACGCACGCACAAACACACACACACACGCACACACTATATATATATATATATATATATATATATATATATATATATATATATATATGTATATATATATATATAATATATATATACCACATTGAGCTCTCATACCCGGATTTCCTCTGGATTTATTCCATTATAACACTATATATATATATATATATATATATATATATATATATATATATATATATATATATATATATATATATATATATATATATGTATATATATATATATATATATGTATATATATATATATATATATATATATTAATCATATTTTCCACTCAATTTTCTAGGTTGAGTATCTTTATTTGTAGTCTGGCCTTGTTTAATATTTAATAAATTTACAAATATTGAAAGCCATGAACTATCATCCTAGGTCACATATTTGTGAGCGGACAAATTGTCTTGAAGAGAGAAATGCTATTCCATTATTAAGTTTATTTGTCACTTCAAAGAACGAGGGTAAAAATGTAGGACAACCGTAGGTCACTTGCACTCTAGAATACAACAGAAGTGTGTGTGTGTGTGTGTGTGTGTGTGTGTGTGTGTGTGTGTGTGTGTGTGTGTGTGTGTGTGTGTGTGTGTGTCCTCACCCCTACTCGATTCTCTCCTTCGCTTCGATTGTGTCTGCATTTTGTGGGGAAAGGCTGGGACAGCACAGTCAATCTCTAGATACTGAATATCCCCACTCTGCAATGACACAAGCAATCGGTCGTGCTTAATCGTACATTTGTACGTTGTTAACGTTATTTTCTTTTGAATAATTTAAATGATCCTGCGTATTTGTTCTAGGTGAAGAAATTTAGTGTTTTAAAGCCCCTTAGCTTTTTCTCCGGTCGCGCATATATATATATATATATATATATATATATATATATATATATATATATATATATAAAGTGAACGTGCCTGTGTATCTGTGTGTGTACATTTCCCTACGCAATAACTCTGTCAATTTTTAGTCTACAGACTCGATATTTGATATACAGGATATGAAGATTTGGGAAAACATTTGCAATCAGTTTTCGGTCAGAAATTTGGCTGTTAAGGGGTCAAAGTTCAACGATTTGACCTTTGAGAACTCTACCAAACTCCTCCGCCAATTTTAGGTTTAAAAAAATTGAAATTTTAGATATAGGATCCTTGAACATGGATCTAATTAACTTGATTTGAGCCCAGAACAATAAATGTTAAGGAGTCAAAATTGGGGTTAAAAAAAATGACCTCTGCGGTTTCTACCAAATTACTCAGCCAATTTTTGGTCTAAACATTTTAAATTTTACATAAAGTGTATTCAGACATAGGGCAAACTTTTTAATCGTTTTTTTTTTTTTTTTTTTTTTTTTTGCTGAATCAAAAGATTTACATAAAAAGTATTCAGACATGCAGCAAGCTTTTTAATTCATTTGGAGGCGAAATTTCGGCTTGCAAAAGATCAAAATTTACAGAGTTGACCTTTGCAGACTCTACCAAACTCCTCCGCCAATTTTCGATCTAAACAATTGAAATTTAGATGTAAGTTACTTGGACATGAGTCAAACATTTAAATTTAATTTGAGCCCAAAACAATAAATGTTAATGGGTCAAAATTGGGGTTACATGTTTAAAAAATTTGACGTCTGCGATCTATAGCGACTTTTCTCTATGGTAGTTAAGGAAGCCTATTACATAGAAAGGCATAACCGTACATATTCACACTTTTTAATATATACATATACACATACAGTTATGAACAGTGCATAGGGCCCGAGCAAAGCCGGGCGGAACTTCTAGTCTATATATCTATAAAAGTGAACGTGTCTGTGTGTCTGTCTGTCTGTGTATCTGTCTGTCTGTGTACATTTCCCTACGCAATAACTCTGTCAATTTTAAGTCTACAGACTCGAAATTTGATATACAGGGTACTGAGATTTAGGAAAATCGATGTGATCGGTTTTCGGCCAGAAATTTTGCTGTTAAGAGGTCAAAGTTCAGCGATTTGATCTTTGAGAAATCTACCAAACTCCTCCAAACATTTTGGGTCTAAACACTTGAAATTTTAGATATAGGTTCCTTGGAGATGGATCTATCTTAATAACTTGATTTGAACCCAAAACAATAAATGGTAAGGGGTCATAATAGGGATCAAAGTTAAAAAATTGACCTTTTTTTTTTTGCTCAGCATACACCTCCAAACTCCCGGGCAACGCCAGGCACCCATGCTAGTATATATATAAAAGTTAAATTTTCTCTGTGTGTGTGTGTGTGTGTGTGTGTGTGTGTGTGTGTGTGTGTGTGTGTGTTTCCCTACCAAATAATTCTGTCAATTTTCGGTCTACAGACTACAGATTTTACATAAGGGATATTGAGATTTGGGAAAACCTTTTTAATCGGTTTTCGGCCAAAAATTTGCCTGTCAAAGGCTTAAAGTTCAACAATTTGATCTTTGGAAACTCTACCAAACTCCTCCGCCAATTTTGAATCTTAACATTTGAAATTTTAAATGTAGGTTACTTGGACATGTATCAAACATTTTAATTTGATTTGAGCCCCCAAAAAATAAATGTTAAAGGGTAAAAATTAGGGTCAAATTAAAAAAAAATTACCTCTGCAGTCTAAACATTTGGAATTTTACATAAAGGGTATTCAGAGATAGGGCAAGCTTTTTAATCGGTTTGGGTCGAAAATTTGAGCTGCCAAGGGGGTCAAAGTTCCAAAGATTTGACCTTTGCGGTGTCTAGCAAACTACTCAGCCAATTTTTGGTCTAAACATTTGAAATTTATATATAACGGGTATTCCGACATGCGGCAAGCATTTTAATCAGTTTTGGGGCGAAAATTTGGCTGCAAAATGGTCAAAGTTTAAAGAGTTGATCTTTAAAGATTCTACTGAATTCCTCCGACAATTTTGGGTCTAAATACTTGAAATTGTAAAGGTAACTTGGACATGGATAAAACTTTTTATTTTGATGTGAGACCAAGATGATAAATGTTAAGGGGTCAAAATTGGGGTCAAATTAAAAAAAAATTGACCTCTGCGGTCGCTACGAAATTACTCAAACAAATTTTTGTCTAAACATTTGAAATTTTACATTAAGTGTATTCACATGTAGGGCAAGTTATGAACAGTACATAGGGTCCGAACAAAGCGGGGCTGAACTGCTAGTTGATAATATGAATTAAAAACATTATTTTGTTTCAAAACGCTCGATACATGAATAAAGGTTTTATAAATAAAATTATATAAACATGTCTCCTAGTTTTGCAACGATTAATACGAAACTGAATCGATACTCCTTGTTATGCAAAATGTCCCATGACTCTTAACTGAAAGCTGAAATTATTTTCTTTTATTAATAGACACATACTTAATACCTACAACTTCAACTTATTTGCATCTATTGAAAACCTGCCCATATATCTATTTACCTACTTACACATGACGCAAAACTTACCTACTTTTTTTATCCGTACTGTATTGCACTTACATCTTAAGCCTCCTGTCATCTAAAATATACAGAGATTGGACACAACTCTTAGTTCAATTTTTAATACCTACTCATACTGTAACGTTATCCTATACTTAAGCTAACACATAAATAAAATAAAATAAAGAAAAATCCTCAAACTACATTAACTCCTTTCTAACAAGCCTGCTTACAAACTTAGTTGCTTACACTGCATGAGCTTTACTTACCCCCTTTATCCAGTGACAATGAAATAGCAATGTCCCTTAATCACTTTGAGGAGTGTAACTATTCAGCAGATATATAACCTCTACAAACTAACCCAGTAACACTAACTAACCACGTGGGGTCGCAGAAATACCTGGATTAGGACCCAGGTGCGGAGCAAACCCTCTCAGTGCTGACAGACCCAGCAAATCTTCCCAGATCATCTGTCTAGGAGAAGGAAAACTCTGAAACTAAACCAAAGGGGAGGGAGGCCTCGTCAGTCTCGGATGACAACCTTCCTAGAGCTGGTGACTCAAACAAATTACCGGTTTGCAAACCTAAACTGCTTAAGGAGTAGATAGGCTCTGTTTATCTCCCAGCTTCCATACTCCTTCTTTGCCTATTAGTCAGGCGCAGAGACGATATCACAGTGATTCGACAGAAACACACAGTGGTAGATCTTGTTTCTTGTCTAGGGCAATAATCGCCGTTTTCCCCATTCCCGACACATCCCATCCCCCAAAATAGGGCACTTGAGAGTACTTGAGTGCCACATATGCCTGTACAATTAGATTGGGGTGACCTTCTTCTGATGGGTTGAGGGTACTGGATTGACAGTTCCTGGCTGCTGTTTGCGACTGGTAGTACAGGACCCTAACTCTTTGGTAGCGCTTGGAGCAGCTGCTTCATCAACAGTTGTATGATATCGGGATGTTTGTAGTGCCATGTCGTGCATGGAAAGGGAGCTTGCACTCATCCCCGGTGGGCTTTCCTGAGGCCACAATCCTAGTTGAAGAAAGGTCAGCTGATGGTCTACTTGTGTTGCATGTGTGATACTCTGCATAACCTCCTGTTCAGCTCTCCCTTCCCTAAACTGAAACTCTTTAAAAAATATGCTGACAGTACAATAAAAAAAAAATAAGCTTAAACCAGGCTTAGGGTCAAACAAACCCAACTTGAGGCTTGCATTCACTAACATCCGTGGGCTTAGAACTAATTTAGCTGATGTAGAACATTTCTCCTAACAAATACCCCGGATATCTTAGCACTAAATGAGACTAACCTACACTCCTCCATCCCCTCTAACTATTTTTACATGACTGAATATCTCCCACTTTGCCGTAAGGACTCTGACAGACATATGCACGGATTCGTAATACTCTTCCCTTGACTAGAGAAAAAAAACCTAGAATGGGATGATCAAGCCTTTATGTGCTTTAGACTTAACATGCAACACAATATTAGCTACTTTTATTTTCTCTACCGCTGTCCCTCGACCCAGGACTGCACCATAATAAACAAAGTCTCTGACAGCATAGACACAGCACTCTCCCTCGACACTAGCGCACAAGTACATGTATTTGGTGACTTTAATGCCCACCACAAAAACTGGTTGGGATTCTCTACTTATACCGACACAGCGGGCAGCACAACACATAGCTTCACTATATCTCACTCCCTATCAAAAATGGTTACGTTTCCAACCCGTTTCCCTGACCAGCAAGAACAACACACATCACTTCTAGATCTGTTTTTGACCACAGTTCCTGATGATTGTATAACAAATGCCAACAGCCCACTTGGGAACGCTGATCATGCAGTGATAATGGTTGAAATCGATAATGGTTCAAAACTGCAATTGAAGCACATGTTCCCATGCAGAAATTTTATAGCAAGCTCCACTCTCCCCAACTCTCCTTCAACTGCCATTGCTCAAAGGCAGCATGCATACCGCAGATTTAACCGACATAAGTCCAGTTCAAACAGACAGAAGTACATAGAAGCTAGAAGTAACGTTAAGAAGGAAATAGCGACAGCTGAGAGAATTTACTGAAACCACTAAAAAACGCATAGAAGTACAGAAATTAGGAACTCTTGACTTTTGGAAAATCTACAACAGTGTAGTAAATAATGGGCATTCAACTATTCCCCCACTAACCAACAATCATGAGGTTGTTTGCTCAGCAACCGACAAGGCTAATATGCTTGCCAGTCGGTTTGCCTCAAACTCCACACTGGACCCTATCAACCACCCCCTACCTGACTTTCCTACGCGGACAGACACCATGCTAGACGATCTGAAAATCATCCCTGCTCAGGTGCATGCTATCATAAAAAACCTTGACACTTCAAAAGCATGTGGACCCGATCTCATCCCGGCTGTGTTATTAAAAAAGTGCTCAGCTGAAGTAGCTCCAGTTCTCTCCAAACTCTACAACAAATGCCTTAATGAATCTTGCTTCCTGGGCTGTTGGAAATCTGCTTTTGTGGAACCAGTATTCAAGAATTCTGGCGAAAGAACTGACCCATTAAATTATTGCCCCATTAGCCTCCTCCCACTTTTTTCCAAAATATTTGAGACCTTAATTAACCATGTTCTAGTCCATCGCCTTAGAGATGCTAAACTTCTGACTGACAAACAATATGGATTTAGACAAGCCCGTTCCACAGCAGACATCCTCTCTGTAATCTCTGAATGTATATACCACTCACTGGATAAAGCCGGGGAGGGCAGAGTGGTAGCTTTAGATATATCTAAGGCTTTTGACAGGGTATGGCATGAGGGTCTCCTCAGGAAAGTTAGATCATACGGTATCACTGGTAGAATACTAAACATAATTAAATCCTTCTTAGATAAGAGAAAAATCCACGTTGTCCTTGACGCTCGTACATCTAAACAATATGATATAAATGCGGGAGTGCCCCAAGGGTCTATCCTTGGACCTCTATTGTTCCTAATATTCATAAATGACCTCCCTGACAAAATTGCCTCTGAGATGGGTATATATGCTGATGACACCACACTCTATAACAGGCAGGACAGGAAAACATATCTAAAGAAATGGCAGAAACACTAGAGGAAGACCTCCAATCTGTAGTGGAATGGGGACAAAAATGGATGGTCACGTGCAAGGCTGCCAAGATTAAACTTGTTTCCTTCAATAATTACAAGAAACCTTCTCTAACACCAATAGCAATGGCCAACGACACTTTATCTGAGAGTACATCTTTCAAACACCTTGGCCTAACGTTCACAGGAAACATGAGTTGGAACAATTACATAGAAAGCATTGCCAGAGCTGCTGCAAAGAAGGTAGGCTCTCTCTACCATGCTAGAAAATTACTAACACCCGAAAGTATCCTGTACCTCTATAAGGCCACCATTCGCCCATGTATGGAGTATTGTTGTTATATTTGGGCTGGTTCATCTGCTACTAGTCTCTCACTCCTAGAAAAGGTTCAAAAGAGAGTCGCCAATCTGATAGGCCCTGAACTGGCATCTAACCTTCAGCCTCTGTCCCATCGACGAAACGTTGCATCCCTCTGCTTGTTCTACAAGTATTTTAATGGAGAATGCTCTGACGAACTTCAAGCACTTGTGCCCCCACGACATAAACACCCTTGACAAACCCGACAGGCAGCTAAATCTCACCCTCACACAGTAGAGATCCCTAGATGTAAAAGATCGTTCTACTCCAGTAGTTTCTTCCCCAGAACCGCTAAACTTTGGAATTCCATTCCAGGTCCCTGCTTCCTCAACTGTACTGACTTGCAGAAGTTCAAGTGTAACGTGAACAGACATCTTGCTGCCCAAATCCCCACATAATACCCCAGTACATGTTAAACCTGATAGTAGCCCCCTACACCAAAGTGGTAATGTGCCTTGTTTGGGGTGAAAATGTAAAAAAAAAAAAAAATACTCAAAGAGACTCCAAAATGAAGCCCTCAATTAGAAACCAAAATAAATTAAAAAATAAAATCAAATATTTTTATTTTCTGATGGCGGGATTCATTTTGGAGTCCCGACAAGACATGTGAATGCTGAAACGTTGGTCGATTAACGTAGGCTCCTCATATTGTTTATAAACGCCTTCCTTTTGGAAAGAATACTTCTATTAAATCATATCGATTGCTGCTTATTTAGTACAATTCTAAACTCTTTGTAAATAAATATATAAACAAATAAATAGAGCACTTTAAGAGTGGCGGTCAATGTTTATATAAATGTATTGAAGATATGATTTATGATTTGGATGATTGTAATTATAGGGCGAGAAACAAAAATTACAATATCTTGAGGCAAGAATTGAAAAAAAGCATATGATCAATTAGTTTGATTGAAAGTCATGGAGAATGTATTTGCCACAAGAAATTTTACATAATAGAAAATGCTTTTATTTTACGCGCCCCGTTTCTTTCTCAATAATTGACTTCACACTTGCTGACATATTTATATGCACGTTATTTATCCATCCAAACAAAGATTTTACTCGTTATAAACCATCTTTGGTGTATAATTACTAGGACTATGACAACAGCATATTCTTTTCATTGTTTTGACTCTCGAGTATATATCCGACACAGTTAGACACAGTTAATCAACCGAAAACCACACCACTCTATATAAAAGCATATAAGATATTAACGGATATACACCCGAGAGTCAAAACAATGAAAATAATATGCTATTATCTTAGTCCTAATGATTACTATTTCCTATTAATTTCAGTGTTATGTGACTAGTAGTTTAAGAGTTCATCGGTTAAATATTTACACATAGACAGACAGACACACACACACACACACGCACACATACATGATGATTGCAACGTCTTGTCAAACGAGTGCCACTCCCTCAGACATTTAAAATCCATGATTCCAAATGTCTGAGGGAGTATCTATACAAATATGATGTTACAGAGTCTTAGCTTTGTACGACAGCTAAGTCTCTCTCTCGGTTCAAAATGTTGAGATTCAGCAACAATCAAGAGCAAGATAGCCAGCAACAAATTAAACTGCAGACCAGCTTAATGCGGGCACTGGTCTTCCGCTTTATGGTTTTTTAAATCAGAGATTTGCTTCTCCTAGAAAGGTTGCCTTCACCACGGCTTACGGGAGCCCTCTCTACCCCAATACACATATACACACACACAAATATACACGGTGCTAGTTGGCCGTTGACCCAGAAAAAGAGTTCATTCGCCCTTTGGAACACACATACATACATACATACATACATACATACATACATCTACTGTTTTATTTATATATATATATATATATATATATATATATATATATATATATATATATATATATATATATACAGTGTGGGAAAGCAAAAATTACAATATTTTGCGGCCGGTATTGAAAGACAATGTATGGCCAATTAGTTTATTGAAAGTCATGAGAATTTATTTGCAACAAAAAAATTTTGAAAAATCGAAAATGTTTTCGAACTGATGTGTCTAACTTTCTTTCTCAATAATTGACTTCACACACTTCCTGTGACTTACAGAATGTTCTTCTCTCATTCATCTTTTATCGTACTTTTAAGATAGTCGACAATGCTCTGTGATGTTCTATGGGTAACATGTCCGAAAACGCCTCGAATAGCATAATCCATCAGGTTTAAATCTGGGCTCTCTCCAAATTGCTAAAATTGGAGTCGCATTGATTTATTTTTTCACAGTGTGAGCTAAGGCAACATAATTACCATCTGGTTAGTTTGATTTAAGTCATGGTAATATCCGGTATCTCAGAATCTTGTAGTAAATATTAACATTGCTCTTTTCATCAGGTTTGTAGAATTTTATAGCTATTTTCTTTCAATCGGAAACTACAGTTCTAAACATTATAATTTGAGCAGGATATTTTGTCCAGATTGTTTCCTTAACTGAGTTGTTCATTTTGCAATAAACCTGTCATTTATGTGGTTTAGAACAGCATCAAGATAAAGGATATTTTATCTGAAAAATTCGTTACAAGGCTACAAGACTTTTTCTTAAACTATGTAATAATGTTATGGTACCTTTCTAATCTATTTTCCTTAATAACCGTGTTTTGGTGTTCTTGTATAAGATTTTATCTTCAAATAATATTTTACTGCATTTCCAATAGTCTTGTTTGTCTACCACAAGTTCAATTGGCATTTTTCTCATTAATTTAGTTGCACCTTTAGAATTTTGAATTTGAAAACTTGAATATAAACTTTGTTACGTTTTTGTTGATTCTTCCATTTCCAGACATTGTAATATTTTTTTCCATGGTCATTATATTCTTTAAATTATAAACAGTTTTATACGACACATCTGCTGGGGTTCAGACCAACAACATCGACAGTCGTGCTATTTTTATCTAGAAAAATCGTTTTGATTCGAGCTGATTGCACCCAAATCATATTTTTAAACTTTTGTAACCATGACTACATATTGGGCACAATATAATAATCAATAGAGAATTGGCTCTATAATAATAAATACGAAATCTGCATAAATTAAAATGTCATATTTAAGCATATTTTACGGCCGGACAGCGCCAGCCGGCCTGTTAGTAACAGATAAAAATTGAATAGTCAGAAAAAAAAAGTTTATTTTGTAAGCTTGAATGCTATTTTGGATGGTATTTTCAAAATCCAGTCAGATAACTTTGCATGCAAGATTGCATAGATAATATGTGCGAGCAGCTATGTGCCTTTAAACGCAGAGGAAATCAATTATATGAAACGATATAACAGATGAACGAAAAATGTTCAAATATCATGGTTACTTTCAAAATCAATTATAAATGGTGTTTATTCGGATACGCTTTCAAATGTGGATACCACACAAATTTGCACAGTAATTCTTCTTTAAGTGGGAAAACTGCTTGAGGTGATTTAGGCGATTTTTCAATGCTTTACACTCTTAGAAACTGTGAGAGGTGAAATATGTGAAGCTGGAATTTGTTGTGCAGAAAAAGAGCTGGGGCGAGAGCGAGGGGGTGTTAAGGAGAGATAATATTTTCTGTTATTTAGTGCCGAAATCCGGCACAATCATGTTGACACACTGGTTCTCTTTTTTTTTTCTTTTTTTTTTTACACGGTGGTCACCACTTATCAAGGCCCGGAAGCCACTCAGGGATAAGGGTTATTACAAGTACAGTACGTTAGTGTGGAGATTTAATGAAGTGTTTACTTAAGGGGGCGATTCATTAGGAATTTGTTTACGTTGGACTTGAAGACATCCAGGTTGTAGTCAGGTGGGAAGCAAGCAGATGGAACAGAGTTCCACAGGCGTGCAGTTCTAAGAAAGAAGCTTTGTTCATGGAATCTACGTTTTGATTTAGGCACAGATAAAGAGTGGGGAAAATGTTTGACAGTGGATTCAGCTAGACGGGTGTTTTTCGTGGCAAGGGGGGACCAGAGATTGGAGTTCAGACGAGTACCTACCATGGAAATAACGATAAAACAAGGATAGGCTCGCACCAGGTAACTGAAGTTAAGCAACAAGGAGCCTAGCCAGTACCAGATGGGTGATCCTTGAGGAAGGCTAGGTGCTGTATGTATCATACAGAGTCGTAGAAATTTCCAAGCTGGTATCTGGGGGCGTGTTTAACTCACGGGGGAGGATACAGCTCCAAATCAAGATGGAAAGCAACAGGAAACTACCAGCTTTAATTATCTTCCCGAGATTACCATGACTCTACAATTTGGAGAGCGATTTTCACTGACACTGTTAAAGCAGCAGGGCCGTTGAATGCATGCAGTGCTGAAAAATTATTGTAAACGATTTATTCCATACGATAAATAGAATACAAGTTGCTATGTTAACTATGACTTGAGATGATCGATTTATATATCCCATCAGTATCACCTGCTGATCTTTGCAGTGTAATACTATCGACGCATCTCCCCTCAGTGTTAGGAAGTAAAAAGAAAGAGGGAATAAGTTTATCAGCAGAATAAAGGCATAACAAGTTGTTCACAAAGGAACACAAAAGAAAGCAAGAATAGAATTGTTAATCAAGTTATGACAAAATACTGGGCATAATTAGAATTAGTTTACGGACAGTTTTATGTGTGATGGTGAGTTTTGCGACAGTTGCGGACACTTACGGACAGTCTTGGGTTTCCAACAGTTGAGGACAGTTTGGAGTTGAGGACAATTGTGAGATAGGCTCAGTTGAAGGTTGGTCGTGGCTTGAACAAGATCAAGAGTGCCTTATGAGATTGAGATGAGCTGACATAAAATGACAAATACCGACAGAACGTGTATTTGGACCTTTGAGAATCGATGGTGCCACACACATATCCAGAATGCAACTGACGTTTACAGAATGTGTTAGATTTTGAGATTTTTTGTTTTGTTTTGTTTTATTTTTTATATTTGTAAACCCATATGCGCCTCCCTCTCGGCAGAGAGACATCACAATCAGAAAATAAGACGAAGAATTATTTTCCCCCACTCTCTATCTGTGCCTAAAACTAAACACAGATTCCATGAACAAAGCTTCTTTCCTAGAAGTGCCCACCTTTGGAACACTGTTCCGCTGGCCTGCTTCCTGGTTGAATACAACATGGTAGCCTTCAAATCCAATGTAAACAAATTCTTTTTAATTCGTCCACATAAATGAGCAAATTCTACCCAATTTACACCATTGGTGATTACTACACTACTATCTTACATTCATTTACCCATATCCTTGAGTGGCCTTCGAGCCTTGAGAAGTGATGACTCGTAAGTAAAAAAAAACCTGTCGGGGTTGGCAGTTGTCGAACAAGAGGAAGCACACGCGTATCTCAATATTTATAAGGAAAACAATTGCTGAATGCATAAATATATGTAATATCTGTAACGATAGGAGCAAATATATTCTCAGCTTAAGTCTTTGAATATGTTTATTTTATAAAAGCATTGTTGATTAGTTGTAGCAGTTAACTTCCTTTCTGGTTTGTCCAATAAGACGTCGTCTCTCTAACGAGCTGACTACGTGACTGAGTTTATAAGAGATTAAACACGCAGCAGGAAGACAAACAAATCAACATGGCTACCACCACATACGGACTTTAAAACGATACATACATAAACTCTCCTTCTCCTACAGGACTCTCTAATCTTTTGTCCCCATTGACTACTAACTTAAACACGTATCCATGAACACTTTTCTCTTTCAACAGGCCTTTCATCAACGTCTCTACCCAGTAATAACACTTTTTCTTACAAGTCATTCTTACAAACCATTTTTACAAGTCAATCTTATAAGTTATCTTACAAATCATTCTGACAAGTTGTTCTTACAAGTCATTCTTACAAGTCATTCTTACAAATCATTCTTACAAACCATTCTTACAAGTCATTCTTACAAAGCATTCTTACAAATCATTCTTACAAATCATTCTGACAAGTCGTTCTTACAAGTCATTCTTACAAACCATTCTTACAAGTCATTCTTACAAACCATTCTTACAAGTCATTCATACAAATCATTCTTACAAGTCATTCTTACAAATCATTCTTACAAGTCATATTAACGAAGATAATCAATAAAGTTGTTATTAAATGTTAGAATGAGACTCCTGTCTTTCTATTCTACAAATCTTTCGAAAAAATATATTTGTAAGAAAAAATAGATAATTATGTTACACTTAAAAAATCAAACTAAATTATCCAAAATGTATGTAATGGTGCCGAATTGTCATTATAAACGAATGATTATGGCGTCACGAGCAGGAGTATAAATAGAACTCACTGACGTGGAAGAGCAACAAAAAAAGGAAAAGTACTCGAAGCCAACAGAAACGAATTATTAAACTGGAAACAACGAAGATGAACGGGGGTGGGAGGGGAGTACTCGAAGGCAACAGGAACGAATCACTAAAAACAAAATGCTCAAAGTCAACAGTAACGCAACAGAAAATTTAAAAGTCGAAAATTATGAAAGAATAATTATTTCAGAAAATGGCTCTTTCCATGCCAACACTAGAACCCCTAGACTGGGAAGACTACAACCAGGAGCAAACATGGAGAAATTGGAGTGAACACATCAAAGATGCATTTACAGCATTCGAAATAACAAACGATAGACGACAACTATCACTCTTTCGATTTTACAGAGGAAAGAAACTAAAAGACATCATTCAAACCTTACCACTAGGCCAAGTAGAGCCTACATACAAAGCAACAAAGATCGCCCTGGACGAATATTTTATACAGAAAACAAATAAGGTCATAAATTCCGGATACTTAGTCAAGAAAACGGAGTCAACACACGGCTACGTCACCCATCTACGCATGCAAGGAGCAAAATGCAACTTCTGTGAATACAACCTGGACAAGGCTATAGTGGACTAATTAATAGAAAAATGTACATCAAGCTAATTACGTCGTGCTTATTTGAAAGAAACACATATAAAGGAAGCACTTCAAGGAGCATTTATATTTGAGTCCACTGAAACACAGGCTGAGCATCATATAGAAGGGAATGAAAAGGGATATCCACCACATTAAAACCAACCACAAAAAACAATAACTTGACAGTGGGTATAGAAAACCATACAGGGACAACAGCAGTGCTTAAAAAACAGTCACAAAATGCTACGGTTTTAACGGCGCAGACTACATACACGGTCAGACAAAATGGCCAATGTTTGGGAAGAAATGTAATTACTGTGGAGTAATGAATCACTTTGAAAAACATGCTTGAAGAAAAAGAACAACTAGTAAAGTAAAAGCAAACATGTCAGATGGACATAACTACGTCTAACTCGTATCAACGAAACGGAAATCAGACCGTTAGGCATGTTTTTTTTTCAGGTAGAACCCATTAGTTCAACAGGGAGCGAAATTATCCACATCGACAACGTACCAATCAGAATATTAATAGATTCTGAAGCAGACATCAACCTTATCGACAGCAAAATATTTAAATGAATTCTTAAATTACGAACAAAATAAACATTAAAAGAAACAAGTTGTACACCAAAAGCCTATGGGAATATTCCAATACCACTAAAAGGAGAATTTTTTGCAACGCTAACAAACGGTCCCAAAAGAATAGGCCACAAAATATTCGTTACAAAGGCATACTGAGGGGGTAACATATTAAGCAAACGGGACAGCATCGAACTAGGGTTTATTAGCACCCCACAGGTAAAAGCAATTACTAAAAAATATCCCGACATCAACAAAAGAAATTCTCGAGCAGCACCTACCCTTAGAAGGATTAGGAAGAATGAAAAACTTCCAACTTAAAATTAGAATAGATGATAACGTTACACCGGTAGCACAACCAACAAGATGGACACCATTTCATATCCAACAAGCGGCAGAGGAAAAAATCAGGGAAATGCTAAAGAATATTATTGAACAAGTGAAAGGACACACTGCGTGGGTCTCACCATTAACAGCAGTGCCAAAACCAAATGGAGAAATTAGAATATGCGCCGACCTACGCTTCGTAAACAAAGCAATGAAACACACTCGCTATCAAATACCAACAGTTGAACAGCTACTGAGCGAAATCGACAACGCAAACATTTTCTCAAAAATGGATTAAAACTCCTATCACCAAATAGAACTGGATCCAGAGTCTAGGGACATCACTACCTTTTCATGCAAATCCGAGATCTACAGGTACAAGGTGCTGGTTATGGGCATTACATCTGTAAGCCACTGGACAGTACCTAAACTTCAACTCCCACCATCCATATAATGTAAAGAAAGAAATCGTCCGTTACCTACAACACCGGGCAAAAGCAATATGGTAGTAACAGCAGTGCATATCAAGAGGAGACGGACAGTTTAAGAGAAACTCTCCACCGAAACAACTATCGAGAGAAAAATGACATCAACATCAATAATCTGTTAATGTTATCAACTTTCTTACATTAAAAGAAAAAAAATTCGTAGCAGCCTTCTTTTTTTAAATGTTTTGATTTAATAAATAATATCGTCGGATCGAGTGTCCTAAATTATAAGATGAAAAAAAATGAACGAATCCCTTAGTAAGTGAGAATCGTCTCCCTTTGCACAGTGACAAATTGTAAAATAGCGCCATTTCTTTCCTTTGAAGAATAAGATCATTCAGTCTTTGAAACTCCGCCGAATAAAGATATTTTATTGCCTCTATTGGAGGTATTCTGTGTGATGCGACGATTCCAATAGTTTCACGATTCCTATACAATTATCGATTCCGTACGAAATTTCCGATTCTGATTCTTCATAAATCTCTAAATATTTAACTATAGAAATGTTATTTTCCCCGATTACCGTAATAACGTACGCCAAATGTGAAGATATTTCCCTAAACGAAAACAAGTACACTTGTGAGGATCTTTTATCGATTTTAGGTTTACTAGTAGTTAAAAATCAATATTTGTTTATTTCATAATTATTACCGGCAAAGAAATATTTGGCATTAAACACATTCAAATAAAAAAGAAGATTAAAAGAATCGTTTTTGGTATCGGAAAAGATAGACATATTTTTTCCGATTCGATACCGATACACTGTACCCCCAAATGTTCCGACATTTCCGATTCCTGATTCCGATTAATCGTCCCAATACTAATATATATATATATATATATATATATATATATATATATATATATATATATATATATATATATGTATGTATGTGTGCGTGTTTACAATAAAAGTACAAATTTTACAAAAGTTCACAGACAATATAAGCAATAAGTAAAAACAAATTCAACAAAAAGCCACAGACATCATTAGGCATGAATTAAGCGAAAATTTAGAGAAATCTGCAAGAAACGTGAGAAATAAATTAAACAAAAAACTACAAATAGGACAGAACATTACTTGAATCCAATTTTACCAAAATCTACAGGCAATATAAGACATGAATTAAACCAAATTCTATTTAAAAAAAACTAACAAACAGAAAAAGGAAAAAAAAATTAACTAAATTCTATAAAAATCGACATATGGAATAAGATATAAATTAAACAAAATTTCACAAAAAGAAAAAAACAACAACAAAAGAAACAATAGGCAGCATAGTAAACAAATCTGACATAATTCTACAAAAAGTCTTTTTGGGAATAAATTGAATTAAATTCTATAACAATCCGATAGAATAGATAGAATAGGAAAAAAATAGATCGAATTATATAAAAACCTGTAGATACCTATTTACTATGCCTCCCCACGGGACAGAGTTAGACACCAGGGTCGTTTTTTAACGTGGAGAAAAGGTACAAAAATAAAAATTGTCTCAGTCGTGAAGGATTTCTCCTCCACCGAAAGAGAACAAGAAATAGAAGTGCAGCATCTGAAGAACAGATGGTATTTATTTGCTCCCCCACCGAGCAAATTAGGCACAAGGCCGATTTTTAATGTGAGGAGTGAAGGGAGGGGGAAGGAGAAAAAGGGGACCAGCTCCCAAGAGGTGGGAAATGGGAGCTGGTTAAAGGTCAGACATGTGGGGTTGCCCCTACATCTGGTCTTTGCTAGTCATAGCTTGCAGTATCTGCCGGAACAGATGGTATTTATTTGCTCCCCCACCGAGCAAATTAGGCACAAGGCCAATTTTTAATGTGAGGAGTGAAGGGAGGGGGAAGGGAAAAGGGGGACCAGCTCCCGAGAGGTGGGAAATGGGAGCTGGTTAAAGGTCAGGCATGTGGGGTTGCCCCCACATCTGGTCTTTGCTAGTCATAGCTAGTCATAGCTTGCAGTATCTGTCGGAACAGATGGTATTTATTTGCTCCCCCACCGAGCAAATTAGGCACAAGGCCGATTTTTAATGTGAGGAGTGAAGGGAGGGGGAAGATAAAACGGGGACCAGCTCCCGAGAGGTGGGAAATGGGAGCTGGTTAAAGGTCAGGCATGTGGGGTTGCCCCCACATCTGGTCTTTGCTAGTCATAGCTAGTCATAGCTTGCAGTATCTGTCGGAACAGATGGTATTTATTTGCTCCCCCACCGAGCAAATTAGGCACAAGGCCGATTTTTAATGTGAGGAGTGAAGGGAGGGGGAAGATAAAACGGGGACCAGCTCCCGAGAGGTGGGAAATGGGAGCTGGTTAAAGGTCAGGCATGTGGGGTTGCCCCCACATCTGGTCTTTGCTAGTCATAGCAAGTCATAGCTTGCAGTATCTGTCGGAACAGATGGTATTTATTTGCTCCCCCACTGAGCAAATTAGGCATAAGGCCGTTTTTAATGTGAGGTAAAAACCAGCTCCCCAAAAAGGGGGCACTCTGGTTACCAAAAATAATAATTGTCCCAGTATAGAGGGTTTTTATTTAAATGCTGCCCACATCAGCATTATGTGGCACAAGGCCGGAAAGTGGGAACCCCGCAGGCTCCCCTAAAGGAGGGGCACTCCTGCAATTTTTAAAAATTGCCTGAGTAACCCCGTCGGCATTCCCCGGTCGGGGCGCCTCAGGCAGCAAGCAATAAACTTGCCCCACCGGAAAGCCCGGTGGCAAGGCCTGGGAGGGTGGACCTCCTAGGTATTACCCAGGCGGTTCCCAGTATAGAGGGTTTCCCCTCCATTGACTGGTACAAATTATCTTAAGTGCAGCATCTGTCGGAACAGATACTACACTTTGATCTTGTCCCGAAGGCCAAGAATGTAACTAAAAACCTGTAGATATCATTAGAAATAAATAAAATCAAACTTTACCAAAATCCACAGACATAATAGAAAATAAATGTAACCAAATTTTATAACATCCATAGAGAGCATAAACCGAATTCTAAAAACATCAGGACAGGAAATAAATATAAATTAAATTATATAAAAAAAAGTCTACTGACAGCATAATAAATTAATTAAATCAAATTCTATTAAAATTCCACATGCCATGAGAAATAAAATGAATAAAATGGAAGAAAAAATCTGCAAATAATATAAGATATGAAGTCTATATAACAACGTAACCATAAAATGGTTCAACTATATTAGCTGTCAAACTTTCATACGCTTCAAAACAAAAGACTTCTTCCCTTTTATCAACGTGTAGTTAGATATGTATTAGTTTGTATATCACCGTGTCAGTAGCCCTTGAGGGACATCATAGAGAGACGAGACGTGGTTAGCATGAAAGAGGTTACATGGTTAGTATGAAAGAGACGAGACGTGGTGAAAAGATGTGCACATGATGGCAATATATATTCTATAAATTTTTTAAAATCCTAATTTAACCACAAGCTATTTCGGCTTTATTAGAACTATGGCGTTAAGTCAATTCGACACTCAGCTAATCCCCGAATCGAGTGGTGCTGCTGTTACATGATAAGGACTGTCCCCTTTTCATGCAAGTATACAAATAGAGAGATTTAGTTAAAATGAAAATGAAATAGCATAGACGAAATTCGAACCTCGTAATTTAGGTTTAGAAATAGATTACGTTTGAGAATTAGAAAGTCTGTGGGGGGACAGACGACAGTCGAGTTGGCATTCGAACGTCTAGAAGCGAGACGGTCACTTGTGAAACTTAGAATGAAGCTTTGAATTCTTGATGATGAAAACCACGGCCGGTCGTGAGAAGAAATAAACCCATCATGTGTTTGTATAAACGTCGTCTTTGTGTTGTGATTCTACCGAAAGGTAAAGTGAAAATTGTTATTATATGCCTATATATCTGTGTTATAAAATGCCTTGACATACACATCTCATATCTACAATGTGAACTCTACATCTCATATCTACACTAAGACTGTCTGAACACTGTTTCCTCACTCTAAGAATTTCCATCTACACATCTAAGTATGAACAATTAAAATATATGAATCTTTATAAAACGAACAATCTCTCTAAGCCTCTCTCAACAACATTTTCTCTCTCTCTCTCTCTCTCTCTCTCTCTCTCTCTCTCTCTCTCTCTCTCTCTCTCTCTCTCTCTCTCTCTCTCTCTAAGATACAACATCACTTGTAAAAAGACTCTCTCTTTAAGACTCTTTAAGCATCACTATTAATAAGACCTAACAATAACAGTAACAACAAGAAATACGAACAATAACAATGCTAATGAAACCCCCTATATAACACTGCAACGGACACTGAAACGGACACTCCAATAATCAAATGGTTGTAAAATTTAGAGTGTACTTGTGAGTTGCGCAAAATAACCAAGATGGGCCGAGTCCTGACATTGAAATTGAAAGTTGCGGCTCGGGAAACGTATCGGCAGCTTCAGGAAGAACAATGGAATGGTATTGAGAAATACCGTCATCAAGTTATGGGGAGTAGTAAAGCACAATTTGAGTCGGATTTTTTTATTTTTTGAAATAAAGAACTTAAAATGCGATTCGGTTGGATTTTCTATAAAAAAAAAATTCGCTTTTAAATGAAGAACTTAAAATGTGATTTCTGAAAAAAAGTAATCGATTTTAAACGAAAAACTTAATGTGCGATTCGGTTGGATTTTCTAAAAAAAAAAAATAAATAAATAAAAATCTGACAAAAAAAGGTCGCTTTTAAATGATGAACTTAAAATGCGATTCGGTTGTATTTTTTTTTTTTTTTTTTTAGAAAAGTCATCGTTTCTAAACGAAGAACTTGAAATACGATTCGGTTGACTTTTATAAGGGTCGTCGCTTTTCGGTGAATGCTAGCTGTGTCTAGCCGAGCAGCGAGTACTAGCTGTGTGCTTAGTCGTGAAGTGTAGGCTAACTGCGTGCTTAGCCGTGTAGTATGGACTCAGTGGCGTATCTAGGGTATGGCAGGCATGGCCCGTGCCATGGGCGCCACTCTGACATGGGCGCAAAAATTGCTAGTCGGACTAGCTGTGTTTGGAGGCTCTGAGCATGGGTTTTTGATGATGCGTAAGGATTATGAGGGGGGTATAATTAGATATGCATGAATTTGCATATCACCGAGTCGACAGCCCTGACGAGAAATTATAAAAAGACGAGACGCGATTAGCACGAGAGACGAGACATGGTAAGCACGAAAGAGACGAGACGTGGTAAAAAGATATGCGCATGATGGCAATATATTTTCTATATATTTGTTTTTGGCCATAATTAGACCACACAGCGAGAATGTCCTAAAATATGCAAGCAAAATATAGATGTCCCTGAAAATAATATAGACTTCATATTTCATGACAGGAAATCAGTACCATACCACAACTAAATCATGATTCAGAACACAGATTTTCACGTTCAGTTATTATTAATTGGAAATATGTAAACTCGTAGTAATTCTAAGACTAAACTCTGGAAAATAGTTACTAAAGACAATGTCAGAATCTATAATAGGCTGATTATTAGTTGGCATAACGCTCTCAGCGGAATCGCAGCCAATAAAAGAAAATAAATAACTCCGATCCTAAAAGAATGGGCCTTGATATAGAAATACATATTAAGCTAAACAATAAATTTGCTGATGATAATCTTTAACTTAAACACAGCGAACCCACAAAACCTATTGGAAACCTAATAATATCTCATGAAATTTGCCCATGCATGAAACATTGCTGCCACATCCGAGCTGGTGCATCTACCACTAGTCTCTCACTTTTAGACAGGGTTCCAAAATGAATTTCAAAACTAATAGGCCACGAACTTTCGGTCAAGCACCAACCTTTGTTCCATCCCCACAATGTCGCCTCCCTGTGCCCCCTCGACGTACATACTGTCGACTAATCTGACAAGCAACAAAATCCCACCCCTTCATTGTGGAGATCCTTGGATGCTGGAAAGCCTTTTACTCTCATAATTTCTTTCCTCCGACTGTTAGACTGACATACACTGTGAATAGACATATCGCTGTTGAACTCTCCACAGTATTCCACAGTCGCCAGTTCGAAACGATCCCAAATAGTAGCTCCTTTTATTCCAAGTGGCAATATATCTTTAGGTTAAAACAAACATCCATAAACAAATTCATTCATGAAACAAATAAACACATCGCTTGAAATTCCAGCAATATCGGCATATTCAACCAGCATGAGAAGAATACCAAACACCGCTAAAAATGGTAAACTCAATGATAATTTAACATACAATGAAAACACAAATGTCAATGAATACAATAGAAAACGCAACATTATTTTGTTTAACCCACCGTACAATAGTGAACTAATTACATTTATAGTGAATTATTCTTCAGAATAATAGATAAAGATTTCCATCTAGGTAGTATATTTTCCAGAATCATGAAATAAGGGCAATGTTAAGATTAGTTACTGATGCATGGGTGATGTGTTAACGAAACCAACATTAATAACACCGGAAACAACAACAACAACATCATGGATGATGTGTTAGCTATCATACGGATAACATGAAAATAACTATAACGAAACCAACATTAATAACAACAACAACAATGTCAACAACCAATAATACCAGCAATAGCACTTACCTATGCAACTGCAAGGTCACTTAACCTCTAATGAAGACATGCTTAACAAATAATATATCTAAATCAATCACGCACAAAAAACATCAACATTAAAGAAATTATGAACATAAGTTATAGGTTGTTTAGTTCTCTCCCACTGCAAGAACTTAGACACTTGGGTCGGAAAGTGGAATTAAGAAGTCAGCTCCCCCGACGAGGAGCACTCTGACCTGTAATAAGTGCCTGGGGAGGCAGCCCAGTCAGCATTCTCCGGTGAGGACGCCTCAGGCGACTAGCAATAAACTAACCCACTTCTCAAAGAGAGAAGGAAAGAGCTGGGAAGGTGGGCCTACTAGAACTGCATAGAATTTAACTACCGCAAAATTCACAGGGACCGGATCATTACAGGACTGGTCTAATCTCTGTTGATTTTGGGGGGGGGCGGGGGGAGGGGGCAGGGCGAGGATAAAAATCCCTAGTCGCTGCGCAAGAAATGATTAACATAAGTGTTACCGAAAACATATTTAAGGACAGGTACACATATCGTATAATGAACCTTAAAATGCAGCATACAAACGCGCCATTTAAGCCTAAGTATAAAAATACAAAAAGCTGGCACAATAACGTTGAAAAACCGGTTTTCACCAGATCACCGAATTTAAGCAACGTTGAGCCTGGCCACTACCATATGGGTGACCATTTGGGAAGGCGAGGTGCTTTATATACCGCGAGGTAAACTACCAGGTTGAGAAACTGGTGCGGTCTATTCTTCTCTCGAGGGTAGATGGGACTCTCTTAAGCCGTGGTAGGCACCTCATCTATTGATGGCGTCACGATAAAAAAAAACATACGCTTCATAGCCCTGGCGAAGCATGAAGTATTCAGCTGCCGACAAGATTTAAATTATACTACAAACTAGTGTAGTGAGTTCAATATCGGCTACGGCCGCGCTGGATAGATGGCTAAAAATACAAATTTTAGACTAAAAATAAACCACGCAAAATCAAAGATATTAGTTTGATGTGAATTTTGTGGAAACATTTCAGTTGACGACTTTTTTTTTTTTGAGGAACCTTTTGAAACAACCCTTCAACTTATCACTATATGTAATCTTATGACCCTTTAGGCTGTGATCATAGCGTAGTATATGTGTTAACTGTGGCAAGCAGGGCCAAGGGTCAAAACATTATTATTATTATTATTATTATTATTATTATTATTATTATTATTATTATTATTAGTTGATTCGAGTGACGGCGGTTCGCTGAATCAATTATTATGATTAGAAGAATAAACAAGTAAATTTGGGGAAATGATTGACATATAATATCGCAAAAGGAATGTGAAAATAAAAAATAGACGTAAACATGATTTTGGGTTTGCATAAACCAATAACTAGATTGGGGTTACATTAGGTTGGTCTGAGACACGTAATTATGTGACGTAAAGAAACACGTGATGTATGTAGATTTGGGGAGATTCTAGGCAGTAGTTAGCAAGATGACGTGGGAAGGGGTGTCACTTCGGACAGCCAAGATGTGAAGAACGTGTAATCTCTGAAAATGCCGGCCAGATCATGAGAATAAATGTTCATAAATAATTTGGGTATGTGTTGTGTTATTTACATCTGTTAAAAAAGAACTGTTGTCTACAACTGTTTCGATACGTCCACGTCAATCGTTTCCTGTTAGAACTGTTGCATGAATGTTAAAATATACACACTAGACGATCAACTAAATGATACGACGTATATACATACACGCATTTACACGTAACAGACTCGAAATTTGATATACAGGGTACTGAGATTTGGAAAAAAGCTTTGTGATCGGTTTTCGGCCAGAAATTTGGCTGTTAAGGGGTCAAACTTCAACGATTTGACCTTTGAGAACTCTACCAAACTACTCCGCCAATTTTAAGTATAAACACTTGAAATTTTAGATATAGGTTCCTTGGACATGGATCTAACTTAATAACTTCGACCAAAGTTAACATCTTACAGAGCCTCACATCACCAGTGTATTTAAGAAGTTTTATTACCACACAAGCTGAAAGACCCAACATGTAAAATCAGCAGTAGGTTCTTTAATATGACAGGGGCGCCTTCGAAATGAATGTTCCTGCTTAGAGCACAATTGCATCATAATACATGGCGTTTTCATTTTATACTTTCATTCAAGTAATTATGTATTAAAAAATTATAAAATCCACAGTCGGTAGTCTATTGTGCAATGTAGACTACAATGTATTATGGACTAAGTTAGGAGGCATGTGAAGCTTCCTCTCGATGCATCGCGATAGGCCCCCAACTAGAGAAGGCAATCAATCGATTTGATTGAAAAATAGGCGATTTTATCGATTTCGATGACAATAAAATATGGGAGTGTGAAACATTCGTTGATCATCATCATTCAATCCCGGGCAATGTCGGATCTCCCTACTAGTATATATATATATATATATATATATATATATATATATATATATATATATATATATAAAATAAAAATTACAATTAAATTTACCAAAATGATCCAAGATGGTAAAATTAAAGTATATTATAAATATTAAAGAATTAATATTTATAAAATTATCTCAGCCAGATGTAAAAGCTCGATAAAACCAAATAGGGAATAGAGCTTATAATATGAGCAAATAGTTAATAAAATATGTTAGAAAAACAGTTTGAATTGAGTTATAAACATATTTAATCTGAAAAGGAAACACTAGATAAATGGATAGTCCTTAATCCGCGGAGTTTCGAAGAAATACTTTCCTTCTCATCAGAGGGTAGGAATTAGCAAAATGCGGGATCGGATTTTGCATGCAGAAGTATTTGATGAAACAACAAGTAAGTCAAAGATCTTACTTGAAAACAAAAAAAGTGAAGCAGAGGGAATATAGTGAAGAAAATTTATGAATGGATAGTCTGGTGGAAAATAAAAAATCAAGTGATCGTAAAATCGAAATGTAAATCTACAAGAAAGTTAAAAGAATTTCCATATATATATATATATATATATATATATATATATATATATATATATATATATATACTATACTAATACTGGCGATGTTTTGTTCCTTACTTGTAAATCTTCAAGAAAGTTAAAAGAATTTCCATATATATATATCTATATATCTATAAAAGTGAACGTGTCTGTCTGTCTGTCTGTCTGTCTGTCTGTCTGTCTGTGTACATTTCCCTACGCAATAACTCTGTCAATTTTTAGTCTATAGACTCGAAATTTGAAATACCGGGTACTGAGATTTGGGAAAATCGATGTGTATAGGTTCCTTGAACCTGGATCTAACTTAATAAAGTGATTTGAGCCCGAAACTATAATTTTAAGGGGTCGTAATAGGGGTCAAAGTTTTAAAAAATTAACCTTTTTTTTTGTTTTTTTGCTTTTTTTGCACAGCATACGCCTCCAAACACCCGAGCAACGCCGGGCACCCCTGCTAGTATATATATATATATATATATATATATATATATATATATATATATATATATACTATACTAATACTGACGATGTTTTGTTCCTTACTTTTCTTACTGTATTCACATGGAACTCAATAATAAAGGTGGACGTACATTTATTTATAAAAACAACTTTGGATACACATATACGCAAGCTGGAATGTTAAGATCTCAATCAATCCAGTAATTATGGGAGCCAGCGGACTCATGAAAAAGTATTTTAAAAACTACCTGTTGAATATACCCAGTGAACCAAGTTAAAGAGAAAGACAATCAGTTACATTCAAAGGAATGGTTAGAATCTTTAAAAGATCTCTCATTTGGGGTGACTGAAATTGTAGGTGATGGTCCGACATCCGGTAGGATGGCCAATCCCCAAGAAAAACAAAATGATAAGAAAATTAAAACGAGAAATGCAATGCATGCATGGCTCCAACTTAATAACTTGATTTGAGTCCAAAACAATAAATGTTAAGGGGTAATATTAGGGGTCAAATTTAAAAAGATATTTGACCTCTGCGGTCTTTACCAAATTACTCAGGCATTTTCTGGTCTAAACATTTGAAATTTTACATAAAGGGTATTCAGAGATAGAGCAAGCTTTTTAATCGATTTTGGTCGAAAATTTGAGCTATCAATATATGAATGCATGTTACCAATATATAAATGTATGTATGTATGTATGTTTGCATGTCTGACTAAAACTTTCGACAGAAGCGACGGATTTTCACAAGATCAATATCGTTTTAAAGCTCGACCCTTCAGGCGACAAATACCGAAAAATTGGCTGAAAACATTAATTTCTTCACCCTCAACTGGGCACTTTTCAACTGCCTTTTTCGCCGATATTTTCGAAAGTCATCCCTTCTTTTCGATTGTCTAGCCTTAATTTAAATCTACGTCACTTCCTGTTTGGCGGTGGTCGTAACAGCAAAGACGTCAGTTTTTCCCCGTTCTTTTCCTCCTACGCGTTACGGGTTCGAGCCTGCCTTCCTACTACCACTTTTGTTTTTGTTTTTTTGCTCAA
Organism: Euprymna scolopes; assembly: GCF_053919585.1. NCBI lineage: Eukaryota > Metazoa > Mollusca > Cephalopoda > Sepiida > Sepiolidae > Euprymna > Euprymna scolopes. Next base: position 32,332,846 of record NC_136484.1, on the reverse strand, counting down.
CACACACCTCCAAACACCTGGGAAACGCCGGGCACCAATGCTTATATATATATATATATATATATATATATATATATATATATATATATATATATATATATATATATATATAGTAACGCTGTCTTTGGAATTACAACCCCCTCTCTCTCTCTCTCTCTCTCTCTCTCTCTCTCTCTATATATATATATATATATATATATATATATATATATATATATATATACGTGTGTGTGTGTTGCCTTTATATATATATATATATATATATATATATATATATATAGAAAGGCAACACACACACACACGTATATATATATATATATATATATATATATATATATAGAGAGAGAGAGAGAGAGAGAGAGAGAGAGAGAGAGAGAGAGAGAGAGAGGGGGTTGTAATTCCAAAGACAGCGTTACTAATCGTTACACGTTTCAATCATTTTACATTTTCCTATTAACAGACACGTCTGCATTATTAATCAACACGTCAAACAAACCGGAAGTAGATCTCTGTCTCTATTTCAACACCGGAAGTATTTATAAGCCGAAGACAGAAAATCCCTAAATCAAAGTCTCATTTACAAAAAAAAAAAAAAGAAAAACATACAATAATCATTTTTAGCATTGCTTACTCCAAAGCAGTCATAAAAATAAATGTGTGTTAGGGACAGAAAATAAAACATCAAATCAGAACCCCCACCTACAATAACGGAAGTGTTAATTACACTAGATAGCCGATCGTCATCGCGGAGATCTCTTTGGGTTGCTCAAAAATGTAGTTTAGAAACAAATCAACAATGGTCTTCATTTTATCTATTTGCTTGTATGTGTTTGTCCGTTGGTACGGCCACGTTAGAAAGTATTTCATAATTTTGAATCTCTACTATCGGTCCCGTTTTGTGTCTCTCACATTTGTCCACATCATTAAAGTGCAGATATTTGCTATCAAATGTGATTAAACTTTCACAACTGTTTTAACCTTGAGAGTTTAGGTTAAATCATGGTAAAACAATTATTTTATTTAATACTAGCAGTACAGCCGGCTTTTTTTCGGGTCCTATGTACTGTTCATAACTTTATGTGCATATATATATATTTCAAGTCCAATGTTAACAAATTCCTAATGAACCGCCCCCTTAAGTAAACACTTCAGCAAATCTCCTCACTAACTTAATGTTCTTGCAATAACCCTTATCCCTGAGTGGCTTCCGGGCCTTGATAAGTGGTGATCACTGTGTAAAAAAAAAAAATAAATAAAAAATATATATATATTAAAAAGTTTGACCAATGTCCAGCTAACCTAAATCTACAATTTCATGTGTTTATGCCCAAAATTGGCTGAAGAGTTTGGTAGAGTCTCCAAATGTCAACTCTTTCAACTTTGACCGCTTGGCAGAAAAGTTTTCGTCCAAAATCTGACTAAAAAGCTTGCTGCATAGCTGAATAGTTTGCTAGAGACCGCAAAGGTCAAATTTTTTAAACTTTGACTCCTTGGCAGTCAAATTTTCGGCCAAAAACCAATAAAAAAAACTTGGCATATGTTCAAATACCCTTTATGTAAAATTTCAAATGTTTAGACCAGAAATTAGCTGAGTAATTTGGTAGAGACCACAGAGGTCAAATTTTTTTTTAACTTTGACCCAAATTTTGACCCCTTAATATTTATTGTTTTGGGCTCAAATGAAATTAAAAAGTTTGATCCATGTCCAAGTAAGCTACATCTAAAATTTTAAGTGTTTAGACCCAAAATTGGCGGAGGAATTTGGTAGAGTGTTCAAAGGTCAAATCGTTGAACTTTGATCCCTTGACACCCAAGTTTCTGGCCGAAAACCGATTAAAAAGATTTGGCCGAATCTCAATACTCCTTATGTCAAATCTCGAGTTTGTAGACTGAAAATTGACATAGTAGTTAGGAAGGGAAATGTATGCACACACGCGCGTGCGCGCGCACACACACACACACACAGACAATTTCACTTTTATAGATAAATAGATATATAGATAGACAAGCAGGCCACCGGACATTGCCTGGTCGTGAAATACGCTTAAATATGATATTTTGATGCAATTTTGTATTTATTATTATACTAGCGGGACCCATAGAAATTCCACAGGGGACTCATTCATATGTAATATATTGATGTTGGCATTCTGTAGATGTTCATTGTAAATGGACACTCTGATATTACTGTAGCTTTTTTGTTAAAACTGTAAAAGTATTTATCTAAGCTAGCACAGCCCGGCCGTAAAGTATGTTTAAATATGATATTTTAATTCTGGCAGATTTCGTATATATTATTATAGACTTAATGTTCAATTGATTTTTATATATTAGAAATTGTGATTTCAAAAATAAAAAAATATATCCCTATGACTTGGGTGCATTAGCTTGAATCAAAACCGAAATAAAAACTTATGAAATATATATATATATATATATATATATAAGTTCCTTCAGCCATAATCGAAACTGAAATCAAGACTTATGAAGAATTCTTGATAAAATCATTTATAAAAAAATAGATGACTTAAGTTCCATCAGTTATAATCTATCTATACTCCTATAAATTCGTGTTTCTTTTGTGTGTATTGATATTCATATTAAAAACCCTCTTTTCTGTTAGTATATATTTGCTTTCCCACCAAAGCAAAATGTGACACGAGGTCGTTTTTAAAGTGGGGTTAAACCAGCTCTCCGAAAAAAAGGGAAAAGGGGCACTCTGGTTGGGTCCAAAAATAGTAATTGTCCCAGTATAGAGGGTTTCCCCTCCATTGACTGGGACAAATTACCGTAAGTGCAGCATCTGCAGAACAGATACTATACTTTGATCCCACCCCGAAGGCCAAGAACAACGGAAAAAAGGCAAGCCTCTTTTCTATTTATTTAAGGTATTTATTTGCTTCCCCACGAAAGCAAATTAGGCACAAGGCCGTTTTTAATGTGGGGGGAAAACCAGCTCCCCTAAAAGTAGGGTAAAAAGGGGGCATCCTGGTTGTGACCAAAACTAATAATTGTCCTAGTATAGAGGGTTTCCCCTCCATTGACTGGTACAAATTATCTTAAGTGCAGCATCTGCAGAACAGATACTACACTTTGATTCCGGCCCGAAGGCCAAGAACAACAGAAAAAAGGCAAGGTATTTATTTGCTCCCCCACCGAACAAATTAGGCACAAGGCCGATTTTTAATGTGAGGCGTGAAGTGGAAATGGGGACCAACTCCCCGGGGAGTAGGGGAGCTGGATAGTGACAATTGGTATGAAGGGTTGCCCTACATTGACCAAGGTCTTATATGTGGGGTTGAGTATCTGCCGGAACAGATACTACTACACTTTGATGCCGGCCCGAAGGTCAAAAACAACAGAAAAAAGGCAAGCCTCTTTTCTATTTATTTAAAAAGAAAATACAATTTTCTTATATATGGGTTGTTGAATTGTATTCACTAGCAAAAGATCTAGCTAATTTGTATATTCTTCAAAACATTCAAATTAATTAATTCCCTATTAGTTGCATCAGTTTACTAATGGGATAATCATTTTTAGTTAACTATTACGTGTAATTATATCAATGCAGATATTCTACATGATTTATACTTGCATAATATTTGCGTAAAAATTTAATAGTAAACACAAAATTGTTTCCATATATATTTATGTATACGTATATATTTTTGTTTAACAAATTTTGCCTGCCAAACTATTCCTAGAGATTTTGGTCTACAGACATGAAACTTCATATATAAGGTATTTGAATCAATGCAAAACTTTATATTTGGGTTTTAGCCCGGAAAAATCAAAGCAAAAGTGTGAAAATTAAAAAAAAAGGGAATTTGCCAGGTGAAGGTAGAACGGCGGCATTACGAATGCATAACGTAGTAGCTATTGATTCATGTTTTAATTTTTAGCCTTGCAGTAAGCATGTTTTCATAGACCAGTCATTGACGGCAGAGGCAAAATAAATCGTGAGCTGAACGTTTTGGTTTCGATTCTCGGTGGTGGCATATGAGTCATTTTTTTATACTTTGTAAACCATTACTATATATTGCATCTGATATATCTATGTATATATCTATATATCTATCTATATATATATATATATATATATATATATATATATATATATATAAAAGTGAACGTGTCTGCATGTATGTGTGTGTGTGTGTGTGTGTGTGTGTGTGTGTGTGTGTGTACATTTCCTACGCAATAACTCTGTCAATTTTTAATCTACAGACTCGAAATTTGATATACAGGGTAATGAGATTTGGGAAAAATCTATGTGATCGGTTTTCAGACAGAAATTTGGCTGTTAAAAGGTCAAAGTTCAACGATTTGACCTTTGAGAACTCTACCAAACTTCTCTGATAATTTTGGGTATAAACACTTGAAATTTTAGATATAGGTTCCTTGGACATGGATCTAATCTAATAACTATATTTGAGCCCAAAACAATAAATGTTAAGAGGTCATAATAGGGGTCAAAAAATTTTTTAAATTGACCGCTTTTTTTTTTTTGCTTTTTTGCTCAACATACACCCCCAAACACCCGGGCAACGGTAAAAAAAAAAAAAAATGATTTGTGTGCCACCATCGAGAATCGAAACCAAACATTTAGCTTATGATTTACTTTTTCCTTTGACGTTAATGCATGAGCTATAAAGACATATTTGTTGCTAAGCTAAAAATTAAAACATGAACCAATAGCTATTACGTTGCACATGCATATTCCCTAATGTTGTCGGTCGACCTTCACCTGGCAAATTCCATTTTTTTAATTTTCGCACTTTTGCACTGATTTTCCCCGGCTAAAATACAAATAGTAAGTTTCGCATGGGTTCGAATACCCTATATATTAAGTTTCATTATTGTAGACCAAAAAGAGGAGTTTGGTAGGAAAAATTTTTTAAACAAAAATATATACGCATGCATAAATATATATAGAAAGTGGTTTGTGTTTACTATAACTTTTTTCTGCAAAAAATACGCAAGTATAAATCATGTAGAATATCTGCATTAATGTAATTACATGTAATAGTTAACTAAAGATGATCGTCTCATAAGAAAACTGAAGAAAACTAATAGGGAATTAATTAAAATGAATATTTAAAAGAATATGCAAATTAGTTACATCTTTTGCAGATGAATGCAATTCCACGACCCACATACAACGAAGTTGTATTTTCTTTTTAAATAAATAGAAAAAAAGGGTTTTTAATATGAATATCAATGCACACAGACACAAAAATTGTAGGATTAGAGATAAATAAAATAAAAGAATCCATCATAAACAAGAGCAATTCGAATTCATTTAATGCACTGTGATTGGTTACAATACCGAGATTTAGGGGAGAGTACTATACTTATTTCAACACTCACATTATAATACCGAGTGTTTAGGTTCTAGAAAATTGAGAACTTTTAGGTAAACACTTTTCAAATGTAATACTTTATTATAACTCTTATTGTCCCGGGTAACACCGACTCTATTATTTCTCTTGAACAACATTGTGTATCTTTTTTGTATACAACAGTATAACAAAATCCTATGAATTTCTTTCTCCCGGACAACACCGTTTTTAAATACATCAGATTTAACCCGAGTGTTGACCACTTTTGGATTAACATGTACCCTCAAATGAATGAAAAAAAAAATGAATTGATAATGCAAAAATTAATGAAAAAAATGAATAAAAAAAAAATGCATGAAAAATGGATAAAAATAAAACTAATGGAAAAAATGATTGCAAAAAGTGAAGGGAAGTGTAAAAAATAAATGATAAAAATGAATGAAAATAAAAATGAATGAAAATAAAAATGAATGAAAATAAAAATGAATAAAAATAAAAATGAATGAAAAATGAAAATGAAAATAAAAAATGAAGAAAAATAAAACTGAAGAAAATAAAAATGAATGAAAATAAAAATGAATGAAAATAAAAAATGAATGAAAAATGTATGAAAATATAAATAAAAAAAATGGAAGAAAAACACAAATGCAAAAACATTATTGAAAAATGAATAAAAATGACTGAAATTAAATGAAAAAATTAAACACATATCTCATGTTGATTTTGAGCATGTATCCTATGTAGTTTCTGACTATCAGATCTCTCTTTTCTCAATAATGTTTTCTTTTTTATTTTCATGAGACGGTTATAATTTCAAGTACCCTTTCTTTTTCTCTGTATCTGTGAGTGCAATTAACCTCAGGACAACATTCCTTTACCAGTTTATGGATAGAGATCAAACCACTCACACATACATGAAACTAGCTGGACGCCCGGCGTTGCCCGGTCGTACAATATGCTTAAACGTGATATTTTAATTTATGCAGATTGCATATGTATTTATTATAGAACCAATCCTCCATTGATTATTATATATCCGTAGGAATAATTTGCCCAGTGGACTAACTTGCAAAAAAAATAAATAAATAAAAAATAATGATAATGTCGTTCATCAAATTCCATCTGTGTTTGTTTACAACCTCACATCAGCTGATATTTGGGTTTGACGATGAATGCCCTGGAAAAGTAACTTCTGGTTAATGTCTGGTTTTAAAATATGCACACGAAGAAATGATTTGCGGCGATTTTAAATATTTCCTCTTCTTTTATCGTAAATTGAACTCCTTAATAAGAAAAAAATAAAATCGTGAGGTACACCAGGATTGATTAAGGGAACCATTCGATCTACAGTCAAATGCTCTACCACTGAGCTATATCTTGAAATAACAATGGCTCTTTTTTTTATTTCATTATTTTAGAAGAAATGATTTTGTACGAATTGAATCTCTCTTAAGTTGCTAATAATTATCTCCCTTAGTCGGTGTAACGTAAAATATTACCCTGTAAAAATTCTTTTTTGTCTATAAGAAAAAAAATACTTTTAGGATCGGGTCTTTTCGATTTTCGATACTTATCAGATGAATTTCTTTACAAAACATATCTAAGAACACTGTCAGACATATAAATTACCTTTGTGTGAAATTTGCAAAAGATACGCTCAGCCATTTCGGAACCTATGAGGAACTCTCTCTCTCTCTCTCTCTCTCTCTCTCTCTCTCTCTCTCTCTCACACACACACACACACACACACACACACACACAAATGACTTTTATATAATAGTAGATTCGTCATCCTATATCTGAGTTGGTCCTGAAAATTATTGGAACTGTACAGTTTTCTGACTTCGTGGACATGTCCACATGTATTAGACCATAGGAATCAAAAGCATGCCCAGTGTTGTTCTTAGATGGTTAATGACTTAGTGGATGTTTACAAAGTCAGTAGTGAGACGTCACAGCTTTATAGAATCCAAACCTTACAAAGCAGGACGTTTAGCTCTTGATCAATACAGCATCAATTTTGAAACTTTATTTTACCACTTTCTAATTTGAACATTTTATCAATTTAAAACCATAGATTGACTGAGATTTTTGAACTGTGAGTATGCGTCTTCGATTTGCTGTTCTCCTCCTAACTTAAGCTTTATTGGTTGAGTAATTTTCTTACACCTTGCTAGTTTGTGGAGCTTAAGCAAATGTCTGCCTGGCGTACTTTCTTACAATAATTATGCAATTAATCCACACAAACCACTTCTTTGAGAATGGAAAATTTATTTGAGCTGCACGCCGATTACGTTACATTAAGCATCATCATTACTAATTACATCATCCTCAATTATGATTGCTTCGTGGAAGAAAAGACAAAGAAATAAAGAAAAGGTTATTTATTAAGCACATTGCTTATTAAATTACAATTTTGTTCTTAGAACGGTTGTCTCTTTAAGACTGACTAGAAATTTCCTTCGCGACACTTTTCTGCCGTCCATCTGACGTAATCACTAACCAATATCAGAGATTTTAATTCTCACAATATTACGTCTGAGTTAACTTCTTGATGTGCTCTGACTTCTCTTTTTAGCACTTTTTGCAAAATCACTAATATGTACTAGCTAATATATCCACTAGTCAACCTAACCATTCTAATATTTAACAGTTGTTAATATCTTCAAGTATGTAATCATTTTATTAGCCTTTACCCCTTATTCATGATGTACATTTATGTGTATATCTTCGGATGCAGGTTCGTATCATACCAAGACAGTCTATTAAACCCTTAAATGAGACCCTAGAAGGTAGCACCACTCAGGTTCAGAGTGTAATCGAGAGTAATATTAACAATGCTAAAACATTCAAGCCTTCAAATATCGTATATTGTGAAGAGAAGTTCGCTATTCATTCGAATCTTAGTAACTATACTTTCTATCTTGATATTTTTTACAATGATTTTTTACTTGTATTTAAAAAAAAAAACTTACCTTTAATATTTCTTGTTTAGTTTTAGATGAATATAATTTCAATCTCGATACATTTTGAACACACTTCGATATTAAAAAAATCATCGATCGTATTCATTGTGATCAGTTGTGCAGTAATACTACCAGGAAATGTGGAACTTTCTTGTTTTCTATTGCGGCAAGATGTGGCACAAAGCTTGAAGGTGGGGGAAAAACAGCCGCCCCGAATTGGTACAAAAATAGTCAAGAACGAACCCATCTACTTTCCCCTCATAGATACACCTTTGCGATTTGGCAATGAACCAACCCCCCTCCACGGGAGAAGATAATGCCTAGAAGAATGAATTTCATAGGAGTGAACCGAACAATACTTCATTAAGGTAAAACGCATTTGGCATCGAGCAAGCAAGATTCTTGTATCAGAACGTGCCAAAGTTTACCAGTTTTGTCAAGTCAGTATGCGTGTAGGTATGAACCTAGAATTTTCAGCTAAATATTGGTAAAATAGCAATATATGTTCAATCAGATACAATGACCCGTTTACAAGAGATTTGGTGCGTAAATAAAATCCCTAGAAGGGTTGATATGCCCTTTGCACATATAATAATAAAATGCGATGCAGATTAAAAACCGAATGATGTCATCTCGGTCTAAAGCTGTGTATGAAATAATAATAATAATAATAATAATAATAATAATAATAATAATAATAATAATAATAATAATAATAATAATAAATAGAACAACAACAACAATAATAATAAAAAGAAAAAAATAAGAAGAAAAAATAATAAAAATAAAAAATAAAAAAATAGAATAATAATAATAATAATAATAATAATAATAATAATAATAATAATAATAAATAGAACAACAACAATAATAATAAAAAGAAAGAAATAAGAAGAAAAATAATAAAAATAAAAAATAAAAAAATAGAATAATAATAATAATAATAATAATAATAATAATTAGAACAACAACAACAACAACAATAATAATAATAAAAAGAAAAAATAATAAAAAGAACAAATAATAAAAATAAAAAAAATAAATAATAATAATAATAATTAGAACAACAACAACAATAATAATAATAAAAAGAAAAATAATTATAATAACAACGGAACTATCAAAAACTGAGAGTGGAGATTACGAGGTTGCGGAAAAAGAAAACTTCTATCGTTCCAATCATCATAGGTGTGCTTAGCTCAATTCCAGATGATATTGAGAAACAGTTGAACTCTCTGAGAATCAAGTACAACATCACCGTACTCCAGAAGTCAGTTCTGCTCGGTACAACAAACATCCTACGCCAAGTGCTTTCTAATTGACTCTTTAATGACGCTCTCTAGCTTTGGTGTAAAAGCCTGCTGCAAAGTGAAAAAAAAAACGGTGTAAACCCTCACAACACCGTGAAGTTAACAAACATAATAATAATAATAATAATAATAATAATAATAATAATAATAATAATAATAATAATAATAATAAAGAAAAGTCATGTCAGATCATAGATTTCGCCTTTTCAGCAGATCATAGAGTGAAAATCAAGGAGACAGAGAAGTGGAGCAAATACATGGAACTGACCATAAAGTTCAAAGGGATATGGAAGAAGAAGAAAGTCAATATAACACCACTGATAGTAGGAGCACTAGGGAAATCCTGAAAAACTTTCCAAAAAGAATGTGAGAGATTGGAATCAGAGGGATGGCTGAGAAGATACAACTATAACAATAATGAAAACGGCTAAAATCTTAAGGAAAACTCTTGAATGCATATAAGGTATAGACGCAAGCCGGACGTATAGAAACCGTTACAGATGTAAAACACAAAGAAACACCACATGGAATCATGAAAATTGAAACTATGATTATAAGTCAACCCCCTACACCCAGCCTTCCGCCCCTCTATTTTCATAGTGTCACCATAAAATGATGCAACACCAAATAAGTGAGGAAGAGGACGGAAAGACCAAGGAGATAAAGCACTAACTAGACCTCTACTGGATGAGGACTGGGACCTTGGGGAGGTTTATTGCCACCCAAATTCCAGTGAATACCAACAAGGATTCAATGGTAAAAGGCTATTGCGATAATGCAAACTAATTTGCAATGGTTATTCAAAGAGATAGTGAGTACTAGAAATCTGTGGAGACTTGTCACTCAGACTCCAAAGAACACCACAGGTTGTTTTCAAAGAGAATTCTTTGATGATGGTTTGTGTGAAAAATCCTAATAAACAACAACAATAATAATAATAATAATAATAATAATAATAATAATAATAATAATAATAATAGAAATCAATGGTAAGCGGCTGTCATGATAATGCAAATTCATCTGCAAAGGTTATCACAAGAGGTGGAGAGCACTGAAAATGTGGGGAGGCTTGTTGCCACTCAGACTCCAGATAACACCATAAGTTGATCTCCAAGAGAAGTCTTTGATGATGGTCTGTGTGACTGCTTCTAGTTAGTAAATAATAATAATAATAATAATAATAATAATAATAATAATAATAATAATAATAATAATAATAATAAAAAGAAGAAGAAGACGAAGAAGAAGAAGTAGAAGAATAATCATGATGAAAAGAAACAGCAATGCTTGGAAAAGATATTCGAAATCAGAACATTGCTTATTTCCATCATTAATAAGGTAAAACAATAAACAAAAGAAAAGTGTAGTTTCATAAAAAGATTTGTAAAAGAATTCGGTTTGAAATTCTGACACAGACTGGACGACGATCTACAATGGATGTTAAAACGTAAATTAAGATAACCAATTATTATATAAGAGACAGAAAAGAAGGGCATCTGGCAGAGACACAGGGAGGATGCAGAGGGCCAAAGTTTATGCAAAGATCTGAGAGAGAGAGAGAGAGAGAGAGAGAGAGAGAGAGAGAGAGAGAGAGAGAGAGATTCAAACAAAGAATTAAATATTTTGATAAAGTATAATTATCTAGTTATTTCATTCAGGGAGAATTAAAAAGATAAATAAATAAATCAATAATAAAAAAATAAAAAAATGAAAAACGAAATTGTCAACTGATTTAATTCTCTTGCATGAAGGATATCGAATTTATAACTTGATGAAATTTGATTCATCTTACAGGATGGAACGATAAATTTGTCGCCCTAAAGGAAATCAACATTACAGCTTTATTTTAAAACTTTTATTGAAAAAATCAATTCAGGTATTTTGATTATGTAATAGAGCTGATATCTATTCAATGTAGTTGACTTCAGCCTCAATCCGGAACTGGGGGTATGCCTTTTTCACAAGCGCTGGTAGGAACTCGGCGAAGACTCGGCGAAGACTCGGCGAAGACTCGACGATCAGGCTGGCTTTGGTGTTGTCGGAGGTCAAGTTTGTGATATTCTCAACGTATGACCAAATGAAGCGGGTTCAGGTCGGGAAAGGAGGGGGGACTAGTGAGAGAAGGGTACAAGATCGTAGCAGTCCTTCTGAAGCCAAGCCTGAGTCTCTTTCGATTTGTGGACCGACATCGAAAATGTGAGGTGACATGATGCAGCCCTCACTTGAAACCACACTAAAGACCATAGCTGTGGCCAGAAAGGTCGTTGAGCTGTGCCATCAAGCGTTGAACAGTCCGGATTTGTATTTTGAGTGTGCTGGCGATAGTCCTGTTGTCATAACTTGGATTGGTAGAGAGCATGAGTTGTACAACGGCACATCTCCGATCTCCCGCGTTAAACATTGTGTCACTTTCAGATATGATAAAAGTCTCTTATCTCTTTTGGGATTTGTACACATGGCCAACTAGTAGATGGTCTGCAAGAAAAAGAAAACCGGTTTTCATCAAACGAAAATGGAATCATAGCGTCTTTTCTAGGGCGACAATTTTATCGTTCCACCCTGTATAACATACAGACTAAATCAAAGCTAACTATAGTTTCAGTCTTGATATATTCGAATACACCTCATAATCAACATATCTGTTCATTTCGGCTTATTCAGCAATTATACCTCGTTTCTTTTTACGTATTTTAAATGAATCTAAATCAATTATGGAAGTCAAAAGTAATAGGATCACATTCCCATTAAAATCGGATATTCATAGTCGCAACGAGTGTAATCGGATAAATATTTTCCCATTAACTGCTGCTTACGTCAATACTGAAATAATTCTATCATCCTATTGAAGTAAATATTTTTCATTTATCATCTACTAGCAAATGTACCCGGCGTTGTCCAGTATTAAACGTACCGTTAAATTCCTTTAATAAAAAATAAAGTTAAAAAAAAAACGGAAAGAAACTGGAACATGTGCATGCGAGTATTATGGCAACCTCTTAGCAGCACTTGTTCCGGGTGAAAACCGATTAAAAATTTTCCACATGTCTGAATGCCCTATATACCAAATTCCAAGTCTTTTGATTAAAAATTCGTTGCGTATATATGTTGAGATGTGTCCTCACACACACACACACACACACACACACACACACACACACACACACACACACACACGTTCTCACTTTTTATATATATATATATTAACAGACCGCTGGTATTGCCTGGACGTAAAATACGCTTATATATGATATTTTGATTAACGCAGAGATCGTATTTATTCTAATTATATTGGACCTAATATATAGTAATGATTTAAAAAATTAAAAAAAAAATGACTTGTGCGTCAGTACCGAAAAAGCACATCCACGTCAGTTATTGTTTTTTTATAATGGCTATTACAATTCGTATATGTCATGCGCATCTGCAAGACAGAGTTTTCTTTGTGTGCGTGGATATATATATATATATATATATATATATATATATATATATATATATAGAGAGAGAGAGAGAGAGAGAGAGAGAGAGTGAGAGAGATTTGTTTAAAACAACACGTAACATCAAAGATTCTTTATACAAATGTTTCACCTTCTGTCTAAATAATACATATGAGCCAGCGATCTGCGAAGACCTTATAAATAACCGTGCTTGTGCCACGAACTTTAGTGTCGATCTTAATCAGGTTGTACTCGCCTTTCCATTTAAAAATCCTAGAAACCATTTTCATTAAGTCCATGAGACCTTCTCTTTGTAAACAAAAGGAAATTCTTTTATGACTTAATTTGATTTCTATGTGATTCTTTACCCGTTTATTTTTTTCAATCATATTTTATTCCCCCGCCATATTCATGGCAATATTTTTTAATCGCACTTTTTCCTTGATTTAGCTTTGTTGAGCGATGAACGATACTCGATTAGCTAGTCCTTTTCCATTTTTATTTTTTTAAATCCAGCGTGTGTGTGTGTGTGTTTGTGTGTGTGTGTGTGTGTGATAGAAAAAATATCTGACCTATTAGATCACCTATTGAGTTCGTGCTAACTTGTTTAGATCAGGAAATTGAGTGTATAAAGCCAGTTAAATTTTATGAAATAAAGATAAAATTTCAAATTAGTCTTTCTGTAAGCTATTTTTCTTGATTTTTCTGTCTTTCTTTCTTTCTTTCTTTCAATGCCGAGATAAGCAGAGAGCACATACAATGGCTAGAAAAACACACACACATACACATACACATATTATTATATATATATATATATATATATATATATATATATATATAAGTGAACGTGTCTGTGTGTTCGTGTGTCTGTGTCTGTGTCTGTGTACATTTTCCTACGCAATAACTCAATAAGTTCAACGATTTGACCTTTGAGAACCAAATTCCACCGCCAATTTTGGGTCTAAACATTGAAATTTTAGATATAGGTTCCTTGTACATGGATCTAACTTAATAAGTTGATTAGAGCCCAAAGTTAAATTTTTTTTTTTTTTACTCAACATACACCTCCAAACATCCGGGCAACGCCGGGCTGAAATGCTAGGATATATATATATATATATATATATATATATATATATATATATATATATATATATATATATATATATATATATAGTAATTTATAAAATATATATGGCGATTAAGCTACACTGAATATTCGGCGTTTCATCCATAAGCCTGACGAATCCTAGAGTAGATGAAACGCCGAATATTCAGTGTAGCTTAATCGCCATATATATTTTATAAATTACTAACTAGCTCTACCTACGTATTGAGCACTTTTGAAGTAAATATTTAAGGTTTACGCATAAATCTATACTTTCGTATATTAATTTTATGTGAGTAAATGAAGTATATATATATATATATATATATATATATATATATATATATATATATATGATTAGTTTTTTTTTTGAGAAAGAAATCCGGCAGAGTGCTCAATTAAAAGGAAAATCCGAAAATAAGAGCGTATTTATATTTTGTATTTTGTGTACAGAAAGTAGTTAGATGAGACAAGTCATTGGTACCGTCGGTTTCAAGCCCGATAATTGGGACCGTTTTAGATATCCATATCAGGCTCTCTTCAGCCAATACTCATCTTTCTGTACCATGTGGAGTGGTGATGACCAAGCACTTTTCTAGGGCCGTATTATCCTCATGTGGAGTAGGTTTTAAAACTTGGATTTTGCCAATTTGTATTTATCCGGTTTGAAGCGTGAGGGGGAGGGGTGAATAGACGGGCGGTCCTGTGGTTTTAATAGTGCTTAGCGCTATGCTTGATGGGGTCCGTGTTTTTAAATGGATGGGAAAGGTGAGGAAATTTTTTGAGTAACCGGCGGACGTGTAAATCTTCGGGTAGGGCAGTGCTGATTCCGGTGGTTAAAAATTTCAAGGTAGTTCCTCTCACCGAAATCTTCGTTTCGTTATCTGTCAACGTGTGATGAGTCATGTCGACAGACAGGTTGAAATGGGCTAAAAAGTCTGCCCCCAAAATTGGAGTGGTCACACTGGCTATGCTGAAATTCCAGAAAAAATTCCTTTGCATTCCTAGGTTTAAGTTTAAAGTTTTCTCGCCAAAAGTGGGTATTTTTGTACCGTTGGCGGCTTGTAGGCTGAAAATTTGAGTCCCTTTCGGGTGGCCATGCGGTGTCGGTATGATGCTGATATCCGCTCCGGTGTCTATTAAAAAGTTATATCCGTGGATTTTGTCACGGATATAAAACAGACGACCTTTTTTCTGTGCTCCAGCTACAGTCGTCGTTGTTACTGGCTGGGAGGTTCGTTTCCCTGCGCTGTTTTTTTGAACGCGCAGGGTGTAGTGCATTTTCTCGCGTCGACGCTGAATCTCCTGTAGTAGAAGCAAACATCTTGTCTATCTCGTGACGTGGACCGGTTCCTGCTTAAACTTCTTCGCCTGTAACTTCGTCGCGTGCTGTTGTAGTTTCTGGGATAATGTCGACGTGTTTGAAGTACGTCGGCTAACTGCTTTGAAAGCTTTTCAACCGTAGACTTTAATTCGGCTAATTCCTTATCTCGGTTTTGGTCAGGTTGCTGTTAGTGGGCGTATACTTGTTGGTTCCGGGAACTTTCATGAATTCTGTCGGCTATGTCAGCGAGCTTTTCTGTTGCCGTCTCCTCCGACATCGGAGCGAGGATTTGCTTGGTAGTTGAGGGTAATTTACCCAACCAGACACTCCTCATGATGCTGTCCAACATTTTGTTGTCTCCCAGCAAGGCTTTCATATGGCGAAGTAGTTGAGAAGGCATACGGTCTCCTAACTCAACTTGCGTGAATAAGTTATGAAACATGGCTTCGTTGGAAACATAGGTTCGTTGTAGGATTGCTTGCTTCAGCATGTCGTACGGTCTCTCCTCAGGTACATTTTCGAGAAAATCTGTGACTTTCTCTACCACCTCCAACGTCAGTTTTTCCACTAGGTAACAATAATGCGCTCATTGTGACGTTACCCGTTTAGCGTCAAATATGGTCTGTAATTGGACGAATGATATTTTTGTATTTGTCGGGTTGAAGGGTAGAATATTTAATGCCATGGTTTCGTTGTAAGGGTCCGTCTGTTGAAGTTCCATTTTGTTTTTTGTTTTGTTTTTTTAGAGAAAAATTTCGTGCGTGCCGTGGATTTGTGTGGAAGAGTTTAGTTTACACCGCGTGTTTCGTTCAAACACGTTCATTTCATTTTAAAATAACGGGGTCACCATCGTTTGTTGCGGGCCAGGATATAATAATCCTAACTCGCTACAAAAGAAAATAATGAAAGGAAAGAAGGAAAGCAAAACTCAATTGCTGGATAAAATAAACATGTCGTTTATTTTCTATCGAAAATAAAGGGTTTAGGTGGAACACGTATTCATTCAGTCGTTGACGACTATGCGCGTGGAAAAGAAAGGAATGAAGTAGAGGACGAGAAATGGCAGTCCCGCATGTAGAAAGGGAAAGAGAGAGAGAGAGAGAGAGAGAGAGAGTGTGTGTGTGTGTGTGTGTGTGTGTGTGTGTGTGTGTGTGTGTGTGTGTGTGTGTGTGTGTGTGTGTTCGCCTTAGCAAAACCGCGCGTGCATGATAGCGGTCGTCCACGTGGAAAAGTCTTCAAGCCAAGAACTGTGGACGCGAACTTGTCTGGTTGACGAACCAAGACAAAAGGGAAGAAAGAAGAAGTTGAATGTTTGTTGTTGACTTTTATGCCGGGGTCAGTGTTCTGACTGCGCATGTCTAGATTTCCTTTCAGGGATGTTTCACATGTGTGCGTACATGTGCGCGTATGTGTGCATACATGTGTGTACGTTAGCATGTGTGTGTATGCACATGAATGTGAGTGTATATACGTGAACGTGAATATATGTACATGTCTGTGCGTACATGTGGGTGTGTATATGTGAGGAAAAACATGTTCAAACAAGCTCATACATGATGGTCCTCCCACATCAAACACTCTTTTAGCTACAACCACTATCAACAATTTAATTGCTCTCTATTTGTGCTTAAAACTAAACGCAAATTTCATTAGCAAAGTTTCTTTCCTAAGAGTGCCCGCCTGTGGAGCATAATACTGCAGGTTGCTTTCTAGCTGGCTATGGCACAGTCGTTTTCAATTCCAATGTAAACAAGTTCTTGTGGAGTCTTCCTCTTAAATAATCAATTTCTATCGAATTTCCACCATCACCAATCATCACGGTATTGTTTCACTGGCCACCTGACGCTCTTTAATCCTAATCCCCGAGTGGCTTTTGGGCCTTGATGTGATGACTCCCAAGAAACTTTTTATGTACGTTCATATCTAAACAAAATATTATTTGCTGAATAATCACCTGCAGCTGTCACATATAAAATAAAGAGCTATTTTCTTTCGTGAATCAGTTCCGGCCCCCCACCACCACACACACACACCGAGCGATTTAGGCAGGAAACATTGATTCCATCTCTCCTCTAAGGAACTTTTCAGCCCCTTTGGGAATCACGGTCAGCTAATGGAGAGAACCCTGCAAACATCATAGACAGATCACAGTGTAGTATCTGTTCTGATGCTACACTTCGCCTTTTGTGTCCTCTAGCAGTGGAGGAGAAATCCTTTGCGAGCTTGTCTTTGTTTTATCGTTATTTCCATGGAAAGTGCTCGTCTGAGCTCCAATCTCTGGTCCCCCCCCCCTTACCAATTTTTTATAAAAAACACCCGTCTAGCTGAAACCACTGTCAATAATTTTCCCCACTCTTTGACTGTGCCTAAGTGAAAACGTAGATTCCATGAACAAAGCTTATTTCTTAGAACTGCACGCCTGTGGAACTCTGTTCCGTTTGCCTGTTTCCCAGCTGACTACAACTTGGATGTCTTCAAGTCCAGCATAAACAAATTCTTGATGAGCCGTCCCCTTAAATAATCCAATCTACAAGGGGCGGGCAATAAGTAATGCCCCTGACCCACTTCCCATAGCAGTAGAGCAACGAAACTTGGCACAGTTATTAGTGTTTCTCTACATAGAAACCACCCAGAGTTATGCATTTCTCCCATCGTTTGATGCAGCTCTGGAGACCGTTTTTGTAGAACACCCCAGGTTGGTCCTCCAATAACGACATGACTTCAGAAATCAAGGCTGCATCATCTGGGAAACGCTTTCCTTTCAAAAACAACTTCGTGGCTGGGAAGAGGTGAAAGTCAGGAGAGTAGCGAGGATGGGGGAGGATTTCATAACCACACGCCCGTGCTTCTGATCTGGCAACATGCAAGTTGTGGACCGGAGCGTTGTCCTGCAGGAGGAGGGTACCTTTGCTGATCTTGCCCCGCCTCTTGATTTTGATAGCTTCCCTTAATTTCCTCAAAAGTGAAGCATAATAGGCTCTTGTAATTGTGGTACCCTTTGCCACGAAATCTGTCATCACTACTCTGTCTTGGTCCCAGAAGTCTGTGAGCATGACCTTGCCAGCAGAGGGCTGCACCCTTGCCTTCTTTGGAGATGATGAGTCCAAGTGCTTCCACTACACTGACTGGGCTTTGGTCTCTGAATCATAGTGATGGACCCAGGTTTCATCCTGTGTAATCAGTCTTTTGAAAAACTTTGACTCATCTTCTTGGCACATCTTCAAATTGATCCTCGAGCACTCGATGCATTCTCACTTCTGGAATGGTGTGAGCAACCTGGGAATCTATCTGGCAGACACCTTATGCATATGCAAATGATCATGAATGATAGTTTCCACAGACCCTGTACTAATCTTGACATCTTGGGCTATTTGGCGAATAGTAATGCGCCGATCTTTCAAAATGGCAGGCTCAACTTGACGGACAGATGCCTCATCAATGGCAGAAGGGGGGGACCAGGTCTGGGAGCTGTTTCCACAGATTTCCGGCCATGTTTGAATTCACGATGCCAGCGTTTTACAAGGTCATATGATGGGACATTATCATCATAAGTTTCTTTCATTTCATCAAATGTCTCCTGTGATGTGCGTCCTTTCAAATACAAAAACCGGATCACTGCTCGACATTCAACAGACTCCATTTCACACCTGACTCATTTCAAACACCTGTAAAACAGAAACCACAATTAGTTCAGAGCTGTGATTTGCCACATAACCTGTAGCGATATAAATCATTGTACATGCAAAATTGCAGCTAGATCAGACAACTGGAATTGGGTCAGGGGCATTACTTATTGCACGCCCCTCGTACCAATTTTCCATTACTAAGGATTACTACGATATTATCCCTTTGGTTACTGTACACTCAATAACCCTTATCCTCGAGTGGCCTCCGGGCCAAGATAAGTGATGACTCCTATGTCAACTGATTACTGTACACTCAATAACCCTTATCCTCGAATGGCCTCCGGGCCTTGATAAGTGATGACTCCTATGTAAAAAAAACAAAAAAAAAAAACAAAACTGAGACAATATTTATTTTTGTTCCTATTCAGAGTGACCCTTTTGGGGGAGCTGGATTTTTCCCACATTAAAAACCGACCTTGTGTCTAACTCTGCCCTTTGGGGAGGTAAGTAAATAGGAACATCATAAACAGACCCCCCCCTCTCTCTCTCTCTCTCTCTCTCTCTCTCTCTCTCTCTCTCTCTCTCTCTCCCTGTTCCTGTCTGTCCATTGGACATTCCAGCTTAGACGACTTTAACCGAAGGCAACTGCTGGTCAATTTACTCACCTAAAGAACTTTCTACTCTTTCTTGTTGAACTCGGACACAGTTCACCTTTCGGCCGCAGAAATAAACCTTTCAATGTTTTGTTTTAAAAGAGGTTTTATTTTGTATTCCGTTTTTCGTGTTCGACTATCAATTAATTATTTTATAGGTATGCAAACATACATTCCGTAAACACTCTTTGTACATATTTTAAAACTAAAGTTATTAGACAGCAGTCTAGATTTTCCGATTGCACTTACACAAGCAGTTATTCATTTTGATCCTTCTTGTCACAACTCACCGTTAATGCGTTATGAGTTGAGCAGATGGTCGACAAATCACAGCTCAATCCTCACGAATGTCGCCCACAGTAAGTCAACAGGAAGTTATTCATTCTTTTCTTTTTTTTTAATTACAATAAATGCGACAGCTCGAAATTGACATTAATACAGGAATATAACATTTGCCAAATAAAATAATCTCTCATTATGTTTGAAGTTGATCTTCCAAATAGGTTTTATAGATAGCAAATGTTTTTTTTTCTTTTTTTTTTTTTTTTTTTTTTTTTTTACACGGGTGAGAGCAGAGTTATAATATAAAATTTTGGAAATCAACTTCTAATATTCCACTCCGGCAGCGCCGCGACACGGGTCCGGCTAGTAATGTAATAATTTGAAAATTATTGATTTTCTAGAACAGAGGGTCCTGAATATGACCTTAAACTATATCCGATGGTAAGGCCCTAGCTTGCGGGAATTGGGGAGCATAGATCCACCCTTTAATTGCCATTGCTCCCAGGTTCACTCTAACCCAGAGTGGTAGTACCTGTCAGGGTCCCAACTATGGGTTAAATAGAAACTGACTTGAATAAACATTCTATTAAACTCTTCAAAATCACTGGATTCGGCATTAAATGAGCTAAAAGGGTTGATATGCCGTAAAACAAATAACCATCTGTTATATTCCTAAATACTTAGGAAATAAAGACAAACGTGAGTTACACCGAGTGGTATGTGTAATGGGGTTTATTTATAATACAGAAACGTAAGGCGGCTCGCCTAAGGTAAATAGAAGTACATAGTAACAAGTATGGGGAAGAAAGTCTGATAATCAACACGTAAGACTATCCGTCTTACTGCGACTGCTTGTCTGCCGCTGTCTCCCGCTGTCTGCCAAACAGTCCAATATATATATACAGTTTGTAACCGGTGTATAGCCAGTTATGTTCCTTCACAACACCTCCCCCTGAAGCTGAAATCTTCCTGATTTTAGCTTAAATACCTCTTCCTTTTAGGGTCAGGGCTTAATCTCCTGGTAACTTTTCTCTTTCTTGCGCTTTTCCTTCTGGTCAGCGTTATCCGGGGTAAAGGTTTCTGTCCAGCCCGTATGGTCGGTTCAGGCGAAATATTCATTGTTTGCGGTACACACGCTGGTTTTGGTATATCAAAAATATCGCACAATGTTTCCATTGGTGTCTCTTCCACATTTGGAGACAGTCTGGGACGTATTTGATTTCTGTGTCTTTTGCAGACAAAACTTAATCCTTGGATGGTATAGACCATGCTCCCAATCCTTTTTTTGATAATACCTTCAACCCACTGATTTCGTCCATTTTGAAAATTTTTGAAATATACATTTTCACCTGGGGAGAAGCACTTGGTATTAAGGTTTTCTTTTTTGAAAACTTTCTTTTTCTCTGGTAGCAGCCTATCGAAGACAGATCTTATCTTTCTTGCAAACATTAGCTCAGCCGGGGAAGAATTGACATTATTATTAGGATTTGGTGTCACCCTGTAAATTGCTAAAAATGTTTGAATACATTGTTCGTCTGTGTCCGTAGTAAGATTTTTCTTAAGTGCCCTTTTAAACGTATCTACAAATTTTTCGGCCAACCCATTCGATCGTGGATGGTACACAGGTGTTGTCATATGTAGAATATTTAGTGAGTCACAGAATTCTTTGAATTCATGAGCAGTAAATGCTGTTCCATTATCGCTCACTAAGGTTTTTGGCACTCCAAAACGGCTAAAAATTTCATTAAGCGCACTCACAGTGTTTTTTGCTGTTGGATGTCTAAACTTAAATATTTCTGGCCATTTTGAAAAAGAATCTACAATAATCAAGTAAAAATAACCATTTATAGGTCCCGCATAATCAATATGCAGACGTGACCAGGGTAGGTCCGTCTTTGGCCATGGCGTCGTTTTTACTGGAGGATCTCGAGCTGCTAATTGACATCCTCTGCATGTCTTGACACATTTTTCAACTTCCTTGTCCATACCAGGCCAGTACACATATCCTCTCATAAGGGATTTCATTCTCGAAATGCCCGGATGACCTGTATGAAATTCCTTCAGAATTTTCCTCTGTAACGTTAGTGGAATTACGATCCTCTCACCATACATGAGCACATCTTCACAGATGGAAAAAGGCGTTGTTTGATCTACCTTTTTATTTTTTTTTATCCATCCCAATTGATTTTTCATTTTCTTAATGAAAATGTCATTTACTGCCTCTTTTTTTATTTTTTCGAAAGTTACCGGAAGTTCACGTATCATATTACACATTGAACTTGTACATTCACTTTCGTCTTTAAGCGCAGCAATTACCGTTTCTTCGAAACTTTCGCTTCTTTTAGGGATCAACCGTGATAATGCATCTGCGTGTCCTAACTTTTTTGAGGATACATGTTCCATCTTAAACTGATAGTTTAAGAGGGTTACAGCCCATCGCTGTAATCGATTCGCAGTATGTGTGGGAATGCCTTTCTTTGATCCAAATATGGTAAGTAGGGGTTTATGGTCGGTTTGCAAAATAAAAGATCGTCCATGGAGAAATCGATTGTACTTTGTAATTCCAAATATTATCGACAGCGCCTCTTTTTCAATTTGGCTGTAATTTTTCTCCGCTGCAACCAACGTTCTTGAAGCATGGGCGATAGCTTTTGTCCTACCATCCTCATACTTGTGAAGTAATACAGCGCCAACACCGTAATCACTGGCGTCCGTTGCTAGTATTAGTTCCTTTTCTGGATTGAAATGTGCCAATGCTAAGTCTGACAGTAGACATCTTTTGATATTTTGGAAAGCAGATTCACATTCCTTATTCCAGTTCCATTTAACACCCTTTTTCAGTAACTCGTTAAGAGGAGCTCTTAAATTATGTATGTTAGGGATGTAAATTGCATAGTATTGAACTAATCCCAAAAACGATTTTAATTTTGTCACTGAATCTGGAGCAGGCATCTTTTCAATTGCTTCAGTCCTTTGTGGATCCGGTCTTCGACCCTCTTTGTCGATTATTTGACCTAGATATTTAATTTTTTTCATAAAAAATCGCATTTTTCTGGGCTCAATTTAAAACCAAATTCCTGTATTCTTTTGAATACTTCTTTTACATGCTTCTTATGATCTTGCAAATTTTCACTTTTAATTAGGATATCGTCAAGGTAGGCCATTGAAAATTCCAACCCTGCCAGCATCGTGTCCATAATTTGCTGGAAAATAGCAGAAGCAACCTTTAATCCAAAACGAAGCCTCTTTAGCTTAAAAATGCCCTTATGAGTATTTATGCCTAAGTATTCGGAGCATTCATCGCTGATCTTAATTTGCAAGTAAGCATCTGAGAGGTCTATCTTAGAAAAATTTTTTCCTCCGTTAAGCTTAGAGAACAGATCTTCTGCGGACGGAAGGGGATAATTATGGTCCAATAGACAGTCATTTAAACCCGTTGAAAAATCTCCACAGACCCTTATTCTGTTATTTTTTTTCTTTACATACACGGTTGGACTTGCCCAATCTGTGTGGTTAACTTTTTCAATGACTTCCAGTTGTTGAAGTCTATCCAACTCTTTTTCGATTGCGTCCATCGCTGAAAAAGGCACATTCCTTTTAGGTTTGAATACTGGAGTGGCATTTTTCTTTAATTCAAATTTTGCCTCTGTCTTAATACAGAGTCCTAGTCCTTCGGCAAAAACATTGGGAAATTCAGTTTTCAAATCCTTCAGGAAGTCTTCCCTTTGGTTTGCTTTTTCTGCAGTTAAAACGTTACAAAACGAATTTATGGGTTTCTCCCATAAATTAAACAGGACAATCCAATCTACCCCAAACAGGCATGTATTCTTTCCTGGTACGACGTACACTTTGGATTTATGAGTCTGGTTAGCGAATGTCACTTTGCATTTTAATTCTCCCTTGAACTCTAATCTTTTGCCGCACACACTTCTCGCCGTCTTTCTGGTTTTCGTTAATTCAGGTCGACCTATCCTTTTCCATATATCTTCATTTATAATACTAATATCTGCACCGCTATCCAGAAGCAATGTAACCAGATGTCCATTTATCCGAACATCAACATATTTCCGTCTTTCGCAGCTTTTTTCTTTATTCATGCGAAGCGTATTTACATTATCGGTCCCTTGTCTTTTCTTCTGGGCACAGTATGTTCCCTTGTGACCTCTGAGACCACATTCATAACATATTTTGTTCCTAAACCAGCAGGTCTTATTGTTGTGTCTTAAACTACCACAACATTTACACTTTAGCTTTGGGTCTTTGTATCCTTTAAGGATCCTGTGTTCTTGGAACCTGGACTTTCTTGTGGTCCCTTGCCTTTTTACTTGCTGCACCTTAAAAATATTTTTCTCTTCAATGCGAGTGTTGTCTTTCTTTATGTTAATCAGACGTTGACACTCTTCAGTGACTTTTTGCAATGTTATGTTAGGATCCGTGAACGTATATCTTTGTCCCTTGGTGCTGTGAGACCTTGTACAAAGATTAAACATTTAAATTGGTCTGCGGAAATTTCATTCAATTTAAATGATTCGCATAAACAGTTCACAGTGCAAGCATATTCTAGATAGTCTTCAGCTTCTGCCTTCTGAATGTTCAAACATTTGTATCTAGAGTGAAATAGGCTATCCCTTTTATCAAATATTTTCGACAAGGTACTAATTGTTTCCTCGAACGAAACCTCCTCCGGTTTTTTTGGTAGAATTAGATTTGCATACTTGGTGTTTTCATCAGTACCCAGTTTTTGTAGTAGCAGGGTAACTTTTTCCTCATCGGTCCAGTCTAAACATCTTTTCGTAAAAATTGTTTCGTATCTTCTGTAGTATGCAGGGAAAGTAACACCAGTATCCGGGGAGTAACGAAATTCCGTTAGTGAATTTGAAATACCCTCGGCAGAAAAATTAGTCTTCTTCCCGGTCGACGTTAGAATTAGCTTTTCTAAATTCTTTTGCTGTGTCGACATTTGTCGTTGTAGTATGTTTGTTTGTTCTTGTTGTGCCTCTAAAGTTTTTTGTGTTCTTTCTTGTTGTTGTTGCAGCTGTTGCTGTAGCTGTTGTTGTTGAATTTGTTGTTGTTGTTGTTGTTGCGCTAAAAATTGTTGAGTCATTTTTGTCTGTTCCTGGATGCTAAGGGCTAGAGCCTTAGTTAACTCTGCTAATTGTTCCATGTTAGCTTCTAGTACAAAAATGTCTTTTCGAATTCTACACAATAATTCCAAAGAAAAATCGTAAATTTACGTATATCGTAAATTAGTAGCAATATGCAGACACAACACGTTTCAACAAAGTTCATCCATAGTAATTCAACAGGCTTTGTAAAATAATTCTTTTTTTTTTTTTTTTTTTTTTTTCAACAACGTAAGTTCATACACAAAATATTTCTTACTTCCCACGACAAATAGTTCCAATTATTTATATAAAGGCAATAACAAACAATTAATTTTCCAAAAAAAAAAAAATATATGGCTGCCGTTCCCACGTGGCATAAAATGGTACAATAGTCGTTGTATTTATATTTTTTCTTTCGAAACTCGTAATCCTTTAGTGTAGTTTCGAATTCAACTTGCGACCATTTTTTTTTTTTTTTTTTTTTTTTTTACTTGTCAAAATAAATATAAATTCCACTTTACCTTGAACATGTTTCTATAATTTCTTGTGAGTTCTTACGAAGAAAAATCCGTACTTTTCGCTACTTTAGGTAGGAAAATTTTTTAAATTCATTGACGCACGTGGTCAAAAATCCTTGTGTAGTTTGTTTTTTTCGTAAAACAAAAAATCCTTGCATTGTACACAGTCCTTGGTACGGTAATTTATCTCTGTTAAGAGAAAGAACATCCTTTCGTCGCCATTGTTATATTCCTAAATACTTAGGAAATAAAGACAAACGTGAGTTACACCGAGTGGTATGTGTAATGGGGTTTATTTATAATACAGAAACGTAAGGCGGCTCGCCTAAGGTAAATAGAAGTACATAGTAACAAGTATGGGGAAGAAAGTCTGATAATCAACACGTAAGACTATCCGTCTTACTGCGACTGCTTGTCTGCCGCTGTCTCCCGCTGTCTGCCAAACAGTCCAATATATATATACAGTTTGTAACCGGTGTATAGCCAGTTATGTTCCTTCACAACACCATCCATCCATCTACTTAGAACAGAGGTTCTCAACCAGGGGTAAATTTACTCCGAAGAGGTAAAAAAAAAAAAAAAATTATAGTCGGAGGTAAATAATTGAAGTACTTGATAATTTAAAGTAATAATTTCTTTTCAGATTGCGTCATGTCTAAGAAATGTAGTACAAATTAACTCCATAATTTTTTCTATTTTTAGAAAAGATTTGATTTTCTTTATTTTTGTGATACGAATGCATAATACTAAAACAAAAACAAAACAAAAAAAAAACTAAAGTCTTAAGCAATAAAAAGGTTCTTTTTTTACTTTCTTATTTTTCTGTCACTTTATGAAGCCGATTAATTTTTTGTATGGGAGTAGATGGTAAATGGAGAAATACATAAAGTCGAGATGTCAGTGATGGAGGAAAGGTTCATAACGGTTGCTCTATCAAGAAATTTTTTAATTTTTTACTTAGAAGTCACCACTTATCAAGGCTCGAAGGCCACTCGAGGATAAGGGTTCATGAATGTAAGGTGGTGGTGTAGTAATCACTAATGGTGTAAATTAGGTAGAATTTGATTATTTATGGGGATGGCTTAACAAGAACTTGTTTACATTGGATTTGAAGGCTACTATGTTGTATTTAACCAGGAAGCAGGCCTGCGGAACAATGTTCGACAGGCAGGCAGTTCTGGTAAAGAGACTTTGTTAATGGAATCTGCATTTAGATTTAGGCATAGATAGGTGTGGAAATCATATATAGTGGTGGTAGCTAAGCGAGTTTTTTGTGAAAGTATGGCAAGGAGGGACTATAGATTGGAGTTCAGTCGAGCACTTACCATGAAAATAGCGATAAAGCAAAAACAGGCTCGCGATGTCTCTTCTGTTGGGAAAGAAGTTACAGGGAAGCGAAAAGAGTATTGAGTTTCAAAGCTGGTTTTGAAATCTGTCAAGGCAGGATAGGAACGGATCGAGCAGCTCTTGCCCAAATGTGGCAACAGTACTCCATTTTAGGACATACATGGCTCTTATACAGATAGCGGATTGCATCAGTAGTGAGATAGTTACTGGAGGGATAGAGTGATTCAGTGGTTAACGACACGGACTGACAACCTGAATGTCCGAAGTTCGAATCCAGTGTGTTCCACAAAAATTCACTTTCACTTCGGATGTTGGCAACCTTCACGTGGTCCCGTGATTATCGAATGTCTTTCTATTAAGAATTCTAACTAGAAAAATATTTGAGAAACCAATGCCAAAAACAGAATCTTCAGATTCATACGATATGACGACGCTGTCTGTTTTTCTTTTGCTATTATTTTACTGACCAGGAGATTTCACACAACTCATCAGCAACGATTGCTCACTGACAATGATCTTTCATGGAGTCAGAGTGACAAAATATACCACCTCTTTCGATAATCGTTCTAAATATTTTTTGACTTATTTCAACAATAGCTTACCATTGATATTTCGCTGGTAGCGACTATTTGTCTTCTTAGAAATCTGAATAGCAATAAGATAGTGCTCAATAAGTCCCAGATCTGATATATAGATGGCACCACTAATAAAACAAGATCTTTGTGGTTTTTGTAAAGTACTAACCTTTAAATATCGACTCGATGAGTTTTTCTAGTTACTGTTTACTAGAAATTCTATGTATTTAATCATTTTTTGGGATTCGGATTACAAAATCGATTACTTCTTTTTGTTGATAATTATATAACGTCCTTTCTTCTTATTTAAATGAATATTGGCCACATAAGAAGTAACATATTCATTTCTAATTTCAGAAAAAGAGCTACTATAGTGTGCGATATATCTATATATTTATAAAAGTGAACGTGTCTGTGTGTGTGTGTCTATGTGTCTGTGTACATTTCCCTATGCAATAACTCTGTTAATTTTTGGTCTACAGACTCGAAATTTCATATACAGGGTACTGAGATTTGGGAAAATCGTTGTGATTGTTTTTTTGCCAGAAATTTGGCGATTAAAGGGTCAAAGTTCAATGATTTTACCTTTGAGAACTCTACCAAACTCCTCTGACAATTTTGGGTCTACACACTTGAAATTTTAGATATAGGTTCCTTGGACATGGATCTAACTTAATAACTTAATTTGAGCCCAAAAGATAAATGTTAAGGGGTCATAATAGTGGTCAAAGTTAAAAAAATTGACCTTTTTTTTTATCTCAGCATACACCTCAAAACACCCGGGCAACGCCGGATTCCCATGCTATTATATCTACAAAAGTGAACGTGTCTGTGTGTTTGTCTGTCTGTCTGTCTATCTGTCTATCTGTGTACATTTTGCTTCGCAATAACTCTGTCAATTTTCAGTCTACAGACTCGAAATTTGATATGCAGAGTACTGAGATTTGGGAAAATCGATGGGATTGGTTTTCGGCCAGAAATTTCGCTGTTAAGGGGTCAAAGTTCAACGATTTGACCTTTGAGAACTCTACCAAACTCCTCCCACAATTTGGGGTCTAAACACTTGAAATTTTAGATATAGATTCTTTGGACATGGATCTAACTTAATAACTCGATTTGGGGTCTAAACACTTGAAATTTTAGACATAGGTTCTTTGGACATGGATCTAACTTAATAACTCGATTTGAACCCAAAACAATAAATGTTAAGGGGTCAAAATAGGGATCAAAATTTAAAAAATTGACTTTTTTTTTTTTTTTTTTTTGCTCAGCATACACCTCAAAACACCTGGGCGCCGGGCTGAAATGCTAGTCTATATATCTATAAAAGTGTGTGTGTGTGTGTGTGTGTGTGTGTGTGTGTGTGTGTGTGTGTGTGTGTGTGTGTGTGTATCTGTCTGTCTGTGTACATTTTCCTTTGCAATAACTCTGTTAATTTTTAGTCTACAGACTCGAAATTTGATATACAGGGTACTGAGATTTGGAAAAATCTTTGGGATCGGTTTCAACCAGAAATTTAGCAGTTAAGGGGTCAAAGTTCAATGATTTTACCTTTGAGAACTCTACCAAACTCCTCCGACAGTTTGGGGGCTAAACAATTGAAATTTGAGTCAAAGTTAAAAAAAAATTGACTTCTTAATTTTTCTTAGCATACACCTCTAAACACCCGGGCAACGCCGGGCACCCATGCTAGTCTTCTATAATATAAAGCTGAATGTGTGTGTGTGTGTGTGTGTGTGTGTGTGTGTGTGATCACAAATAGGCTCCTATATGGTTGACTATTTTAAAAAACTGATTACATATAATAATAGAAGATGTATCGAGGATCAGGAATGGGTATGTTTGATCTGGCAGAACGGTGGTTCATTAAAATTGTGGGGTTTGCGTTCGCGCCTGGCCCCCAAAGTATGGAAATAAAAAATGAAAAAAAAAACGTTTACAAGGGTTTTTGATATAGATGTACATAAAAATACTTTGATAAGTATGTTTCAACTTTAATAAGGATGGTATAATAAAATTGTGGGGTCTGTGTTCAAGCCTGTACTCCATGGAAATATGGCACAAACTTTAACAAAGACTTTTCATGTCTATTTGTGTAAGTATACTTCGATAATTATGTTTCAGTTTGAAGAAATATGGTATAATAAAATTATGGGGTGTTCGTTTGCGCCTGACCTCCATAGAATGGAAATATGTCACAAAGTTTAACAAGGTTTTTTAATATAGATCCACAGAATATTGTGATAAGTGTTTCAGTTTGAACAGGTATGGTATAATAAATTATGGGGTTTATCTATTTTATTTTTACTTTCATCATATTTTGCTTTGGTTTTGATATCCCCAAATTCGAAGCTATCTCTTTACAACCCTTCCTTTTCATAACCTATCATACTTTAATAAATCAGAGTCCATTTTCTGTAAACTGTTTTTGAACCCAGTCAACGACGGGTACTTTTGCTAGTATATACATATAAAAGTGAGAATGTGTGTGCGTGTGAGTACACTTCTCAACCTCTATACTCAACGAATTTTGAATCTACAGGCTTGAGATTTGGTATATAGAGTATTCAGATACGTGGAAAACTTTTTAATCGGTTTTCATCCAGTAAAAGAGGCTGCTAAGGGATTAAAATTGAAAAATTGGTACGTGGGTGGCCACTGGATTTTTATCTGTTTTCAGCTGTCTCATGACTGCACACACACACACACACACACACACACACACACACACACATATATATATATATATATATATATATATATATATATATATATATATACATATATTGTGTGTGTATTTAGGACACATTCTTTAATTTAAACAAAAAAAGAGACCTTCTGTTTAATTAGAACCATTTTTTTTTACAATTTTTCTTATGATCTTTTTTGTGTGCAGATCGAATAAATTAATATAGGTTCCGTGTGTAGTTTGAAGATGGCCACTGTGGTGCTTTTCATCTTTCCGAGAAGACATCATCAGGAAGGATGTGTGAATATTATTTGCTAGAAGGGTTATAGTAGCAGCAGTGAATGTATGCAAACGCTATGAGGGCTCAGTATGGAGGTGAGCATGCCCAGCTTTTTGGTCAGTACTGGGTCACTTAGGGAGTTGGGGTTACGACAAGCATTTGAGTGTGTTTGGACTGGAATGAAATGTGATTTGGTTAAGGGCAAGTTTTTGCATTTTAATGTATATAGCTTCAAGTATTTTTAACTTCTTGACGGTTTCATTATGTATTATTTGTGTGTTGTTGACTAGAATTTCTCTAACTTCGGAGGAGATGCAGTTATGTATTTTTTTTGTAAATGTCATAATATTGCACTAGATTGTGTATAGTTATTAGTGTCTTTGTTTTTTAGTCCAGGTTCTAGTATTCTTTTCTTCAGTTTATGAAGTGTCCAGAATATATGACCATAAATACTGCTTAAGCATTTATTCCTTGTACTAGATTTCTATTAGAAGAAGATTTCTTCTCAGATATTCTGTTTAATCATGCTCCTTGCTCCTTGACTTTTTAGCAAAGTGTACTATTTGTTTTGATACTACACTTTATGTTTTCTCTCTTTGTTCAGTATCTTTCTAGGCTGAAGCAATTTTGCTTTCTGTTCCTATCCAGAGTAGCTTTTATTGGGTTGCTAAATTTCTCCACATTAAAAAAAAATGATCAATTTCTCTAATTTCCTCTCTATAGGGTTGTTATATGCTTTTTGTTTTCCCTTCTTCATCTCTAGAAGTGCACATTTCCATTTTTCCATTCCAATATACCAACTAAACATTCGTGTAGTGTTTCTTATATTCATGCTCGGTATTTGTGTCACTAATTTCAAATTATCCGTATACACAAAGTAAATTTTTGCCTTCTTTCTATCTGTATGTGTGTACTCTACATAGTCACCTATCTGGTACTGGCCAGGCTCAGCATTGCTTAACTTTGGTGATTTAATGAGAACCAGTGTGTCAACGTGATTATGCCCCCTTCTGTACAAAAAAATATTGAAGACATCCAAGGATGTCTTGTGGGATTGACCTGTATGTGTGCATACATCTGTGTGTGTGTGTGTGTGTGTGTGTGTGTGTGTGTGTGTGTGTGCTTCTTTCATATGGCGACACACCAATTACTGCTTCTGAGTACAGAGAGGCTTTTGTTCCTTCCAGATACAAATCACTAAACACACGAGGTTACAATAACATTGGCAGCCATTGAAACCAGGTGCGAATGTACTGATTATCTACAAAGTTTCCCTACAGTAGTTTTGGCTAAAATTCAACACATATGTCCTCATCTTTGAGCTCATCTGCTTTGTGCAGATGATGAACTACTGGATGCAGAGGAGCAGGAATCAATATCGTTACTGGAGCACAACTTTTATAGCTCGTACCGAACAACCTTCTTAATTAAGGTCTCACAAATCTGGCAATCACGTACAAATCTAGCAATGCACCAAAAAAATCCAGCGAGTCATGAATGGAGGCATGTATTTTAATCTCTCCCCCTCTCCCTCTCCCTCCCTCTCTCTATCTCCTTTCTTTCTCTCATTCTCTCTCTTAGTCGAGGCTAAGTATATAACTATTTATGTATCTCTGATTTCTGTAAATTATGTCTAAGTATGCTTCTCATGCAAATAAAACCTTCATCCAAAAAGAAAATATATATCCTGTAATTTGATAAAAGACTTTCAAATAAATCGCAGTCGAAATTTTTAACGTCTATATCCTTACAAAGGGAGAACAGAAAAAAAAAAAAAAAAAACACTTCTTTTCGGATCGAGGATAGTTCTAAATCTTCTAGTTAACGTGTTTTAGTAAACTCCAAATGCTTTAGGGTTTTCTCGCCCTGATTTTATTTTCTTTATTCTCCCTTTTTAAAACCTTCTCACCCTTTACTTAAAAGGACTGATAAATATACTTCGATAAATTAAGTAACCTTATCAACAGAGCACACACAAAAAAACACAATTTAAGGACAGTATCCAGGTACTAAAGTTGAAATCGAAAGCCAATAGTAGCAGAGATAAGGAGAAAATTACAATTCCATGTCCCTTGGTACACTACACCTATTTACTTTGCCTTCCCACGGGACAGAGTTAGACACCAGGGTCGTTTTTTTAACGTGGAGAAAAGAACAACAATTAAAAATTGTCTCAGTCGTGAAGGATTTCTCCTCCACTA
The DNA here is from genome assembly GCF_053919585.1 of Euprymna scolopes. Classification (NCBI taxonomy): domain Eukaryota; kingdom Metazoa; phylum Mollusca; class Cephalopoda; order Sepiida; family Sepiolidae; genus Euprymna; species Euprymna scolopes. The sequence continues at coordinate 32,300,083 of NC_136484.1, read as the reverse complement.
ACTGAAAACAAAAAAAATTGAAGTGTAACGGCAGAATAGATACTATAGTATACCAAGAAGTCCCTTGGTACACTATAGCTAACGCTAACAAGGAATCCTGATGATGATGATGATGATGATGATGATGATGAGGAGGAGGAGGAGGAGGAGGAGTCAGCTAGCAACGCTGGCTTCCCCACCCACTCTGACACTGCTAAATGGCTTAATCATTGTAAAAGCCAAAAATAAGAAGAGGCTAGGTATGTTAAAAACGGAATTTTTCTTATGAATATTGATTTAGTAAATAAACGGAGGATTCCATTAGAAATTTAAGATAAAAATGAAGCTAACGTGCCAGAAAGTAATGTCGAAGTAGGAAATCCAGAGTGACATGTAGTAATAAGATCAGCAGATCTTTCTTTTTGACTGGAGGCTGAACGAGTTTGAATGTATTGTTGAGCTTTTGTTATACTATCTCTGCAGTCTACTTTATGTAATGCGATTGCATTTGTAAAAATAAAATAAACCTGCATAAAAACATGAAAGCCGCAAAGAAAGAATAATGGTATTATCTTTTTACTTTATTATAACAAGGAAAACGAAGTAGAAAAGGATTGCGTTCTTTGTGATAGCCAATTACAGAGACAAAACTTATCAAAGAACAACACAGCTGTTTACAAAACTTTTGTTTATGAGACAACGCCTGGCTATCTGTTAAGGCAAAAAAAAAAGATACAGTGGGAACAAGAAAAATGCTAAAAAATGCTATGTAAACGCCAAAATAAAAAGTTTTGTTGCAATATTCAAATGTATGTTAAAAATGGAAATTTTCTCATGAAAATGGATTTAGTAAAAGAATGAAAATTTCTATTAGAAATCCAAGAGAGATAATGACAATAACGTGCTAGGAAGTAGTGTCAAAGCAGGAAGTCCAGAGTGATACGTAGCAATAAGATCAGCAGATCTTTCTTATTTTGGCTGGTGGATGAACGATGGGGGTCAAAAGAACTTTCCATGTAAAGTTGTGGTGGGAACAAGGAAAATGACGAAGAAGCATATCTCTGAAATTATCATTATTAGCAGTCCGTTGTATTTTGATGATGGCATGAAGTGGAGTATATTAAACACTCGTGGCATAAATGTGAGACTAACCCAATCACTTCATTTTTTATCTTAGATTTCTAATGCAATTTTCCGTTTATTTACATAATCCATATTCATGAGAAAAATTCCGTTTTTAACTTACCTATGAATATTGCAACACAACTAGCCTCTTCTTATTTTTGGCTTTTACAATGATTAAGCCATTTAGCAGTGTCAGAGTGGGTGGGGAGGTCAACGTTGCTAGCTGACTCCTCCTCCTCCTCATCATCATCCAGGTTTTGCCCCTTTCTAATTCATACAAGGAACTTCCGGTTTGATGTTACAAATGATTAGTACAGCACCCAGATCCTCTCATATCTCTAGTACTGCAGAAGCCATTCAGATCAGACCTCCTAGTAATTATGTAGTCCAAGAGAGTAAGCTACTTAGACCTTGGATATTTCCAGGAGTTGTACCACTAGTCTGGGATGTTGAAGAACGTGTTTGTTGCAGCTGGTGTTGGGGGGTACTTCACCATTTGAGGTCATCTTCCCACTTCCAAACTTGTTTGAGGCTGTGTTTCATGCTTTTTTTCTTATTCATTCTGGCATTTAAGTTTCCTAGCAGGATTTGTTAGCAGCAGAAGTCTAGTGAATAATAGAATAGCTCTTCAGCTTCATTGTTGTTGATCATTGTTACTGCATAAGCTGAGATCAGTGTCAGGTATATTCTTGGGACAATATGAATGCTTAATGATATTAGATGGCTATTCTTTCTTGTTGTTCTTGAATAAGTTGATTTGATATTGAAAATGCAACTCCTGTTTCTTCTCACACACAACATGGTTTTTCAGACCAGTAGAACGTGTATGCTTTTTCTATGAGTTGTCCCTGGTAAGAGAGACGAGTTTCTACTAGTGCTGCAGTGTTAACTTTGCAATGTTCCGGTTCATGTGATATAAACGCTGTTCTTGTTTCATCTCATTCTTCATTATCTAAAAGAGTTCTGACATTCCATGATGCCAGTGGTTGATTTCTTTGTTTTCTTACCACTATTGTGGATTCCCAGTAACCGCGGCTTACCAACCAGGAGCTTATGATTGCACATTTATCTTTACATCATCAACGCTCTGATCCCCAGCTGGCATCAATTGAAATGGATGGCTCTCGTCTAGGAGAAGCCCCATGTTTTGACAAGCTTCTGGGTTTGACCTTTACTCCTGATCTGAAATAGAACACGTACATCAAGTCTGTTGCCAAGGTCGCTGGAAAGATGGTGGGATCCTTCTACCGCTCCAGAAGATATCTCACTACCGATGCAATTCTCTATCTATATAAGAGCCAAGTACGTCCAAGGATGGAATACTGCTGCCATATCTAGGCAGGAGCTGCTAAAAACAGCCTTTCCTGCCTTGACAGAGTACAAAATAGACTTTGTGGCTTAGTGGAGGATGCCCTTTTTTCTTCCCTGCAACCTCTCTCCCACAGAAGAGACGTTGCAAGCCTATCTTTGTTTTATCGTTATTTCCATGGCAGGTGCTCGTCTGAACTCCAATCTCTGGTCCCCCCTCGCCAATCTTTTACAAAAAACACCCGTCTAGCTGAATCCACTGTCAAAAACTTTCCCCACTCTTTATCTATGCCTAAATCAAAACGTAGATTCCATGAACAAAGCTTCTTTCCTAGAACTGCACGCCTGTGGAACTCTGTTCTGTCTGCCTGCTTCCCTCCTGACTACAACTTGGATGTCTTCAAGTCCAACATAAACAAATTCCTGATGAACCGCCCCCTTAAGTAGACACTTTAAATATCCACACTAACGTACTATACTTACAATAACCCTTATCCCTGAGTGGCTTCCGGGCCTTGATAAGTGGTGACCACCTTGTAAAAAAAAAAAAAAAAAATTTGTTTAGTTCACCTTTTCTAGGACACTCCCCAGATTGGAGCAATAGAGCTACCTGGTCATTGGAGCAACTGCCTTGCAACATTATCATTCTTCAACATGAGTACGACCATCACACACTGACTACTTGTGCACAGAGATCATGCTACGGCTTCCATTTTATCAAACCTACCATTACACCTTCACTCCGTCGTCACTGGTTTTTCCAACTCTCTTACTAGTTTGGGCATTTATAGAAACAGGCAGCTTGCCTAGTACTACCAACACCTTCTCCATTGGAAACAAACATGGAGAGGCAAGGACGAACCAAGAAAATCTGCACATGTAGTCAATCGCATCCGATAGCTGAAGTGGACCTGGATCAGATGCCACAATACCCTTTTTCAAACACATCGACACTGCCGTGCTGGCTTGTCTGCGATGCTAACTGTTGGGATTTGCATTCTTTTCTGCTATAGTACACCATTGGTCAGACTGTGGCAGATACAGATAGTGAATTGCCAATCCACCATCTGCATCAGTTACCATGTGGAGGGAAGCTTGTAGGTGCTACACCTTGTCCAAGGGTGACCCAGCATAGAAACGATTTAGGGGTAGTGGCATTCTCCCTAGAACACTGGTAGTCTCATACCAGGGCCTCACTGCTGTATGTAGTTTATGAAATAAAGGCTTCCTTCAGTCTTTTGACAGACTATGGATACCTGCTGTAAGGGTGCCTGCATGTGAAATTTTTGTGGCAAGAGTTGCACAATCTCCAACCACACCTCCCCTGAGTCGACATTGTTTGAATACCAGTGGCAAGTAGAGGTTCAGGACAGCTCGAAACAATGCCGAGATAAGCGGAAAGAACATACAGCGCCTAGAATTCCCAAATGGTTACCTATCTGGTACTAGCCAGGCTCAACGTTGCTTAACTTCGGTGATCTGATGGGAACTGGTATGTCAGCGTGATTATGCCGTATATATATGTCATATATATTATGAAATAGTAACTGGTTAAAAAGAGTATAGAATTGACTAACCTTATTTCTCATTGAACTATGCTGCAGGTTGCAATCAGTTTCCATACAATTCAAAGTATTCACATTTTTGCTAGACACTTCTTTCCGAGCAATTGCAATAGACAGCAGTGAGAAAGTCTTCTTAACTTCAACAATCAACCCAACTCGTTATGTCAAAGTGAATAATATGGAAATCATTGAAACATGAAAAGACGGGAAGAGGAAACAACTACGTGACAATTTATAAGATAAACGACCGGAATTGCACACGAGAAAAAACTGGCATGATTATGTTGTAGCGGAATCGATTTCAACGAATGCTACAAAGCACATGGCTTGAATAAGTACCCTTTATCTTTCTCCAGTTTGCTTTGATACACTCTCTTTGTCACTTCCTAAAGCAAGTGTCAGAAGAAAGTGCAAACTTAAAGTATTTTCAACCAATGGAAATCGTTCCAAACACCAAAAAGTAACATGCCTATGTGAGAGTAATTAGTCAGTTCAAACTTTGAAACGCTTATAAGTCTTTCCAGATTTTATCAATCGGACGCACAAGGAAGAACCCAAGAACGTCGCTTAGCTCCCTCTCATGCCCTTGAGCCAGGGGAAGACTCAAAGAAAAGACTCAATGACTCACATACCATATTTCATGCACATATTCTTACACACTAGTGACAGGCAAACAGAAAAGAAATGCTACCCATTTACATACATTAACAAGAACAAGGTAAACCAACGCATATACATACACAATATCACCCTGCCAAATACTCACATACGTATATTACTTACCTACGCTTATTATTAACACTATGAACATTTTGATTTGTGACTATTTATACAACTTTCTTTATCAAATACGTGTTTGCACTGTGAACATTTACTGATTAAGAATAACTTGTTTAGTCTTATCTCTTGTATATAAATGTTTTGCAATAAAATTTCGTTTTTTTCTCAATTTTTGGATTTACAAAACTTTGTTCATGTGTTTAGGTGGCGTTAACTGGTGACTCTTCTATTCTCTCAATGTTTCATTTATTTCCATTTATTTCTTTCATTTTCTTCCTTCACTAAAACATAACATTTATACCGAATTTATATTAATTGTCGACCTGGTTCTTGATAATACTCAAAGAAACTATCATCATCCAAAATGATTCTACTCCAGGCCAGAGAACGTGCCACAATGTAAAGCACACTTGAAAAAGGAATATGTTATAATCATAATATTAATGGATGGTTGGTTGTTTTTGTTTTACGGCATATCAACCCTTTTCAGGTTATTTAATGCCGAATTCAGTGATTTTGGAGAAAATCTTTTTAACGGAATATATTTGGGTCTTTTTCAAGTCGGTTTCTATTTAACCCATAGTTGGGACCCTAACAGGTACTACCACTCCGGGTCAGAGTGGACCTGGGAGCAATGGCAATTAAGGGGTGGCTACACTCTCCCCAAAGCCTGCAAGGTGGGGCCTTACCATCGGATATAGTTTAAGGTCATATCCAGGACCATAATATTAATAATAACTATTATAATCATAAGTTCTCAAATTATTTAGTACAATTGAATGAAGTATTGCCTAAACAGCCCTTGGGCCAGCATAGATAATACATTTAATAATGCTAATTATAATGCTTAAACAAACTACAATTGAGTTTAAAGGTCGTCTTTTTCGATTAAACATCCTTCTTTGAAGAGGATATCTTCGGCCATTGCTTTTGTCCCAACATTTTGCAAGCAAAATATAGGAGAGGGCAATGAGGACATCTGCACTTGTTATTTCGGACTGATTTTCTTTCGTTTTTATTTCCATATTAAATTTTTTTTTTTTTCACTATTTTGGGAAGGTTATATTCTTAAAATATACTTTTCAGATGAGCAATTCATTAAAAGGGGGTTAGTGTAGTATAAGCAATGCCGAACGATGCCAGCTAATCTTGCTAGTCTAGGATAAATTGATTGTTTGAAACTAAATTCTAATTGAAATAAATGTTTTTAACATTAGTAACATTGGTTCAAAGCTACAGACCCTAATGATTTAATCAATAGTGGCGAAACTCATACGCCGTTTACATTATAAATAATTAATTTCTCTAAGTGATTTAAATGCCGATCCTTTAACAGAGGGACAATCCTACTCGAGCAGGCTAAGGCATTATTTGAGGAAACGTGGTGAGACAACAACTATGGAAGGCAGTACTTATTGGGGATGCAGTCACAAGACTCTGCATTTCTATCCTGTTGTGGTTAATCACTTGAAGAAGGCTAGAGGATGAGTTGGGTGAAATGTGGTGAAAAAAAAAACTATGAAGATGAGGATAAGTCTGCAAAAGAATGAATACACAAGTTATGAAGTTTCGTCTCAAAGCCCCCCCCCTCAATAAATAAAATAATAATAATGATAATAATATATATATATATATATATATATATATATATATATATATATATATATATATATATACTAGCTGTACCCTATCACGCGTTGCTGTGGCTCAATTGTGTGTAATGGCAAAATCATCATATTAAGAACGCCATATTAAAGATGGCTTTTGGAATGAATACCACAGTTCTCCCCACGTTAAGACGTTTTTTTTTTTTTTTTGTAAGAAATTGTTAGTTGAAAGCACAGAATAGTTACCAAACACCATCCCTTACCCATGGTAAGAATGGCTAAAGAACATAACGGTTTTCTGTGTAGAAACGTATCTGTATGTCACCTAAAAATTTATTTAATGAAGGAAAACCATTAATATTTTTTTATAAAAATCAACTTCTTGTGAAAAAAAAGTGTATTTTCACTGTTAAAAGTTTTCTAGAAAAAAAAAAAGAAAGCTTCAACCTAACAATTTATGGTAAAAAAAAAGCAAAACCCCCAACAATCGACTGACGTATAATGTCACAATATTTTTTTTTTTTTTTTTTGGCAGATTTGCCGTTTAGTTGTACAAATAGCCTACAACTCTGTTATCAAAAAGAGGGACACGTTGGGTCGTCACCGGAATATATCAATAAATTTGTTTACGTATAATTTATTTTAGATTAACCACATTGTTTTATAAATAAAAGGATTAAATGTGTTTGATTTTATAATTTATTATTGTTTTATAATTAAACATTTAAAACATTAAACAATACAAATAATACGTTGTTTAACAAATAATAAAGAAATGAAAAATGAAGTTTTAACATGATTAAATGTGTTTTATTTTATAATGTAAAATTTTTATTTTATAATCTAAAATTTAAAACATTGAACAATACAAATAAGATTTTGGTTTGATTTTACATTTTATATTGTTCTCGGATGCATATGATGATGCGTCTCCACAATAATTCAATATTTAACTTCATCTTTCATTATTTCTTTTCGAGAACAAAAACAACATTTTATTTATATTGTTTAATGTTTTTATTTTTAAATTATAAAAATAAAACAGATTTAATCATTTTAAAACTTCATCTTTCATTATTTCTCTGGTTTATTTGTTAAACAACGTTGTTAATTTTAATTAAATTTTAATCACAGGATTATATTTTCAATAATCACGTAAATATTAGGTTGTCCGGAAAATAATGGCCAATTTTAGAGAAAAAGGATTTATTAATCAAATAGGTGACACTAGACATTGAAATTAGTCAAAGTATGATCCTTGAACAGCCATGCATTTTTGTCATCTATCAACTAGATCATTTATGCCTCGTTGATAAAAATTCTTTGGCTTAGATGCTAAGAAACCTTTGAAAAAAGATTCAACCTCTTCATTAGATCTGAAAGTTTTGTTGCTTAAAAAAGCGGCTAAATGCTTGAAAAAATGGTAGTCCGTGGGTGAAAGATCTGGAGAATAAGGAGGATGTGGTAAAGTTTCGTATCCCATGTCTGTGAGTTTCTGCAGTGTCATTCTCGCAACATGAGGCCGCGTATTATCGTGGAGCAGGATTGGACCACGCCTATTCACTAATGTGGGTCTCAATTTTTGTAAATGATGATGCATTTCTTCGAGTTGATTGCAGTAAACCTCTGCCGTGATGCTCTGATTAGCATCCAGAAAGCTGTAATGAATAACACCAATTGCACACCACCAAACAGTCAGCATAATCTTCTGTTGGTGAAACTTTGGCTTTGGAAAATGTTTGGGTGGTTCATCACAATCAAGCCATTGACCTGATCGTTTCCGATTATCATAAAGGATCCACTTTTCGTCACAGGTGACTATTCGGTCAAGAAATGGATCATTAATGTTTCGCAAAAAGACCATCGAACACACTTCAAAACGTCGAGCTTGTTGATTTTCATTGAGCTCATGTGGAACCCATTTGTCAAGCTTTTTTACCTTGCCAATTTGCTTCAGATGGTCCGACACTGTTGAACTGCTGACACCAAGTTCCCAAGACATTTCCCTGACACTTTGCCGTGGGTTTTGCTCAATAATGGCTCTCAAATTTTCATTGTCAAGATTAGATGGCCGTCCTCTACCTTCATCTTTAAGGCTCTCATCACCACTACGAAATTTTTGAAACCACCTTCGTACTGTTCTATCACTTGTGATGCCTTCTCCCCATGCCCTATTGATATTTGCGAAGCATTGTTACCAAGCTTAAACTCATGCAGGAAAAGTAATCGTAAGTCTTCTTTTCTCATATTCCAAATTATGGGCTCATTCGCTCATAAAACGTTTTCTGAAAGAAAAAAGTAAGAAATTATTAAAGAGCACATATAAATCAATAATCATGTTGATGTTTACCTGAAATATAATAAAAATCCTATGATAAAATCCAATTTCAAAACAGACTTCCTGAAATGGCCATTATTTTCCGGACAACCTAATATAAACAGACTTTCTGTTTACGATATATGTGCACCGGTGTCGACTCAACGTGTCCCTTTTTTTTTTTTTTTTTTTTGATAACAGGGTTGGAGTCTATTTGTACAACTAAACGCCAAATCTACCTTTTTTATAATTTCACGCTATCTTATTGTTTAATAATAAATTGTTAGCTATAGCTGAAAGCACAGTATAGTTACAAAACACCCTCCCCTCGCCAATGTAAAAAATGAAAAATAGAAAAAGTTATTATTTCAGCAGGATACGAAAAATGAATAATAAACTGTACTTTCACCTAACAATTTGTAGTTTTAGTAATAAAAATAAAATTTTGGGTACTTATATATTTTTTGTTACTGTACTGAAATAAAATGTTAATATTTTGAAAGGCATTCGTAACATGGGAAGGATAGTAAAAATAAAAAAAAATAAAAAGATATCATTAAAGTTTAATCTAACAAAAAAAAAACTATGTAAAAATAGCGTGATATCAAAAATGCATAAGCACCAAAATGTGGTTTAATTTTACAGGAGATATTGTTCCCGGGTGCATATGATGGCAAATGGTAACCGTACTATGTTTACATATATTTTTTAAATATCTAATAACTGTAAGGTAGAAGCACAAAATAGTTAGAAAACACCCTCACCTACTCTGTAGGAATGGTTTTCCAAATAATAACGATATATTTCAGCACGGCACCAAAACTACATAACCGAAATTTTCATTTTTATTGGTCAATGTTTGTCATTCTAAATAAAATGAAAGACATGTAATTATTTCAAAACTTCATCTTGTAGTTTATTTTTTTTTAATTTGTTAAGCACATGATCACATTTTTAATAAGTATGTTATTATATTTTACCCATTTAAAGGTTGTAAAACATGTAAACAAACTTTTGCTCGATACGGATGACGACTTTTAAGAGTCCCTTTTAGTGATTACCTGGTGTGAGGATATATGTACAACTAAACGGCCAATCTGCCCCCAAAAATCCGGTATTATTTTACTTTAAGGCCTGTCTCACGTTCGTATATAAACAAATAATGCTTTGTAGATTTATTTCGGTGTGCTGAAAACGAATCTGCAGACCGTTTCCATCGCAAAAAAAAGTAGTTTTCATGATATGAAGAAATTACTTTTTCGAAAAGTGGGTGATCACTTTGCGATGTAAATGTAACTTGAAATGAGCACCCATTTTGTGGTCACGTGAGAGAGCGGCATTTTTTGTGTGTTTATTTTTGTTTGATTTCTTTTGCATGGTAATAACCCCTGGATTCTGGGTATATTTTCCATTTCACAGCCCTAGCCATCGTTTACGCTATGCGTGAGCATAAACGAACGCTGGTAAATATGCCCTCGCGTACCAAACGGCCTTGTCAAAAAAACCTTATATGCAATAAACACGATAGAAAATGCCCCCTCTCTCAGGTGGCCAGAAAGTGAGTGCTCATGTTAAGTTCAATTGACATGGAAAAGTGATCACCAAGTTTTCGGAAAAGTAAATTCCTCATATCATGTAAAGTATTTTTTGCGACGAAATGGTTTACAGTTTCGATTTTAGCACACCGAAATCTACAAAAAAAAATGTTTTGTTATATACGAACGTGAGACGGGCCTTCAGGGGAGAAAAGTTTGTAAACAGATTGAAATATTGTAAATCAGAAGTCATCAACTCATGGTGCATGGGTAAAAATAGTTCCGCATTTACCGAAAATATTTTTATTTTATTCAATAATAATTTCTGTGTTACTATTTTAACAATTTAAAAAAAAAAAAAGTGTATTATAGTCAGAATTGTTATGTTTCGTCATTTCAAATGGTAAACCAGAATTATATTCGCTAATCGGGTCGGATAAAATCGGAAATTTTCCCCGACGAATAAAGTTTTTTTTTTTAATAAGGTAATATTTACTTTTTAATATTTAAAAACACAGTTAGATGATAAAGATTCACTGCTATAAAATTTCACAGAAAACGGGATTGTAAATTTCTAGTTTATCGATTTTGAATAAACCAGACGTTCCATTTATATATATATATATATATATATATATATATATATATATATATATATATATATATATATATATATATATATATATATATATAGGCTGTCCCAAAAGAAGCTGATGGTTAAAAAAATTCATAACTTTCTTAATTTTTTATATTTTTCTTTTATTTTTACAAATCATCTAGAGTAACCCTTCCTAGGTCATCATGAGTCGTTACACTACCGAGGAGCGGATATCATAGAATCGTATTTTCGGTTGGATGAGTCAATATAAGAAACTCAGAGAGAATTTCGACGGAACTTCTACACAAGAAATTCCCCTACTCCCAATGCAATAATAGCTATGGTGGTTCGATTTCATGAGCAAGGGTCTGTATGTGACCTCCCTAAATCTGGTAGACTCTGTACGCCAAGAAGTGACGAGAATCGTCAGAGATTAGCAGACAGTGTGGCCGAAGATCCATCCACATCAGTAATAAGGAGATCAAGTCAAATTGGGGTCTCTCGATCAATGTGGTTCCAGCAAGATGGTGCAATGGTGTATACAGCACGAGAAACATTAAATCTGCTCCAGGACATATTCGGCAACCGAATAATTTCTCGTGGCTGTGAGATAAATTGACCACCCCACTCGCGAGATCTCACATGTGCAGATTTCTTCCTTTGGGGTTACCTCAAAGAGCGGGTATACGCAAACAAACCAGCCACAATAAATGCCCTTAAAAACAATATAGAAGAGGAAATTAGAGCCATAAGCCCTGAAACATTAAGTGATGTGTTGGACAATGCCCTGCAGAGAGCACAAGAGTGTGAAAATGAAAATGGTGGACATTTGAGTAACATCATTTTTCATAACTAAAATTAGACCTTGTGAAAAACATACCCTAGATTAAGTTGTCTAAATAAAATTAGAATAAGTATACTATATCTTACTATATCTCAAAGAATCATGTAAAGGGACATCTACCTACATATGAAAATTGGTAAGCATAATTTAAATATTGAGGAAGTTAAACAAATTTAAAATACGTCAACTTTTTTTGGGACATCCTATATATATATATATATATATATATATATATATATATATATATATATATATAAGAAACTTTGTGTGTGTGTGTGTGTGTGTGTGTGTGTGTGTGTGTGTGTGTGTGTGTGTGTGTGTGTGTGTGTGTGTGTGTGTGTGTGTGTGTGTGTGAGTTCGCTCCTATGGATTCCTAAACAGCTAAGTTAATTTTTTTTTAAAACTTCACACAAATGGACTTTATGTGCTTTGCAGTGTTCTTAGATTTTGTATCATAATGTCTTCAATAAGTATCAATAAGCGAAATAATCCGATGAAAGAAGGAACAGGCGATTTTGACTAAAATTAACGCCTTATACAGCCTAACATCATAAGTGCATTTGAGAAGTTTTATTACCACACAAGCAGAAACGCCCAGCATATAAAATCAACAGTAGGTTCTTTGATATGACAGGAGCACGTTTGAAATGAATGTTTCTGTTTCAATAACAATAAAATATGGAAAGGTAAAACATTTGTTGATCCTCATTCAATACCGGGCAACGTTTGGTCTTCCTGCTAGTATATATATATATATATATATATATATATATATATATATATATATATATATATATATATATAATTTTTTCGTGTGTGTGTATTGATATTCATATTAAAAACCATTTTTTGATTTATTCAAAAGGAAAATACAACTTTTTTTATATATGGGTCGTGGAATTGCATTCACTAGCAAAAGAGCTAGCTAATTTGCACATTCTTTTAAACATTCATTTTAATTATTTTAATTCATTCCCTATTAATTTTTTCGGGTTTCTTACGGGATGATCATTATTAGTTAACTATTACGTGTAATTATATTCATACAGATATTCTACATGATTTAAGGTGATAATAAACACAAATCTCTTTCTATATATATTCATGTATGCGTATATATATAATATATATATATATATATATATATATATATATATATATATATATATATATATATATATATATATATATATATATATATATATATATAATTACAATAAGTTTACCAAGGTAATCAAAATGGTAAACTTAAAATATATTATAAATATTAAAGAGTTAATATTTACAAGTAAAGTAATCTCAACCAGATGTAAAAGCTCAATAAAACCGAAAAGGAAATAGAGCTTATAATATGAACAAATGATTAATAAAACATGTTAAAAGACATCTTGAAAAAGAGTTAAAAACATATTTAATTTTAAAAAAGGAAGCACAAGGTAAGTGGATAGTCTTTAATCCGTGGAGTTTCGAAGAAATACTCTCCTTCTCATCAGAGGGCAGGAATTAGCAAAATGCAGGATCGGATTTTGCATATAAAAGTATTTTATGAAACTACAAGTAAGTCACAGATCTTACTTCGTTAAAAAAAAAAAGAGTGAGGTAAGGGGAATAGGAGGTAAAAGAAAAATGATAAAAAGATTTCACATGAATGGATAGTCCGGTGAAGGGTAACAAATCCAAGAATGGTAAAATCCAAAACGGTCGAATTTAAAATTTCCAATCCAATGGGTAAATTCCAAATGGTCCAAAATGATCCAAAAGGCACAGTTCCTTGGAAAAAATCGCAAATGGAATGAATTCCAAATTATTAAAAGAAAAGGCACTGGAGAGAATATTTAAAACACGTCTGTCAAGGCTGGAGGAATCAAGTAAATTAAGGTTTAAAAAAAAAAAAATTACAAAAACTCGAAAAGCAGTGAAAGTTTAAATTTGAAAAGCAAGGTCAAACTGACCCAGACAAAAAGCGCGAAAGTTAGCGTTAATAATCAGGTCAACTTAGATATCCACATGAAAGTCCCAGAATTAAATTAAGAAAACTGGTCAGAAGAATAAATAAATGGCTAAGTTTATGAAATGGAGCGTCTATTATATTAAAAAAAAAAAAAACTATATATACACACCCATACATATATATATATACACATACACATACATATACATACATACAGACACACAAATGCACACATACATGTACATACATACACACACGCATATAAATATATATACATATATGTATACACATACACACACATACACATATATATACATATATATACAAACACACACGCATGCATAAATATATACACATATCCAAAAACATCTCCAAAAACATATACAAGTTAAACAAAAACATACATACATACTTACATACAAATTAAGGGGAGGGAGTGGCTGGTATCTACAAACTCCGGAATAAGGCAAATAAATGTGTCTGTAAATGCATATAGTAAAATATAAGTAAACAAATACATAGAATAAAAATGAGTAGGTTGATGTATATATTTAATTAATAGGTATACTTATACCATAAAACGGAGACAGCAGATCGAAAACCGGTCAAAGAAATAAAGAAAAACAAATAAAATTAAAAATATAAAAAGCTTAGAAGGTAAGATTATAAAAAAAAATTAAAAAAAAGATTATGGGAAAAGATATATATTTGAAGGGTTAAATTAATAGCTATGTAATTTCAAATTTACCATATTTAAACTTGGACATATGTTTGCAATAGGAGATCAGTTCGTTTTTAGAGTTTATTATATTACTACTTTGAGGGGAGGTTATAATAGCTATAGCTTCAGATGTACAGAGGTGACAAGACTTAGATCCTGGAGTGTAAGACTTAACTTTTTTTTAGGATGGTCCATTTAATTGAAAAGTGGGTATTGGCAGAGTTAAGCTTTTTAACCAGTGTGGTTAGAGAAGTTCCCTGGTTATTATTTGAATTTTGGTTATTGGAAGAAGAAGTGTGGTTTGAAATTCTTTTCTTTATTAAATTTGAAGTAGCACCTATATATGTATATGTTTTATTAATAGCTCGGGGTCGAGAATTAATATTAATTTGTTGATTTATACTGGGAAGAGAATTTAAATTTTGTTCATTTTTATAAACAGAGGGTAGGACAGTGATTGTAGCAGGATTGGTTTGGAGGGGATAATTAGTGTTGTCAGTGTTAGGATGGCTGTTATGAAAAATATTATTATTATTATTATTATTATTATAGCTGGTTGTATGATTGAAAATAGAGGGGCTAGTTGATTCGTTTGTTGGATTAATAATTATTTCAGAGGGAGGGTCGGAGGAAGGATAATTTGGTGGCAAAATGTTATTGTCTATTATGAGAGAATTGCGTGGGAGCTCTGTAATTGTGCATGAATATATTACATCTTTATGGATGCAATCATTATTGAGTGGGCAAAGATGTTTGTTAATACAATTGCAGTTGCTTTTTGGTTGGATTGGGAAAGGGATTTTTGGGCTGATGTAATTTTTTGTTATTAGATGCTAAGATTCTTTGTTCTAAATTAGGCATAGTAGAATAAGAAATTCTTATTGAGTTTTTATTAAAAATTGAACTATATCTGTGTGGGTATTTGAAAGAGTTTTCTACAATATTGAAGAATTCTTTAGGTATATTAATTTTAACATTTACACTAAATGGAGGATTAAACCAAATATTTTTCTTTCTCCTAGTGCGACAGGGTGGGTAGAAGTATTAGGATTAGCATGTTGGTTCGGATTATATTTGTGGAGTGGACCATTGCTATTGATAGCAGCAGATCTTGTTATTTGAACTGGTTTCTTGCGAGTCATATTGTGTGTGATTACAGATTTAAGACGGCATACAGGTGGAGCATAATGATTATATTGAATCTTTTTATTGTATCCTGAATTTCTTAAGGCATTATTGAAGAAAGTAGCATTTTGATTAAAGGTTTTTATATCTCTTCTAGAGACGGATGGTACTATAGATTTTATAATTGAATTGGGGTGGTTAGAAGATTTATGGACGTATAAAAGCGTAAGGTTGGGTTTATGATAGGGGCTGTAAGTTTCAGTATTAAGATTAAGTGTAATGTCTAGAAAATCTGAAGTTTTTTTATTTGGTTCAATAATTATAGAAAGGCCAAAATTATTAAAAAAAGTTATGTAATTTTTTAATTGTATTATTGTACTCTCTTGGCCTGGCTGTTGTTGTAAATAGAGCATCATCTCTATAAAGGCCCCCTTGGATATGTTTAAAGTGGTATTTTATATATATATATATATATATATATATATATATATATATATATATATATATATATATATATATATATATATATAGTAATTTATAAAATATATATGGCGATTAAGCTACACTGAATATTCTGCGTTTCATCCAACTATAGGATTCGTCAGGTTTATGCGCAAATTCTGTCGTTGCTTCTTGTTTTTATACATGTTGGGGATTACTAGTTGGCCAATCAGCTTTCTAGTATCCACCGCGCCCCTTCCTACCAGCCAATGGGCATGCATTTTATCAAACAAAGGATCTGTTTTAGAGCTAGGTTAGTGGTTTTAGGTGGCCGTTCTGCTTCTTTTTTTTTTTTTTATATACATATAAATATACCTATGTGTACACAATAATGCACATATATATACATATATATATATATATATATATATATATATATATATATATATATATATACACATATGCATGCCCATTGGCTGGTAGGAAGGGGCGCGGTGGATACTAGAAAGCTGATTGGCCAACTAGTAATCCCCAACATGTATAAAAACAAGAGCTAGGTTAGTGGTTTTAGGTGGCCGTTCTGCTTCTTTTTTTTTTTTTTATATACATATAAATATACCTATGTGTACACAATAATGCACATATATATACATATATATATATATATATATATATATATATATATATATATATATATATATATATATATATAAAATACCACTTTAAACATATCCAAGGGGGCCTTTATAGAGTCGATGCTCTATTTACAACAACAGCCAGGCCAAGAGAGTACAATAATACAATTAAAAATTTTATATATATATATATATATATATATATATATATATATATATATATATATATATATATATATATATATATATATATAGTAATTAGTAATTAGTAATTTATAAAATATATATGGCGATTAAGCTTTAAGCTACACTTAATATTCTGCGTTTCATCCACTATAGGATTCGTCAGGCCTGACGAATCCTATAGTGGATGAAACACAGAATATTCAGTGTAGCTTAATCGCCATATATATTTTATAAATTACTAACTAGCTCTACCTACGTATTGAGCACTTTTGAAGTAAATACCTAAAGTTTACGCATAAATCTATACTTTCGTATATTAAATTTATGTGAGTAAATGAAGTAGTTATATATATATATATATATATATATATATATATATATATATATATATATATATATATATATATATATATATATATATTTAAAATTTTACCTACCAAACTCCTCTGTCTATTTTTGGTCTACAGACATGAAACTTAATATATATAGGGTATTTGAACCCATGCAAAATTTTATATTTGGATTATTAAAGAAATAGAACGTAATAGCTATTGAGCTATTACGTTCTATTTCTTTAATTTTCACACTTTTGCACCGATTTTCACCAGTTAAAATCCAAATATAAAGTTCATGTTTTAATTTTTAGCTTTGCAGCGAACATGTTTTCATAGCTCAGGAACTAACGTCAAAGGAAAAAGTAAATCGTAAGCTAAACATTTTGGTTTCGAGTCTCGGTGGTGGCTTAAAAGGCATTTTTTAAAAAACTTTTTAAACATTACTATATATTGTGTTCAATATAATAATAGATACGAAATCTGCATTAATCAAAATATCATATTTAAGCATATTTTACGACCGAGAAAATATTTTATGATTATATATATATATATATATATATATATATATATATATATATATATATATATATATATATATATATATAATCGTAAGATATTTTCTTTTATATCCAACTTATTTATTTGACATTTCATCGTGTATTTCTAACACATTAATAAAAAATGACGCTAATATTTATCTAATGTTACTGCGACTGACTTTATGTTTCCAATTTGTTCAGCACAATATGTTCAATCTATGGTCCCCCCTCGCCAAACTTTCACGAAAAACACCCGTCTAGCTGAAACCACTATCAATAATTTCCCCCACTCTTTATCTGTGCCTAAACCTAAACGTAGATTCCATGAACAAAGCTTCTCTCTTAGAACTGCACGCCTGTGGAATTGTCTTCTGTTTTCTTGCTTTCCAGCTGACTACAATATGGTTGTCTTCAAGTCTAACGTAAACACGTTTTGATGAGCCGTTCCATATAAGTTAACAAATTTACTGAATTTCTATTATTAACGATAACTTTATTGTCCAATTTCTACTGTACACTCTTTAACGCTTATCCTCGAGTGGCCTTGATGACTTTGTAAGAAAGAAAATAAGGCACAGCTTATACTATATTAGTGATCATGTAATTTAATTAATACAACGTTAAGACATCCATTGTTTTCTAATACGCAAGGTAAGTATCAAGACCCATATCAGTTCATAGAAGATGCTCGACTGATCGTAAATCTCTGGTCTCTTCTTGTATAACATCCGCAGCACATACTCGTCCTTCTACCACAACTCCCATAAAAATGTTTTTGTTTTTTTTTCAAACATGTACCTATCATCAGATAGAATTTCATTAAACATGTGTTCTTTCTATTTATGGAACGCATTATCATGGAATTGCTTCCCTAGAAAGTACAAAAAACAAATCCAATACAAACAAATACTTGTCATAAACCGTCCTTAGAATGTGATATTGCTTGATATGGTTGTATGCAACTTAGCAATTGTCTTCATTGGTGGTATGTGGTTATAGTTCATAAAGCTACCACATATCATAAAAGACTGAAACGTTACGTTAATTCCTATGGTTTTGTGTAAAGTAGTGATTATTTAATTGAAGTAATTTGATTACATCTTATAAAGCTGCCAATATATATATATAAAATAAGACTGGAACATGATGTTGCTTGCTATGATTATGTGTAATTTAGCGATTATCTTCATTGGTGGGATTTGCTTATAATTCATCAAGCTACCACATAGCAAAAACGATTGGAACGTGGTGTCCGTTCCTATAGTTATGTGCCATGTAACGATAATCTTTATTGAAGTGATTTGTTTATAATTGATGAAGCTAGTAACGTGATGCTGCTTCTGATGGTTATGTGTCACATAGCGATTATCTTCATTGCGCTTTTCACTCATCAAGCTACCATATATCGAAAAAGGACTTGAGCATAACATTGTTTCCTTAGGAATCAACTTGATATCTGTTGATAGTTGGCAATCTAGACATTTCCAGCAGTATTGTTCTCAGCAGGTTAGAACAAAACGCGCATGCGCGCGTGTGTGATGTAAATGGTCCCATAACACTTTCTGAGTCTTGAAAACCCTTCTTGGTGGATATCCACCATGCAGCGTGTCTTAATCTGATGAAATCTGTATTGTTCAACAACTTTTGAATAGTTTCATTCTACCTGGTCTGATTTATAAAGCTTGCTTTGACTCGTGACTTATGTTTTTCTTCTTTTTTTTTTTTTGGTAATAAATTTGATTAGCCTACTCGATATCTAACCGGAAGTCTTTGTACTGTTCTTTTTGTTTTACATTTTTTTTTCAACAATGTTGGTTTTTATTGTTTTTTTTTTGTTTTTTTTAATCAAAGTAACATGCTTGATTTTTTAATAAGATTAAAAAAATTAAATCAAATTAAATAAATTATCACGGTATTATTTGATCATTACATAAATTAACTGAACCGGTTTGTTATAAAGCTATAACTAATTTTATCAGAGTAATATTGTATTTTATTTAAAATATCATTCGTGGCACCCCCCCCCTCCAAAAAAAAACAAAACTTTCAATCTTTTAACACATGCTAATAATTTAAAATTTGCTAATATTTTTAAATGCTTCTAACGGAAGCTACTGTTTGGGGAAAACACTTTGTTATCCTGGGTCAGAGCACTGATGTAAAGATTGAACTTTGGTTTTAGTTGCATTAAAATAACCAGCCACCTCTTTCCCCATTCCACCACTCAAGATTTCTCAAGATGAGAGAAAAGAGGATCAGAGAGAATCTTGTCATTTACAGTATATATATATATATATATATATATATATATATATATATATATATATATATATATATATATATATTGCAGTGTGTGTATTGATATTCATATCAAAAACCCTTTTTTCGATTTATTCAAATGGAAAATACAACTTTTTTTATATATGGGTCGTGGAATTGCATTCACTAGCAAAAGAGCTAGCTAATTTGCACATTCTTTTAAACATTCATTTTAATTATTTTAATTCATTCCCTATTAGTTTTTGGGGGTTTCTTACGGGATGATCATTATTAGTTAACTATTACGTGTAATTATATTCATACAGATATTCTACATGATTTATTCTTGCGTAATATTTGCGTAAAAAGGTGATAATAAACAAAATCTCTTTCTATATATATTTATGTATGCGTGTATATATATATATATATATATATATATATATATATATATATATATATATATATATATATATTTAAAATTTTACCTACCAAACTCCTCTGTCTGTTTTGGTCTACAGACATGAAACTTAATATATATAGGGTATTTGAACCCAATCTTTTAACACATGCTAATAATTTAAAATTTGCTAAGAATTTTAAATGTTTCTAACGGAAGCTACTGTTTGGGGAAAACACTTTGTTATCCTGGGTCAGAGCACTGATGATGTAAAGATTGAACCTTGGTTTTAGATGCATTAAAATAACCAGCCACCTCTTTCCCCATTCCACCACTCAAGATTTCTCAAGATGAGAGAAAAGAGAATCAGAGAGAACCTGGTCATTTACAGCATATATATATATATATATATATATATATATATATATATATATATATATATATATATATATATATATATAGTGTATTTAGGCAGCATGTTTTCATTCAGGCAGATATTGTTAAATAGCACGGAGTGTTTTTGCTTCTTTTTATCATTTTTCTATTTTTTGAATATTCATTCTTATGTTTTGATCGAATTTGACCGAGACATGAGAATGATCATTCGAAAAATGGAAAAATTAATAAAAATGATCATTAACCAGAAACACTCTGTGCTATTTAACAATATCTCTCTGAATATGTATATACTTTTATGCACGTAAAATAGTATTTAATAATAAAATGGGTATATATATACAATAATTGGTAGTCTTACCGCACTGAAGAGCTGTGATACAGCGAAACAGTCTAATAGTCATTCTGCGGATGACCATTTAGGCTCCCTTTCTTGAGTAGAGCACAGTCGAAAATGATCTCTCCTGCTGCTTGCTTAGCATTATTTGAAGCTCTTTGTGAATAAACAAATGAATCGAGCACTTTGAGTAGTACTAAAGTAGGGGTCAAAATGTCTATATAAATAGACATTTGAAGATGTTGTTTTCAGACGCTGATCCCATATGCAAGAGGATAGAACTGCCGACTATCAACTAGAAGGCTATAGGTTCGATCTTTGGCTCGGGATCAGTGCTGGTCAAGTCTATAATCCTCTTTATTAGTATTACTTCGTTATAAGTGGTAGTTATATATTTAATTACCTTTTGTTGCTCGGAATTCAGACTATCTCTTTACTTATGTGTATCTTTCTCTCTCTCTCTCTCTCTCTCTCTCTCTCTCTCTCTCTTTATGTATCGTATATATATATCTATACTGCTGGAAAACCGCTTCTGTGGTACCAATTTTCAAGAATTCTGGCGAAAGGACTGACCCATTACATTATCGCCCCATTAGCCTTCTCCCGGACCTTCGACAAAATATTTGAGTCCTTAATTAATCAAGCTCTAGTCCACCACCTTACATCTGCTAAACTCCTGACCGACAAACTATATGGATTTTGGCAAGCACGTTTCACAGCAGACATCCTAACTGTAATCTCTTAACGTATATATCGCTCACAAGAGAAAACAGGAGAGGGTAGAGCGGTAGCCCTCGATATATCTAAGACTTTTGACAGTGTGTGGCACGATGGTCTTCTAAGGAAAATTAGATCATATGGTATCACTGGAAGAATACATAATGTATTTAAATCCTTCTTAAGTAAGAGAAAAATCCAGGTTGTCCTCAATGATCGTACATCTAAACAATGTGATATAAATACGGGAGTATCTCAGGGGTCTATCCTCGGACCTTTATTATTCCTGATATTCATAAATGACCTCCCTGATAAAATTGTTTCGGAGATGGGTTTATTTGCTTTTGACACCACTCTCTGTAACAGGCACGAGGGGAAAACAAATGAACACATATCCAAGGAAATGGCAGAAACACTAGAGGATAACCTCAAATCTGTAGTGGAATGGGGACAAAAATGGATGGTCACATTTAATGCTGCCAAGACTAAGCTTGTCTCCTCCAATAATTACAAGAAACCTTCTCTACCACCAATAGCAATGGCCAAGCCCACATTACCCGAAAGTACTTCCTTTAAACTCTTCGGCCTAACGTTTACAGGGAACATGAACTGGAATAGATACATTGAGAACATTGCCAAAGCTGCTGCGAGGAAGGTGGGCTCTCTCTACCGTGCTAGAAAACTACTTATGCCTTAAATATCTTGTACCTCTATAAGGCCACTATTCGCACATGTATGGAGTACTGTTGTCACATTTAGGCTGGTGTATCTGCTGCTTGTCTCCCACTCCTGGACAAGGTTCAAAAGAGAGTCGGCAACCTGATAGGTCCTGAACTGTCATCTAGGCTTCAGCCTCTGTCCCATCAACAAAATGTTGCATCGCTCTGCGTGTTCTACAGGTACTTTAATGTTGAATGATCTGACAAAATACAAGTACTTGTATCCCCTCAACGTGTATACCCCTGACAAACCCGACAAGCAGCCAAATCCCACCCCTTCACAGTAGAGATCCCTAGGTGTAAGAAGGCTTTTTACTCCAATAGTTTCTTCCCCAGAACTGCTAGACTTTGGAACTCACTTCCGGGATTCTGCTTTCCCAACTGCACTGACATGCAGAAGTTCAAGTGTAACGTGAACAGATATCTTGCTATTCATTTCTCTTCATAATACCCCTGCAACTTATGTCCCTGATAGTAGCCCCCTACTTCAAAGTGGCACTGTGCCTTGTTTGAGGTGAAAATTGAATAATATATATATATATATATATATATATATATATATATATATATATATATATATATATATATATAATGTGTGTGTGTGTGTGTGTGTGTGTGGCTTCTTTCAGTCTTGACAGACTATGGACACCCACTGTAAGGGTGTTTGCACGTGAAATTTGTGTGGCAAGAGGTGCACAGTCCCAACCACGCCGATCCCGAGTCAACATTGTTGCATACCAGCGGCAAGTTGAGGCACAGGACGACTAGAAACAATGCGAGATGAGCGGAGAGCACATACAGCGCCTAGAATTACCAAATGGTCACCCATTTGGTACTAACCGGGCTCAATGTTGCTTAACTTTGGTGATCTGGTGAGAACCGGTGTGTCATCGTGATTATGCCGTATGTATGTAACACACGTGATTATGCCGTATTATATTATGCCGTATTATATATATATATATATATATATATATATATATATATATATATATATATATATATATATATATATATATATATATATATATATATATATATATATATATATATATATATATATATATATATATATATATATATATATATATATATATATATATATATATATATATATATATATATACTCCTTTTCACATTCAGTTTGTAATCATTAGATCACTACTTAAACATAATTACCTTCCATTTATCCACCGCCATTAACTTGTGACGTGCTAATATATTTTTCATTAATAATTGTCGAACCTTATTATATCAGGTCTTTTATTTATATAATCAGTTGTCTTTGGCCGATTCTAACAAACGGAATGAGAGACCATTCAAAGTCACAGAATTCTATAATTTTCTTTTTACTTTTTCCCCCTTTTTAATTTTTTAGATTCATTATCTTTCGTTTTTATTTTAATTCGAATTACTTTTTGTAGTTCTTTCAAAGACATTAATTTCCTCGGTGGATTATAAAGTCAAACGGCTTGCAAATTGCATGTGTGGAATTTAAACGACTTAATGTTTATATCAAAACATTTCCGAACGCCATAATACACATCATGGCGGCGTTGTTGTTTTCGCTTTAAAATTGACATTGAACGTTTGACCTTTAGGTTTGCCTCTTTATTTCCCCCTCTATTTTATGTTTTCATTCGCTTTTATATCGCTAACATTTATTGGCCGGTGCACTTGGAATCAAATAATGTATCTCGATATGCCAGTCTTTAAGTGCGTCACTCGTGTGTAGTTGATTATTCAGACAAACAAAAACATCTCTATCTATATCTCTGCTATTATATAAAAGTCACTGTGTGTGTGTGTGTGTGTGTGTGTGTGTGTGTGTGTGTGTGTGTGTGTGTGTGTGTGTGTGTGTGTGAGTTCCTTCTTCATAAGTTCCAAAACGGCTGAGCCTATCATTTTCAAATTTCACACAAAGCTAATTTATATATCTGGCAGTGTTCTTAGATATGTTTTGTACAGAAATTCATCTGATAAGTATCGAAAATTGAAAAAAAAAATCAATCTTATATATAGCTTTTCTCTCTTATAGATAAAAAAGAATAATTTTTACAGGGGAATATTTTACGTCATACCAGCCAAAGTAGATAATAAAATCTTAGCAAATCATTTCTTCTTAAAAAAAACCGGATTTATTCTAATCTGAAGATATAGCTTAGTGGTAGAGCATTCGACTACAGATCGAATGATCTCCTGTTCAAGCCCGGATGTACGTCACCATTTAATTTTAATTTTTTTCTTATTAATGAGTTCAATTTACGGTAAAAGAAGAGGCTCGATTTAAAATCGCCGCAAATCATTTCTTTGTTTGCATATTTTAAAACTAAAAATTGATCAGATGTGACTTTTCCAGGGCATTCATCGTCAAGCCCAAATATCAGCTGACGTGATATTGTAAACAAACACAGACGGAATTTGATGTACGGCATTATCATTACTATTTTTTACTTATTATTTTTTGTTGTTTATTTTTTATTTTTTATTTTTTTTTTTGCGAATAGTCCACTGGGCAAATTATTCCTCGTAATATATAATAATCAATAGATGATTGATTCTATAATAATAGATACGCAATCTTCATGAATTAAAATATCATGCTTAAGCGTATTGTACGACCGGGCAACGCCGGGCTACCAGCTAGTATGTGGAGGGGAAAATCACATTAGATAAAAAAAAAGATTTGATAATCACAAAAGTACATCACTATGCAATTCTTACATCTACGTACCTTGAAAACGGTGATATTTCACCTGGCAGAGTGATAGGGGACAAGAAGGAGAAAGAAGCAACGTTAGTAGAAGGTTAAACAAGTTTAGAGAGAAAAGATAACGAAATACCAAAGTCTTATACACGACGTGGGATGTTAATGACACAGACTGTCGACCTGGATGTCCTGCTTTTGAATCCCATTCATTCCACAAAAATCGCTTTCACTTAGGATATTAGCAACCTCCACGTGGTCCTTCCCGTAAGTACCTGATGTCTTTTGAGAAATAATTCTGCTAGAAAAATATCGGGGAAACCAATATCAACAATAGAATCTTCGGATTCATACGATATGATCATGATATACGACATGAACAGAAACTGGAACCCCATGAAGATCTCTTTCATTCCAGTAATTATAGAAACGACTGGACTCATGAAAAAGAGTTTCCAAAACTACCTTGTATCTGATGGGACCAAATGCAAGAGAAATACAAACAAATACACTTAAAAGGGCGGTTACAATGCTAAAAATATCTCTTAGTTGGAATGTCTGAGATAGTTGGTGAATGTCTGGCATCCGGTAGGATGTTCCATTCCCAGCTAGAACACAATAATAAGAAAATTTAAAAGGAAAAAGAAAGCAGATAAGAAACTTAGATATAGTAAATCATTACCTAATCATTTTGGAGGTCTTTAAAATTGTTGATGGTTTCTGCTTGTCGAATTGAAAATTCTAAGATGGGCAACTATACTTAGATTTTTGGACGATTTGTGTAAATGATATATGCTTTTATTAAAATGTGTAAATGATATATGCTTTTATAAAAAAACACAAAAACAACATAAGTTACAGGTCAAAGCAAGCTAGGTAGGACGGAATTGTCCAGAAGTTGTTGAATGATACAGTTAAGAGAGAAATGGCCACTGTTAGGTTTCCTCAAATTAAGATACACTGCATCTATAACCCAGAAAGCGTTTTGAGGTCGTTTACGTTACACATACACAATGTGTTCTTTCCTGCTGAGGAGAATGCTGTTAGAAATGTGCATATTGCCAACTGTGAAAAGATATCGAGACCCAAGGAAGCAATGTCACATTCAAGTCCATTTTTTTTATATACATGGTAGCTTGATGAGTAATAAATGAAGCATTCTATGAAGATAATCGCTATGACATATAACCATAGGAAACAACGTCACGTCCCAGTTTTTTTATTGATATCTGCTAACTTGACGAGTTTTAAACGAATTGCTACAATAAAGATAGAAATCATAAAGTTTAATAATATGGCAAAATTTACTAAATATTAAATGCGAAATTATTAAAAATTGTAAACATGGAATAAACTTTGCTTTAGGATAACTAATAAATAAACCAACATTATATTAATTTTTCAACAAATATGAGCCTTGAGGATAAATAATAAACAGAGATAAACAGTGTCTGCTTATCCTATTTAAGAATAAGTAAAATTTACCGACAGAAGTGGAAAGAGATTGATGTAAGTGTCTAATAGCTTTAATTTAGATGAGTGAATGTAAAAACTGTTTGCGTACAAAAATGATTGTAGGATATTAACAAAATAAATAATATGAAGCAAACAACAAACAAAGAATATGAATATGCATGTGTACACACACACATACAGACACATACGCATGCACAGATATAGCACATATATAAGTACTTTCAGGCAAAAAGAAAGTCCGCAGCAAGAAATTCGCTTAAAACCAGTTTAAATTATCACGCCTAAATCAGTTTAAAATATCCACCAACAGGCAACAAAGCATCTCTAATCGTAATTGTTGTTGTTCCAGGTTATACAACGTAACATTTAGTCCATATGCCACGACTTTCTCTTAGTGATCGTCAGGAGCTCATTAATTTCCACCTTTCTGGTTTATCCAATCAAGAAATCGGCTTCAGATTGAAATGTGATGAGGAAATGGAACGAAAGACTGTGCAAAAGCACCAAAACACCGGCAGTGTCCGTGATGTCCCTAAATCTGGTCGTACTAGGGTTACTCCTAACAGAGAAGAAAATGCTATCAAGATCCGCAGCCTAATAAACAGATTTGAAACGACTCCCAAAATCCAACAACAGTGTAATCTTGTTAAAAAGTGCTCTCTTTCTACTTTCAAGAACAGATTAAACGAATTTAATTCGCGGGGATATGTTGCAAGATGCAAGCCAATGATTTCTGTAAAGAACAGAAAGCGCCGTCTGGACTTAATCAGATGCAATGAAAATCATGACTCTCCATATTGGTCAAAAGTGCTTTTTAGCAAGGAAAGCAAGTTCAATAGATAAGGCAGTGATGGTAGGCAGTACGCCCGTCAGAGGAAAATCGAAGAATTTAATCCTAGGTGCTCAGTTTCAACGTTGCAAGGTAGTGGAGGTTCAGTTTTGGTGTGGGGTATTATTAGTACCAATGGTCCAGGGCCTATAGTTCGCTTGCAAGGTCGAATTAATTCGACCAAGTACATTAATACGTTGACTGAGCATTTTCTACCCTACTTTGGTCGGAATTTGGATTATAATCCCACTTTCATGCAGGATAATGCTCCCATTCACACAGCTGGCAATGTCAAGAGGTTCTTGGAAGAGCATGATATACCGTGTTTGGATTGGCCTGCACAATCTCCTGGCCTCAATCCTATCGAAAACATATGGCATTACATCAAGCAACAGCTACGCAACGATAAAATTTCAAATGTGGAAGAACTTTGGGCAAAAATTAAAAATAAGTGGGATGCCCTTTCCCCAAAGTATTGCTGCAGTCTAATTTAAGGAATTCCCATAAGATTGCAGGCTGTCAAATTGCAGAAGGACTATGCTACTAAATATTAACTATTTCATTGTGTTTCTGTTGTATTTGTGTTGCATTAATGTTCTAAAGTTACATTTAAAGAACAATTTTCCACTATGCGGACTTTCTTTTTGCCTCCTCAATTTGAAGTTATTTTTTTAAATTGACGTGAACGCTGGAATATTTCAATTAAAAGTCAAAAAATGCTCTAAACAACTGAATTCGTTCAAATGGTATTGCAAACAAAAATAAACAAATAAATGACATGTGCGTGCGCGCGCGTGTGTGGGGGATAAAAGAAAATAGGGTCGTTCGCCAATTATTTACGTCTGAGAAATGAAAATTTGAGAGAAACAAACAAAAAGAATTCTATTCATTCAAATCTTGTTTCAGTGTCTACAAGATTTTTTTTTTTTAGCCTTAGGGGAATCGTCACAAGCAGCATTCGATGCAAGTTTGCACGTGTTTACAACACGTGAGTTTGCCGAATTCGTTCAATTCTATTGAAATACATGGACTAGTTGTCTGTTAAAGATCAATTA
This sequence comes from Euprymna scolopes, assembly GCF_053919585.1. Taxonomy (NCBI): domain Eukaryota; kingdom Metazoa; phylum Mollusca; class Cephalopoda; order Sepiida; family Sepiolidae; genus Euprymna; species Euprymna scolopes. The sequence goes on along the minus strand of NC_136484.1, from coordinate 32,271,594 downwards.
AATTCTGTGAGATCACTGACTTTAATATAGATTTCGCTGAGAAAGAAACTTCTTGCATTCTTCATCTACCGAGCAAATAAAAATATCACTTGACCCCCCCCTCTCTCTCTCTCTCTCTCTCTCTCTCTCTCTCTCTCTCTCTCTCACTGTGTGTTTGTGTGTGTATGTAAGATTAGTGGGAAAGAACCCCAGCAGAGTGCTCGATTTTTAAGAAAATATCAAAATAAGGGTATAATTTTCAGAAATATATATATATATATATATATATATATATATATATATATATATATATATATATATATATATAAAGGCCAATTGGAATCAACGGTATCACTGTTTGTTTTATCTTCTGTAACACACACACACATATATAGTCGTCCACATACAGTACTGTTTCGCGGTATCACAACTCATCAGTGCGCGTAGACAGGCAACTACTTCAAGCCAGGATTGAAACTCGATCCTCCAAACGACAGTCAGCGAATCCAACCGTTACGCTATTTGGCTGCTGCTGTGCCGGATAGTGAATTAAAAATGTTTTTGTATCGTCCAAACGCCTAAGCTCAATTTGTTTACTCAAAGAGCATCGCTTAATATGCTACTTTGTACGTCACTTCCCAATATGCTCAACCCAAGTATATATATATATATATATATATATATATATATATATATATATATATATATATATATATATATATATATATAAAGAACATAAATTTAAGACTGTAAATTATATTTAACATGGATTTATTCTTCGGCATTATACTTAAATAAGGTATATTAAAATTTCCTTAATCCGCAGGTTTCAAAATTTTACAAGTTAATATTATTTTTATTTTTTTCCCTATTTTTCTTTTTTCGTATATATTTCTCACTCCTTTGTTATTCCAACAAAGGGTTGTTTGTGGGAAAGTATCCGTTTATCCATAATTCATTAAAGTGTCCACACTTTCCGTAACTACGTGTATTTAACTTATTATCATGTTGATTATTTCATTATTAAATTAAATACTGAACAAATTTAAAAAAACGGGTAACATTCTGAAGCAGTGATTAATTCCCCTAACATAAAAATTATCCATATTTTTATATAATCTTACATACTTTGCAGGTCAGGAATGTGTATGCGTTAGAGGAGGGAAGAAAAAAAATTGTATGCCAATAAAAACTGCTTATAGAAATTTTCTCTATTTATTAACTAACAGTAAAATTTATATATTCTTCGCGAGTTGAGCTTTCTGGAAAGTGAAATTGCTAACTACTATCAACTTATAATGCATCGCTCTTTATGAAATAACGGTCCTTTATAAGTCTGGCAACATCTCGGACAAATATATGGATGTCCCTCAGAGTATTTTCAGTCCTGGAAGAAAATTCAGGGGTAGGTAATCCTGATCGCACAGGATGTAGTTTATATTTAGTTCTCTCCCACCGCAAGAACTTAGAGACCAGGGTCGGAAAGTGGGATTGAGAAGTCAGCTCCCCAGAGGAGGGCCACTCTGACCTGTAAAAAGTGTCTGAGCAGCCCCATTGATATTCTCTGATGATGGCGCCTCAGGCGATTAGCAATAAACTAACCTCTTCTCAAAGAGAGAAGACAAGACCTGGGAGGGTGGACCTCCTAGAACTGCACAGAACTTTACTCGTGGAACCAAGCTTCTGCTCAGCTACATTAGACTTGACAGACTCAGCAAAAGACTCTCTTGCATTTTCTATAACCCTTTCTCGGTGTTTGCTGGTACTTTTGAAGGTGGCTTTCATTTCTGAACATCATCTCTAACCAGATTATACAGCATTGTTCTTTGTTTCCGACGTTTTTGATACGAAACTACCGGTAAGTTTCTCGTTAATAATTTGTATGCAGTGTATATATATATATATATATATATATATATATATATATATATATATATATATATATATATATATATATACATATATATATATATATATACACACACATCATATATATATATATATATATATATATATATATATTCGTAGATTCTGTTGTGGATTTTTTAAATGATAATATGCTTAGCGTCTCGACCTTGGAGATCGTTTTTTTTTTTTTAGAAAATCGCCCATTTTTTATTTGGACGCAAACAAATATTTCATTTTATTTATTTATCATTTTTTTAAAACAGTAATCTATGGACATCCACGTTTCGGGGCCCTTCCCCTCTTCAGCTTAGCTTGGCTGTTACTAGGAATCGAACTTCGGACCTTATGTATTAGAGAAAAATACATAAAATATTATTTGTCACGTCCAAATAAAATACGGGCGATTTTCAAGAATAAACCCGATCTCCAAGGTTGAGACGCTACCCATATTATCGTTTTAAAAAATCCACAACAAAATCTACGTAAACATATAAGCGATTAAAACTAAACAGTAAAATTGTCTATGGTTTCATAGCGTAATGGACTGTAATACATAAGGTCCGGGGTTCGATTCCTAGTAACAGTCAAGCTACGCTGAAGAGGGGTAGGGCATCGAAACATTCATCTCCGTAGATTATTGTTTTGAAAAGTAATATATTTATATATATATATATATATATATCAAGAAATAATTATTAAGTTTACAAGTCAAAAACTTCTGTAAATTTAAAAGGAATATAACTATTAATATTTATATGATAATCCTAACCCAATAAAAAGCTCAATACAACGATTATAGGACATAGAGCCTATTGTACTGTACACGCAATAACCCTTATCCCTGAGTGGCCTTCGGACCTTGATAAGTGGTGACTCCCAAGTAAAAAAAAAAAAAAAGTTCAAGACTGTAAATTATAATTTACAAGAATTAATTATTCGACAGGAAACTCAGAAAGCAGCATTAATGAGTAGACAGTGTCATTTCTTTTTTCGGTCTGATGCGGTGGGTCTCTTTTAATTGAGATTCCATTACACAATCTATGTACATATGTAAGCAATAATGTTTGCATAATAAACATATCACACACACACACACACACACACATACATATATATATATATATATATATATATATATATATATATATATATATATATATATATATATATATATACTAGCAAAGTCCCGACCATAACATTTGAACTTGGCCTTGAAAAGTAGTATGCACCGTCCCTAGGTGGGAGACCATTATCATGTCAATTTTGGTCATGATCAGCTCAGTGGTGTGGACTGTAAGAGAGTATATATACATAGGCTATGATCTTAACTTTTGACCTTAACCTTAAATAATTGTGTGCACCATCCCTAGTTGGGGTGGGGGACCATCATCATGTCAGGTTTGGTCATGATCGTTCCAGTGGTTTGGGCTGTAGGAGATTTGTACACACGCGCGCGCGCATACACACACACACACGCACGCGCGCGTACACACACACACACACGCACACCAACGCTACTACTTTATATATATTTAAAATTTAAAGTCATTTTGGGTGTGTTCTTTCCTCATTGGTTCTGAAACAACTGAGCCTATCTTTTGCAAATTTCACACAGAGGTAATTTATATGTCTGGCAATGTTCGTAGATATGTTCTGTACAGAAATTCATCTGATAAGCATCGGAAACCGAATAAGTCCAATTCTAAAAATTGTCTTTCTTCTCTTAAGGATAAAAACGAAGAATTTTTACAGGGAAATATTTTATTCGCCTATAAAAACTCTTCATTTTATCTATAAGGAAGGCTATGTTTAAGATCGTCAAACCCAAGTATCAGCTGACGTGATATTGTAAACAAATACAGACGAATTTGATGAACGACATTATCATTTTTACTCTTTTTTATTTTTCATTGTTTTAAAAAGTTTTTGCAAATTAGTCCACCAGGCAAATTATTCCTCGTAATATATAATAATCAATAGAGGGTTGATTCTATAATAATAGATACGCAATCTTCATGAGTTAAAATATCATGCTTAAGCGTATTGTACGACCGGGCAATGCCGGGCTACCAGCTAGTATGTGGAGGGGAAAATCACATTAGATAAAAAAAAAGATTTGATAATCACAAAAGTACATCACTATGCAATTCTTACATCTACGTACCTAGAAAACGGCAATATTTCACCTGGCAGAGTGATAGGGGACAAGAAGAAGAAAGAAGCAACCTTAGTAGAAGTTAGTGTCCCTTATGATGCTGGGTTAAACAAGTTGAGAGAGAAAAGATAACGAAATACCAAGGTCTTATCTTTTTTTCTTTTACATGGTAGTCACCACTTATCAAGGCCCGGAAGCCACTCGGGGATAAGGTTTATTGCATGTACAGTAATCAATGGGATAATATCTAACTAGTTGTTAGTAATGGAGATTTGATAAACTTGTCTTACTTAAGGGGGCGGTTTATCAGTAATTTGTTTATGTTGGACTTTAAGACATCCAAGTTGTAGTCAGGTGGGAAACAGACAAACGAAAGAGAGTTCCACAGGCGTGCACTTCTTAGGAAGAAGCTTTGTTCATGGAATCTACGTTTTGATTTAGGCACAGATAAAGAGTGGGGAAAATTACTGATAGTGGTTTCAGCTAGATGGGTGTTTTTCATGAAAGATTGGCGAGGGGGGACCAGAGATTGGAGCTCAGACGAGCACTTGCCATGGAAATAACGATAAAACAAAGATAGGCTCGCAACGTCTCTTTTGTGGGAAGACATGGGAGGTGACGATGTTAATGACACAGACTGATGACCTGGATGTCCCGCTTTTGAATCCCGTTCATTCCACAAAAATCACTTTCACTTTTATTGTACAACAGGGCAACGCCGACCGGCCAGCTAGTACATATATATATATATATATATATATATATATATATATATATATATATATATATATATTACGAAGATTAAAATCAAAATATACCGATACTAAAGTTTATCTTTAGAATCCTTATTCAAATTTGTTATCAAAATGGATTGCATGATTTGTGTTCTGTTATTATTTCTAAATTATAACTGTCATACCAATCGAAGATAGCTTTGCCATCATCCTAGCAAACTAGAATCTGTTCTGAACCATTAGAGCCTTTGTTGTCAAGATGATGTATGTGCACCCTCCCAGATGCTATCTTCTCTTTTGGGATTGATTGTTGTTTTTTTGACGGTCACTTGAGACAGGTTCTTGACAATTTTTGTGCAATTCTACCACATTTTCTGTTTTTTTGTATAATTCTAAAATGCCCCCCCCCCTGGAGAGCTGCATCGTCGTATGATTGGAAACAGGTAAATAGTAGTTCGTTCTAGATGATTAACACGTAACCGCTACTTTTAGAGGGTATCTCATGTTGCAATGCAATGCTTATCAATCAGCAACTTCAAATATTTGGACTAGCTTGATTCCACTTATTATTTGGATTCTTCGGACTACTGTTATCATTTGGATGTTATTTTCACAACGTTTCTATTAAGGTTCGTCTTTTTGAACTTGGGAACTTTACGACAAGTCGAGAATTCATAAAAAAAGCGACCCTGTTTCTAAGCGAAGGAGTCGCTTTTTTCGCCGATATTTTCTCAGTGCCCAGTTAAGGATGAAGGAATTAATTTTTTTAGCCAATTTTTCGATATTTGTCATCCGAAGGGTCGATTTTAAAACGAGACTGATCTCATGAAAATCTGCCACCTTTGTCAAATGTTTTACAAGACATACATACATACATACATTTAAACAGACAGGTGAGGTTTATATTATAGATGGCCTTTTAATAATGCATCCATTTTATTCATATTATTTGGAGTCTTCAGACTACTGTTCTCATCTTGAGTGTTATTTTCACAACATTTCGGTTGATATAATCTCCGCCCTTCTTCAGGTGTATCTTTTCCAACTCATGAATCTTTCGGTCGAACTCATGTATCCTTCTATAGAACTTAGGAATCTGCACAGAATTTACAAACAAACCCTTTATTTAATCTATAGGGGGTGGCATGATCTTGTTCCGTCAGCCATGACTGGGTAGAAATTCTATGTAATTCACAAGTGTATATTTGAGCAGAACCATGGCGTACTGATAAGATTCAGTTGTAAGTTACACTCTTCTGGAGGTTGAAGGCTCAATTCTCAGTGCCGTTGACAGATTCCCAATTAGATAGAAAGGTTCCTGGGTTTGACAAGAAACACCCGAAGAAGGTAATAAATGGCATTGATCCAAACACTGTGAAAATAACATTCTTGATGCGAACAATAGTTCAAAGAATCCAAATAATATGAATTATCAATCCTCATCTCAAAAATTCAGAAATATAATGACTTGAATCCATTTTGTTGGCATTGGTTAACCTGATACTATCCGGTGCTCACCAGTCACTACGCCAAAGTTTACAGCAAGCACCACAGCTCAAACCTGGCACACTAGTTAGTCATCACTTATCGAGACTAAAAGCCATTCAAGGATAAAGCTTAATAAGTTAGATAGCTTGTCAGTTGAATGATGATGAATATTAGGTACCTCCAACGCGAAACACAGATTTAACCCTCCAGTATGTAACACGATGTAACTGTAATTAAATTTAATATTATCATCATAATTTTTGTACCTTTTAAGCAAAGAAGCTTCTAATAAACTAGTAATATTTTTGGAAATTTTCTACAGCATAAGAAAATAATGAAAATGGGAGACTAAAATCGTATTTACATTGTCGTTTCTATGTAGTAATCATTTTGAAGGTGTAAATACACTCGTGTTTAAAAAAAATCTAGTAAAAATAAACTAATGGTCAGATATTCATGAAATTTTCGATAATCATTAATTTTTAAATTAACTTATATTTTAAAAGCAGTTTTTTGTAAAATATATGAAGGGAAATATTTTTTAGGTGTTCTACCCCCACCCGCCCATATTTCACGTTACAAAAGCTAAACAAAGTACATTTATATATATATTTATATTTATACATTTATTATATCATCTCTCACCCTCTGAAAATTCTATTATTAATTGCTCGCTAGGTTAGCATGTTGGACGGCATCATCCTAGCGAGTGTAAAAATCCTACTTGTGAGACATCAGATGGGGTTCTTGTTGGTTGGATGATCACAACCCTTGTTTGAAACAAAGTAAATACATTCCATAGTCAGGTTTCGCCGTAGTTTGCTTGATCTGTGTTATTTAATAGATTTTCCTGTGTGTAGTGCATTTGCTCTATTGGCAGAGTACTTGCATGCAAGAGATTCAGGTTTCGAATCCCGAGTTCGGATGTGTCTAACTGATGAGCTCAAATGAGGGTGAATGAAACTGAAGTCTTGGATTTCCAGTTTATTGGCTTTCATGGTTCTTGTGATCTACGACATTTCTTGGCTGTGGAAATAATTATATTAACTCTCACGCTCTGAAAATTATATATATATATATATATATATATATATATATATATATATATATATATATATATATATATATATATATAATTTTTTCGATATATATATATATATATATATATATATATGTATATATGTGAGTGTATATATATATATGTGTGTGTGTGTGTGTGTGTGTGTGTGTGTGTGTGTGTGTGTGTTAGGGATATACTGATTAGCAAATTGGCCGATTACTGATTACCAAGTAATCAGACTTGCCGATTATCGATTAATCGGCCGATTAATAGATTTACTAATGCCGATTTATCAGCAAATTTTGTTGTCTAAAAACATTATTAATATTAATTAAATTATATTATAAACGTAGATTCTATGAACAAAGCTTCTTTCTTAGAACTTCACGCCTGTGGAACTCTATTCCGTCTGCCTGCTTCCCACCTGACTACAACTTGGATGTCTTCAAGTCCAACGTAAACAAATTCCTAATGAACCGCCCTCTTAAGTAAACACTTCATTAAATCTCCACACTAACGTACTGTACTTGCAATAACCCTTATCCCTGAGTGGCTTCCTGGCCTTGATAAGTGGTGACCACCGTGTAAAAACAAAGATGAAAACGAGTTAACTCCCTTTCTTACTTGCCAGTGAAAATTGAAAATTGATCGAAGAGACATACGTCGCCTAACAAATAACAGGCATGACGTGCTCTTAACATGTAGACTTTTACAACTGCACTAAATTTGAAGCAAATAGATGTAAGCAGATGAAAAATTTCTCTCCTTTCTCTTCCTATTGAATTAAAATTATTATTTTGTACTTTAAATCGCTGTCAAAGAAAATTAATACTTCATTTTTCAATCTTCATGTTGGGGAATTGTACAGTAAATTGCGATGATGTGCGAACCAAAAATAGAGCCTTCTTTATCAATCATATTCTCGTTCTTCATTTTTGGACTGTTGCTACCATTACATATATATTTTTATTTTCCTGGTTTAGATACTGCATATTTTGTTGAGATAAATAACTAATTAAATATTAGACATAAGTAATTTAAATGCATAAAAACTTAATTAAATATTAACAACCTTCAACCATTATGACGACCAGTTTCTGCTGGAAGTATTTTGATGTCAATCCCAAAAATAATAATAAGCTGTCTGCAAGTTATGTCAAACCACGATATCAAGGCGTGGCAAATGAGCAAAAGCTTTTACAACCTCTAATATGTTGAACCATCTTAGAAATCCTCATCCAGAAGAAGTAAAAGATAAGAAAAGGAAACGCAATCAACATTCAGGGACAGACATTCCAGGAACAAGTAGTAGTAACTATGGGTCTCCAGCAAAACACCAAACTACCATAGAACTAATATTGGCCAAGGACCAAATTTACGATATTAATGACCACAGGTCACAAGAGATTCATTATCTGATATGGGAAATGATTGCTGTTGATATTCAATCATATTCTGTAACATCTGACAATAGGCTTATTGCAAAACTTTGTCCAAATTACAGTATTCCATCAAAAAAGTACTTCACTGAAAAAATAATTCCCAATATATTTACAAATTAAAAACAAAAATTCAGTCATCTCTTCATAAAATTGGCAGCATTTCTTTGACTACAGACATTTGGACAGCTGCTATAAATAATGCTCCCTTTCGGAGTTTAACAGGTGATTGACTTTCAAATGACTGAACAGTGCAGAGCTGTGCTTAAAGTTGTTCCATTCCCTGGTGCACACACAGGCGGAAGAATATGAAGAATTAATACTGATTAATCAGTACATGCCTTATATATATATATATATATATATATATATATATATATATATATATATATATATATATATTGCAACTTAAATAGACGTTGCTAGTCTCTTTCTACTCTATTTCTCTAAAAGGTGATTGACTGAGCCGTAAGCTCTCGTTCCTTCTTGTAAGACTTTTGCATCAGTAAAAATGTTCTCTTTCTTCTTCGGTGTATCTAGCGCCAGCAGAATTTCCATAAATAATGCTTCTTTGTAAGGGTTTCCAGTTTGTGGAACACGTTGCCACGAGACAGATTTCTTGCTGATTACAACATGTTTCTCTTCAAATCCAATTTCAACCTATTCCTATCATGAACTCTTTCAACCATTCTCAATCCTTTCATACGGTTCATCTCTCAACTGACAATCATTCCATCTCATTAATCCTTATAATCTCGAATAGCTTTTGGCCTTGATAAGTGATCTATCAGTTGAAAAAGGAACTGAATCTAGGGAGGAAAGGTAGACGTAAATTAACTTCAAATCAATCCAGGAAGCTGATTAGCGATTTTCTTATCTACTATTTTGCAACACAAAGAAACTGCATCTTCCAACGGGAAGTACAGATGCTCGAAAGAAAATGGATGCCAAGAATTCACCATTAACTTCGGCTATCGTGTATGCAGTACATTTTGAAATTGCTTGTCACCCATCATATGCCAATGTTAGAGTCTCGAAAGTCGGTTAAATATGCCCCCCCTTTCTCTCTCTCTCTCTCTCTCTCTCTCTCTCTCACGCGCACCCTCCCTCTTTCTTTTACTCTCTCTCTCTCTCTCGCTCGCTCGCGTACGCGCGCGCACCCTCCCTCTTTCTTTTACTCTCTCTCTCTCTCTCTCTCTGTATCTCTATCTCTCTCTTTCTCTCTCTCTCTCTCTCTCACACACACACACTCACACACACACACATATACACGCGCTTTTCCTCATTCACTTTCTCTAATAAGCCAGTGACGCGCTCACATTACGCAACGGGTAACATAAACCATATCAACTCGTGAATGTGATTCCAGAAAGCTCATATTCATTCATTGACTAACGAGAGAGAAATCCTACCGTGTAATATCTCCCTTATCATGCTATTAAAGTAATCCAATCACTGAACATCGTTTTCTACGAATTATATATTCCGTTTTTTTTTGTTTTTTTTTTGGGGGGGGGGGTTGTGAGCATGTGTGGGTATATGCGGGGAAGATATGTAACACGTTTATCCTTTACTCTATAATAAAGGGCAACGTGTCTTTATTTGTATGTAAATAAGTAACTATAAATCGATCCCATTACACAAATGTTAACGAATAAGAAAAATGCCGAATGAAACCATTTTAAGTAGTGAGAGGAATCGAAAAAAAAAAAAAAAAAACCCAAAAAAACAGCATACTAGAAAAATCCTGCAAACTGAAATGAATGAAAAGAAATTCTCCACTCTAAATAAAAAGTTTTTTTTTCTTTAGGTCATCAGAAATGATAATAATTACTTTATATGAAAAGTCAAATTATTAACATAATTCTATTATTTTATATATACTAGCAGACCGTAAGATACGCTTAAATATGATGTTTTAATTCATGCAGATTACACATCTATTATTATAGAGATAATACTGTATCGATTATTATATTAAACCTAATATATAGTCGGGAAATAAAATCAATATACAGTGCCGGCAAAAAGAAAGTCCGCACTTGTAATTTTTACAAAATCTGCAAATTTAAGCTAAATTTAATGTAACTGTTTAAACAAACTATACCTCATTTGATTGGCCTTTTATTCTTCTATAATTTTACCTGTCCATATTTGACTTTTGATTGAAATATTCTAGTGTTTACATCAATTTAAAAAAAATAACTTCAAATTGAGGAGGCAAAAAGAAAGTCCGCAGCAAGAAACTCGCTTGAAACCAGTTTAAATTATCGCCCCATACATCAGTTTAAAATATCCACCAACAGGCAACAAAGCATCTCTAATCGTAATCGTTGTTGTTCCAGGTTATACAACGTCCATATGCCACGACTTTCTCTTTGTGATCGTCAGGGGCTCATTAATCTCCACCTTTCTGGTTTATCCAATCGAGAAATCAGCCGCAGATTGAAATGTGATGAGAAAACGGGACGAAAGACTATGCAAAAGCACTAAAAACAACGACAGTGCTTGTGGTGCCCCTTAAATCTGGTCGTACTAGAGTTACTTTTAACAGGGAAGACAATGCTATCAAGATCCGTAGCCTTAGAAACAGATTTTAAACGGCTCCCCAAATTCAACAACAGTGCAATCTTGTTAAAAAGTGCTCTCTTTCTACTCTCAATAACAGATTAAAGGAATTTAATTTGCAAGGATACGTTGCAAGACGCAAGCCAATGATTTCTGTAAAGAACAGAAAGCACCGTCTGGACTTCGTCAGATGCAATGAAAATCATGACTTGTCATATTAGTCAAAAGTGCTTTTTAGTGATGAAAGCAAGTTCAATAAGTTAGTCAGTGATGGTAGGCAGTACATCCATCGGAGGAAAGATGAAGAATTTAATCCTAGGTGCTCAGTGTAAATGCTGCAAGGTGGTGGAGGTTCAGGTTTGGTGTGGGGCATTATTAGTATCAATGATCCAGGGCCTATAGTTCGCTTGCATGTCAAATTAATTCGAACAAGTACATTAATATGTTGACTGAGCATTTTCTACTCGACTTTGGTCGGAATTTGGATGATAATCCCATCTTCATGCAAGATAATGCTCCCATTCACACAACTGGCAATGTCAAGAGGTTCCTGGAAGAGCATGATATTCCGTGTTTGGATTGGCCTGCACAATCTCCAGACCTCAATCTTATCGAAAACGTATGGCATTCCATCAAGCAACAGCTAAGCAATGATAAAATTTCAAATTTGGAAGAATTTGGGACAAAAATTAAAGAAAAGTGGGATGCCCTTTCTCTGGAGTATTGCTGCAGTCTAATTCAAGGAATTCCTATAAGATTGCAGGCTGTCAAATTGCAGAAGGGCTATGCTACTAAATATTAACTAGTTCATTATGTTCCTGTTGTATTTGTGTTGCATTAATGTCCTAAAGTTACATTTAAATAACAATTTTCCATTATGCGGACTTTCTTTTTGCCTCCTCAATTTGAAGTTATTTTTTTAAATTGACGTGAACACTAGAATATTTCAATTAAAAGTCAAATATGAACAAGTAAAATTATAGAAGAATAAAAGGCCAATCAAATGAGGTATAGTTTGTTTAAACAATTACATTAACTTAAATTTGCAGTTTTTGAAAAAATTACAAGTGCAAACTTTCTTTTTGCCGCCTGTGTGTATATATATCTATAATATAAAGCTGAACGTCTGTGTGTGTGTGTGTGGTCACGAATAGGCTCCTATATGGTTGACTATGGTTGGATTATAAAAAATTGATCACATATAATGATAGAAGATGTATCGAGAAACAGGAATGGGTATGTTTGATCTGGCATAATGATGATTCATAAAAATTGTGGGGTCTGCGTACGTGCCTGATCCACAAAGTATGGATATAAAGAAATTTAAAAATTTAAAAAAAAGTTTACAAGTGTTTTGGATATAGATTTACATAATAGTATGTTTTAACTTAAATAGGGATGGTATAATAAAATTGTGGGGTCTGCATTCGTGCCTGGCCTCCATAGAATGAAAATAGGCACAAACTTTAATAAAGACTTTTCATATCTATCTGCATAGTATACTTTGATAATTATGTTTCAGTTTGAAGAAATGTGGTATAATAAAATTATGGGGTGTTTGTTTGCGCCTGACCTCCATAGAATGGAAATATGTCACAAAGTTTAAGGTTTTTTAATATAGATCCACAGAATATTGTGATAAGTGTTTCAGTGTGAACAGGTATGGTATTATAAATTATGGGGTTTATTTATTTTATTTTTACTCTCATCATATTTTGCTTTGGTTTTGATACTCCCAAATTCGAAGCTATCTCTTTACAACCCTTTTCTGTAGGCTGCTTTTGAACCCAGTCAACGACGGGTACTTTTGCTAGTATATATATATATATATATATAATTAACAACGTGATGGATTATCTCCCTTCGTATTTAGTTTTTTCATAACTATAGAGAACCACATTATAATCTAATGAACGAAAGTGATTAATAAAATATTAAATAATAAAAAATAGAATAGGATCCTTAACTCGGAATGTTGTATTAGGATTAATAAATATAAGGTAATGTCATTCTTTATTTTCCTACTTAATAAAATATTAACCCTAAACTGATCTTAAATCTAAGTAATAAGATAATCGATATTTTGTAAACATTGAAGCCACCAATGAACAAATACGAAAATAAAAATAACCGTAACGTTATAGCAAGGTTGTTCTGACCATATTATAAATATAAAAATAAAATTAAAAAAAATTTTTTTTTTTAAATTAATTATGTGAAATAAAGAAATATAGAAATCTAATTTAGGAATTCAATGAATAGTATTATTAAAAAATATTAAATAGCTACGGGGTTTTGTGGAAACTTCTTATGACAGGTTTTTAAATAAGAATACGAAAATTAGGTGATATATTAATATTTAAATGGGCTTTTGACAAAAGATGCGTCCAGAGTAAATATTTTCGCATGCTTCCTTTCCTTTAAGGGAAATTTCTTTGAACAATGTTCTATTGTCAAAGTGTTTTTTATTCATGAAGTCTGAAGAGAGGCTGGTTATGTGAAAAATTTCAAACGCCATAATGCTTGAAATTGTCCAACCGGTATTGAAACAATTGTAACTTCCAATGAAATACAGTCTTTGTTGCTATCAATTCCTTTTTTGAAGTCTGTGTTTTGTTAATACAGTATATTAATGCTCAATTATGAAATATGATAATTTTGTAGCTTACATTTTAAGTTATCTTTCTTTGGCTTAAAATTCATTGATATATGAAAATTTACTGAATTATACGAACCCAGTAAAATTCAGTATATTACAAACAAGTCTATATATATATATATATATATATATATATATATATATATATATATATATATATATATATATATATATATATTATCACAGAGAAGGCTTGTCAGGGTGGATGCACCTTAATAGACGTACTTCCAAATGTAAGAGATCATGTTAAATGTCCTTACACACAAAGACACATGGATTGCCAGGGTAAAACACGAAGAATATGTGTGATGTATAAAGTAAATTGAATAGGAAAATATGACAACATAATTTCAGCAGGTTAAAAACATAAAAACGTAAAAAAGAGTGTAAATATAAAGCATTGGGACAAACTGTTGCAATATTTTTGATATAATAAGAAGGTATGATTAAAGAAAATTGGAAGATTCTACTCATAGCCACTAGTTATAGGAACTGACTAATCAAATGGAGCCACGTTCTGCTAGCAACTAATCAGAAACCGAAATTGCTCCATAAAAATATTGAATCTTTAAAAAATTCCTGCATATAATGTTTTTGCATTCACACGAGAAAGATCCAATACTTATACAGATCAGCTACACACCGAAAAACTCTTTTTCATCTCCAAGACTTATACAGATTTGCTACCCCTTGGAAACTTTTCTGAAATTAAACCAATTAGTTTTTATTAATTAATTTGTTTTTAAAGAAATGAATAAACTATGGTTAGAAGATACATAAATAATATAAGAAAAATATGAAGCGAAAGAATTTAAGTAAGTTTGAGGATGGGATTGAATTACAAATAATGACTATCATGCAAAACAGAAAGATATAAGCACTTATAAAGTCACACGAGCTGTCATTGATGGGCTACCTATCAGACTTTCAGCTACTTTTGCAATTGAATTAATACCATAGCAGAAGATAGTGGATGACTGACAGGAAGTAGGAGTGAACTTTTTGTACATGCACAGTCAGTAATATAGGGTGATTTTCCGGTTCATGTAATAAAAAAAAGAACTTTTTAAAACTTTTGTGAAATATTTCCGCTAATGACAAGACGATTCGGCACTTGTACAGTTTAATAAAGACATTAAAAAAATGAAAATATCGAAAAAAGGTTATATTGTACGTATCCTTTATGGAATGAATTTCTCCGGAAAAAAATTCCACTTTATTTGAACAAGTAGTTTTTTTTTTTTTCCTTTTTTTACAGCGAAAAAACAATTTATGATACCGAACAAAAGGTAGTCATGTTTCGATTTTTTGGAAGAAAAGCTAGTTTTTAAGATGGGGAGAGAGTGTCGGCACTTTAAACTGAGTTATCTCCCCGGGGTGTGTGCAAGAAATTCAAATATGGCTATCTTCATTGCGCTCTCATAAAAACGTGTTTTTCCACTGTAAAAAAAAAAAAAAAAAAAAAAAAAAAAAAACTACTCAATCAAATTAGGTGACATTTTCTTTTTCAATCTTCAGTCGGAAACGGATACGTACAATATAACCTCTTTCGATATTTTTATTTTTTTTAATGTCTTGATTAAACTGTTCAAGTACCGGCGATTCTAACATTTTCCCGATTCCAATACCATTACCGATTCTGCTTTAAATTCCCGATTCCGATTCAATGACCGATTCCGATTCTTGTAAAATTCCAAGTATTTCGTTGTTGAGTTGTTTCTTTTTTATATATACCTGATTTTTCAGATTCCTGTTAGAACTCATGTAATAGGTGATATATATATATATATATATATATATATATATATATATATATATATATATATATATATATATATATATATATACATACATACATATATATATATATATATATATATATATATATATATATATATATATATATATATATATATATATATAACTACTTCATTTAATTACATAAATTAATATACGAAAGATTAAATTTATGCATGAACTTTAAGTATTTACTTCAACAGTGCTCAATACGAAGGTACAGCTAGGTAGTAAGTTATAAAATATATATGGCGATTAAGCTACACAGAATATTCCGCGTTTCATTCATGCTAGGATATATATATATATATATATATATATATATATATATATATATATATACATATATATATATATATATATATATATATATATATATATAACTACTTCAGTTAATTACATAAATTAATATACGAAAGATTAAATTTATGCATGAACTTTAAGTATTTACTTCAACAGTGCTCAATACGAAGGTACAGCTAGGTAGTAAGTTATAAAATATATATGGCGATTAAGCTACACAGAATATTCCGCGTTTCATTCATGCTAGGATTCATCAGGCTTATGCATAAATATATATGGAAACAATTTTGTGTTTACATTAAACTTTTTATGCAAATATTATGCAAGCATAAATCATGTAGAATATCTGCATGAATATAATTACACGTAATAGTTAACTAAAGATGATCCTCCCATAAGAAAACCGAAAAAATTAAGAGAGAATTAATTAAAATGAATGTTTAAAAGAATATGCAAATTAGCTAGATCTTTTGCTAGTGAATGCAATTCCACAACCCATATATAAGAAAATTGTATTTTCTTTTTAAATAAATAGAAAAGATGGTTTTTGATATGAATATCAATATGCACAAAAGAAAAACGAGGTTATTAGAGTATAGATATATATATAAGAAAGAATTAATAAAACACTTAAAAGCACTTTAAGAAGAGTTAAAATATAAATATCAGAATCAGAGTTTGCTTACAAAGTATTTAATGAAACTACAAGTACGCCATAGAGCTTACCTGGTAAAAGTTAAAAAAAAAAAATAGTGAAGCAGAGGGAATGGGGAAAGAAAGGAAAAATTATTTCACGTGAATGGATGGTCGAGTGAAGAGTAGAATATCCAATAATAGTAAAATCCAAAAAAAGTTGGTTAAAGTTCGGTATCCAGAAGTTTATATATATATGATTTTCTAATAACTTTATACTTCAATTCATATAAATTGGTTTTGTGGTTCTTGGTAATGCCCCAAGAAGCAAAATTGTCCTACCAAGGCCAGAGACCATGCCACAATTTCTTAAGAGTAGACCATTAAAAATTATGGTAAACCAATCTCATGTTAAAATATTCAAGGATTGAAAGAAGACCAAAAGTCCCCATTAAGATAGCACGGACAACAACAATAGCAACAAAAAAATATACAAAAAGTGAAATAAGCTCTAATTATTATATAAAGTCTCTATTATTATATAAAAATATTATTATAACAGTAGAGATTTTATATCTCTATTATTATATAAAAGGAAGTTTGTGTGTGTGTGTGTGTGTGTGTGTGTGTGTGTGTGTGTGTGTGTGTGTGTGTGAATGTGTATGTTTCCCTACGAACGCAGAAACGACTGGGCCGATTTTTAAAAAATTCCACACAAAAGTAGTTGCTGTGCCCAGGGCAGGAGGAGGGGGGGGTTCTTACATGGGTTTTGTATCGTAAGGCGTCTGGTAAGTATCGAAAATCTACGATTGAAATAATCCGATTAAAGAAGGAAGTTCGATTTTGTCCCAAGTTTACACTTTTATACGACCTAACATCACACATGCATTTGAGAAGTTTTATCACCGCACAAGCAGAAGATTCTGGAATATAAAATCAACAGTGGGTTCCTTAATAAGACAGGGCATCGTTCGAAATGAATGTTTCTGTTTGGAGCACAATTGACCCATGATACTTGACTTTTGCATTTTAAACCATTATATAAATTATTATATCAATTAGGCCATTATATACAAAATAATTTTATGAAACCAACAGTAGGTTCTCTACAGTGCAATGTAGATTATACTGTATTATCGACTAAATTATTGATGGGAGGCATGAGAAATTTCTTCCTTGTGCACCACAGTGGGTCCCCAACTTAAGCAGGCAATCAATCGATTTGATTGAAAAATGGGTGATTTCACTGATTTTGTTGACAATAAAAATATGGTGTAGATCATTTGTTGATCTTCATTCAATCCCGGGCAACTTCGGGTCTCCTTGCTAGTTCTTAATATATCTCTGAAGAAGGGAATATTTCCTGAAAATTTGAGTAAGAAAAAAGTTGCTAAAATGGCGTGATGATCTATATTTTAAAGCATATCAATGAGTTGTTTTATTGTGAGATTAATTAATCTTGTGTGTGTGAGTCTATAAAGTGTGATCATTAAGCAGACGTAATAAATCTGTCGGTTTTTTTTTTTATCATGTAGTATGGCGGCATTTATTACCATCCTCTTCTATATTGGTGTCCACATGTATTTATATGAGTTATAGAGATTGGGGACTGAACTTAATGAAAGCAGATTGTTTAGGAAAATAAATATAACATTTTCGGACCAAATCAGTTGCTGGTAATATATGATGTATACAAAATATAGTTTTTTGGTGTGATTGTTTTATGGTATAACAACCTTTTCGGGTTATTTAATTGTTGCGTTATCTTCACCCTAAGGGGAAGTCTAACAATGCATGCCACAGTCAAATTAAGTCAGTATAAGATAAAATTGTACCTCTATCCCAAGGTCCCAGTTCACGTTTGATCCTCCTACAGGGTAGAACGATAAAAGTGTCGCCCTAAAGAAAACAACACTACAGCTTTATTTTAAAACTTTTATTGAAAAAATCAATTCAGGTAACTTGATTATGTAGTAGAGCTGACATCTATTCAGTGTAGCCGCCTTCAGCTCAATCACCATCTCGATATGGGTCCAGAACTGGAAGCATGTCTTTTCCACAAGTGCCGACGGGGGCTCAGCAAATACTCGGCGGATGGCAGTGATCAGGCTGCCTTTGGTGTTGTGGGAGGTCATGTTGGTGATGTTCTCGATGTATAACCAAACAAAGTAGTCCAGCGGGTTCAAGTTGAGGGAGTAAGTACAAAGTAATAGCACTCTTTCTGAAACCAAGCCTGGGTCTCTTTGGACATTTTAGCTGGTGCTGAGTCTTGATGCTACACCCAGGGTCTGCCAGCGACCACTTAATTGCACCAGGGGATCACCACACTTTTCAGCATATCCAGGTACACTTTGATGTTGACTTTCAAGCTGACTTCGAAGATGTAAGGTGGTATGATGTAGCCCTCACGTGAAACCACACCAAAGACCATAATGTTTATCATTTCACCCTGTAGACAGTACAATTTTTAATCACTGCTATGAGGATCATACCAAAAGTAAGCCTCTTATTTTTTTTTATTCAAAAAGTTGAAGAGTTGTGAAGATGGGAATGGTACCATTAAAACGAGCGCCCTTTTGTGCTTCGGAATTTATTTTTCTACATTGTCACCACCATTTTCAATGCATTTTTGCCAGCAATCAATGATGGCTGTGCCTGGGTGTCCAGAGCAAGCTTCGTTATATGAGGGTCGTTCCAGAAGTAAAGCCTCCTATTTTTTTTTTAACTCAAAAAGTTGAAGAGCTATGAAGACGGGATAAGTACCATTAAAACGAGTAGACTTTTGTGCTCTAGAATTTATTTTTCTACATAGTCACCATCATTTTGTCAGTGATGAACGATGGTTGTACATGTGTATCCAGAGCACACTTTGTCATATTAGGGTTGTTCCAAAAGTAAAGCCTCGTATTTATTTTTAAGTTAAAAAGTTGAAGAGCTACAAAGTCATCACCATTATGAATTTAATTTTGCCAGGAATTCAATGAGCCATTTCTACTTCAGGAGTTGCTTTCTTAGAGAATCACACTGTCAATATCTGCAACAAAAAGATAAAACTTTCAGGTAATGAATACATAAGTTCAGTCATCATAATTCATTGCTGCTAAGACTAAGCTTGTTTCCTTCAATAACTACAAGAAACCTTCTCTACCACCAATAGCAATGGCCAAGAACACATTGCCTGAAAGTACTTCTTTTAAACTCCTCGGCCTAACGTTTACAGGGAATATGAACTGGAATAGATACATTGAGAGCATTACCAAGGCTGCTGCAAGGAAGGTTGGCTCCCTCTACCGTGCTAGAAAACTACTTACGCCTGACAGTATCCTATACCTCTATAAGGCAACCATTCGCCCATGTATGGAGTACTGTTGTCACATCTGGGCTGGTGCATCTGCTGCTTGTCTCTCGCTCCTGGACACGGTTCAAAAGAGAGTCGCCAACCTGATAGGTCCTGAACTGTCATTTAGGCTTCAGCCTCTGTCCCATCGACGAGATGTTGCATCCCTCTGCCTATTCTACAAATACTTTAATGGTGAATGCTCTGACGAACTGCAAACACTTGTACCTCCCCGACGTAACTACCCCCGACAAACCCGACAAGCTACTAAGTCTCATCCCTTTACAGTAGAGATCCCTAGGTGCAAGAAAGCCTTTTACTCCAATAGTTTCTTCCCCAGAACTGCGGGTCTTTGGAACTCCCTTCCGGGATTCTGCTTTCCCAACT